>NC_079159.1:34915065-35519232 GCF_947563725.1 Argiope bruennichi | reverse complement strand
AGCATTCCTTCTTATTGCTAGTCCATAATATTCCTGAATTAGCAAAATTTCTGCATCTGTAAGTCGACCACGTCTGCAATTTTCTTTCCATCTGTTAACTTAGATGATTTGAGCTTATTTTTTTAAGGTTTTTAACCTTGCTCCCATTCTTTTCTGGACATGACCAATGCACTCCAAATTCTCGACTATTATTTCCTCCCCATACACTTTAAAATCACTAATTTTTTGGTATCCTTTAGAATCGCCGTCACCTAGATATTTCGCATAGCGAACATTTCTCGTAGAAACAGAACGCTGAAATATTTTCATAGCACCTTTGCTTTCCATTCCACCACTGGAACCTTCATAATTTTTCTGGCAGTTTTCACAATTACTTGATTTGTTTTTGCATGTGAAGCAATACTTTGATAAACATTCAAAGTCAATCACTTTCCCTGTATCCAATGATGTAGCTGTGATGACACCATTCATAGATGAATGACCTCTTTTTTGCCAGGTACCATCTAATGCCACAGATATATCTCGAACATTATCATTTAATGACACAGCACCTTCAACAGCTTTCATCATTGATTTGAACAAACCTTTTCAAGTGCAGTAGACAAGGAATTGTTGAAGCGTTCACATTTTGCAGGTGGTGGAGGCAGATTCATTAGTGCACAAAATGCACAAGCAGCAGTTTTACCCTTTCCAATACATCAAAATGCATATACTAAACGAGTATTTATATCATACCCAGTCTTAGATATATTGGAAGTCATTGCACTAGTGAAATAACCACATGATTTGCAAATGTAATGTAAAGAAGTGACAAGTCCTTTGCGACTGTTTACTTCCTCAAGAACATCAACGAAATTTGAACTATTACAGTGCTTACATTTTGAAATTGCATTCCAAAGTGTTCTCAAAATATTTGTCTACTATGACATTTGTATTTTGTTCATAGCATAAATCACCGCTATTCCCATCTTCCGAAAACAAATTTTCACTGCTATTCAATTTTCTTTTCGACGCACTTGCATTCAACAACTCGCAATCAGTAGGCATCACATTCTGTTTCTTTTCAGAAAACTGATTAGGGTGTAATTTCCGCTTTCCAAACTGCTTACGTCTAGTCATCCTTATTACTCATGTTATCTGAAAAACAACTAGAAATATGCATGTAATTTGATGAAATCAATCAAAGCGAAACAGCGTAAGAATATCAAAGAAACGAAAGCCAAAACAAAACGAAAGAACAAGCACGATGTAAACAAAATACAAGTTCACGCAGCTTGTAAACTTCGAAGTTACTTTGTTGAGTAATTCGTATCCTTCATAGAAATGTTAAAATTAAAAATGTTAAAAAAACCCCCCCAAAATAATGGCATTTTTAGCGTTCTTATCAAATGTAGTCTCTTTAAAAAGGGGCGTGGCACCTTTGTTTACATTTTTTTAAATTTAATTTATGAGCTTTCTATATTTTAAAACTTCACATGTTATACATTGCCGGAATCAGCACAATTTACTCTATTTTTTAGGGCTAAAATTGAAAATCGATTTTTTTTAAGGTAAAAACGTCCCAGTTCCCTAAATGTTCTATATTTTTCCTATTTATGAAATACATACTGATGTGCCTGTTAATACTCGTATTTGTCTCACTGGTGTTTATAATATTTCATATTCAGGAAATATAAAAAAATGGTGCTTGAGAGCACATTCTCTAAATCTGGTGTTTATATTTTTGCCTTAGTTATGAAATTTAAATTTTGGTATCTGACGAAAATTATAGTAAACTTTTTTCCAAACTAAAATTGTGAAGACTGAAATATTAATGTAAAAATTGAAAAATACAAAGCTGTTGACATAATTTCTTTGTTTTGAAGAAAAACAATATTCAACTTTGAATTTTTGTCAAATTTAAAAATTTACAGAACTTATTCTTTTAAAGGTAATAGAGCCAGGTAAAAAGTAATTTAAGAACATTCTTATTTTTCTGAATAAATTTGTGCATATTGTCTCTTATCTTAGTTAAACAAAAAGACAACTTTATTATTTGTAAGAAAAGAACTTAATATTTTGAAAACAATTTGAAATAAAAACGAAAGAAATCAAAATATATCTTAAATTTTGCAGAAAATTTAAACTCAAATTTTATTCCAGTATTGCCCAAAAGCACAATTGCCAATACAGAATACATAATACCCAACTCAAAAAAATCTTTATTTAAAAGAATGATAGCGAGGGGTTGCTGTAGGTTTGATTTTAATAAAATTCGATACAAAGCATTTTACGATTATAAGAATCGTGGACATTTTGAGGAAATCTATCAAAGAATTTATTTAGTTATAAATACCCCTTTTGAAAGAAACACGAGGGTTATTTTCATTTTCTGATCTTGTAATTTTCAACCAAGGTTAGAGAACGATGATGAGATGTGAACTGGCAACCTCTTCTCCAAACTTCTGCACCAACACAAAAGATATTTCACACACAATAGATTTAAAGTGCACCATCTCGCATTTACTAAGGACTTTTAACCCTTTCTAGTCATATTATGTTAAAATATTTTTAGGCTTGAAATTAGAATAAGAAAAGGGATTCATTTAGCTTATTAGATAAATTTAATTTGATTAATTAATTTGGTTAGTTAATAATTAAGTAACAAATCAAGTCGCATCATTTTGTCTGAGATAAAGAACTGAAGCATCTAAGTTTCTGACTTACTAAAAAATTTTGTCAGAACTTATACCAACTTACATAATTTCTTACAAAGATTTATAAATTTGGTGGGAAGCATACTTCCCACTGCCATAGAAAGGGTTAAATTAATCCGGTTAGGTTCAACCATGAATTTACCACTTGGCCACCATGGCCTTCGTGTTAATAAATTTCATCCTATCAGATTCACAATCCTGCAACTTCAAATACGAATGATATAAATGGAGGACAAGCAAACGCATATTTTCTGAACAGAAAATTCCATGAAAATAATTCGCTCATCACGCTGTCGTACAATCTTGTCTGTTTCTTCCGAATTATTAAAATCGTTTGGACGAAGAATAAACTAACGCTAAAACTATCGTATTAGTAGTACTGTCCATTATAACTCTAAACATCTTATATAACCAGGTTTAAAAATCACTTCCAACAAATGGAAGAATAGTTGGGAGTTTTGAAACTGGGAAATATATCTATTATCAGAAATTAAATTTTTACATCGTGAAACGCAGATAGTACTAAAAGTAATGTATTCCAAAAACAGTGAAATAATGAGGCACTCATCGGCGAACAAAAATCGAAAGAATTTTAGAAAAAAAAAACTTTTACATGCTCAAGTCGATTCTTTTTGCACGAAGACAATTTATTCAGAACTTAAGTTAACTTATTTTCGAATATTTAATCTGCGATTGGCTTCCACTGTTATGAAAATGAGTTTTTCCAAGACTAATTCGACTCTTAAAAACCTTTTTTTCAAGTAATTTAATGCCTCTTATTAGATTTGATGACGACTTTTCATAGTTTAATTTCAAATCTTGTTTAGGAAATTTTAATTATAACCCCACTTTTAAAATACTTGAAAGTTTAGTAGAAAATATTTTTTATATTATTTGCTTGTTTATTTCCACTTTATCTGAATAAAATTGGATTCTCGTCTTCCACTCTTACGCATAGTGATCGCTCATTAAATTTAAGGATGTTTTCAACAATGAATGTAAAACTAATTACAAGTTGATTTTTTTTTCCTTTGCAAAGTTTATAAAAGGAGTAAACAATTTAATTTTTTTTCTGAATATTTATATCAAAATTTCATGAATGTACTCTCATTAGCAAAAGATTAAATGAAATAAAACTATCTTGAGAAATTATTGTTAAAAATTGTCATTTTAAAATTATTATTTAAGATAAGTGCAAACAGTTTGCAAAATACGAATCTGTTTTCATCTTAAACTAATTGTTTTTGTAAAAAATAATAATTGCTTCCAAAATCTTCAAAAATAATTCTGAACTTTAATTAGCGATTGACAAAATTATTATTCGTGCCTAAAAAGTGGAAAAAGCTCTATTTTATTCCGAAGTTAATTATTTTCTTTCATTTTTATTTGTTTTAATTACGTTTCAGAAATTGTGTTACAAAATTTTTCTATCGCAGTTTTATAAATAAGAACTTTTTTGTATTTTTGTATCTCAATTTTTCATGTTTCTCTTTAATAAATGCACTTAAAATATTCCAGAGTCACTTCGTATCATTTGAGTTAATTCTAGTTCAATGCAAAATGAAAGAAGCTGATACGTTTTATAATGGAATAATTTGTTATAGTTAAAAAAAAAAGCAAATTCTCGTGTTTTGTCATTTCACATTGATTTTCCCGTGCTTTCCATTTTTAAACAGCCACTAGTTTAATAATCATTCAATAATATTTAAGAAAAATATATTTTAAGGGTGTTTACGTTCTCGGATACAATTCACACAAAGAGAAATTATAATCTGAAAAGTTTCGACCTCTTTGGGTTGACGAATTTCTACGTTTCAAACGCCTGAGCCTAAAAAATGGTCACATGCCTATTTTTAGAGTAACTCTTTCTAAAAATACGTTAACTGAAAAAGACTTGGTGAGTAAAATTAGGCATGTGACCTTAAAATCAAAATCAAATTTGAAGTTTTCAGTCGAATATTAACTGAAATATTTTCACAAATAATAGAATTGTCTGAGTAGCAATGATCATTATAATTGCAATAAATAACAGGTTGATTCGATAGAATACACAAATATAGCATCTAACATAGACCTTAATCGACATTTGAACATGTATCAAATGGTTGACCATCTGTCTTTCTATACTTTCTCATACATTTCGTTTAACACAAACGCAAAAATTTAATTAATAATTAAATTTAATAAAATTAGGACTCAATTAGGTTATTGAAATCGTAGATTTGTCAAATTTTGAAAAAGAAAATTGTATATTCTATTTATTATAAAGGAAAATTGCATTGTCTATAATGCGAAGCATAAAACTCTCATGCGTGGCATTCTGACAAAAAAATCACCACATTTGGCGTCCACTATCTCGTTCAAGATCAACAATATATGTGGAGGGGTGAGGGAATAGGACAGTTATTAGAGGGTAAGCAAGAAAGTTTAGAAGATATAACTCCTGCTGATTTATAGAATATTATTGGTGGAAATGTTTTTAAAAATTGGCTTTCACTTAAGTCCTGGAATTGAAAAAAAAATATTTTCTGTAAAAAATGCAATAGCCAAACCAAAATCATTTTACATAGTTCATTTATCAAATCATGTGATGTTAACTTAAAAAGCATTATTGTACGACAATTTTTTTCCTTTTGCTTTATTAAAAATAATTGTTGAAATTGTTTGTTTGTTAGCAGACAATACCCGACCCGTTGTCCGCTCTTGATGGCAAAGAGGTTCGTAAGGTGCAAATACAGTATTAAAGATCAACCAAATATAACGGCTAAGGTATGAAACGGTTTTTACCATGTGAATATATAAAATAAAAAATGATGCACATTGGGGCATTCTGCTACTTCATATATATATATAAAAAAAACCAAGGTTTACTACCATTCACAAAAATGCAACAGCCAAAATAAAGTTATGAAATCCTAATGCGCTGTCCATATGTCTAATAAGTTATAATTGTGTGGTAACTTACAAATATTATTGCGCAGCAACAATTTCTTTTTCATTAGAGCATATAAAGGTTGCAATTCTTTATTAAAAAAACAATATCAACTTAGACACTATGGCCTTATTTACGACGAGATTGGTAAGATGTAAATACAGTATCAAAACTTAATCCAAAACATTTGATAATGCATGGAACTAAGTTTATCATATGAATGTATAAAATAAAAATAATTATACGCTTTGAAATATGCGGCGTTTCATATAAAAATAAAGTTTTACATGTCTATTAATAATCGTATGGTTTAGTTTAGTTATGTTAACGTCCCGTTTAAAGCAACACTAGGGCTATTTTGGGACGGACCTCGTAATTTTGAACCTCGATCAGATGACGAGGACGATACCTGAGCTGGCGCCCCATCTCTTCACACCACGCCACACCAGCGGGAGGACAATAATCTTATACCAGATGTCTGATAAGTCAGGATCGTGCGACCTTAATTAAAAAAAATATTATTGTAAGACTAATTTTCTTTCTTGCTTTGGTACAGTCGAAGATTGCCATTGTTTACATTCAAAGAGATTGCAAAAATATAAATGTCAAAACTCAAAACATTATTAAATGTTAGACGAAGATATCTTTGCTTTGTAACTGTAAAGTCGTGTGAATTGTCCTCATTTTCTCAGAAAATTCTCGTTAGTGATAAATTTCATAGACAAGCTATTCTTATCCAAGTTGTGTAAAGAACTTGGAAAATATTATTTATGGAAATTATTACCTATTTATAGCAATTTTTTTAATAATTTTTGTTTGGTCCCTGTTTTCTAAAATATCATATCTTAATCAATGAAATGAACGAGGAAATCTTTTTCCTTATTAAAAATTGCTCTTAAGACAATATTAAATGATCTTTTTATCCTTTTCAATGTAAAAATCCAAGGCGTTGTCTTGTTATAAATACCAGTCTTATTTTTATAGCATTTAAAATTGAAAATAAATCATTATTTTCACTCTAAATCCTTGTCCAAAACTTTTAGGATACGTACCACTTATTGAATCAGAGGCGATTTTGAGTTACAGCCAAATTGGGTCATTGGATTGAGCGGCTCTGAATATACTGTTTACAAATAAAATTCCTTAGATAACTAACGACTCAAACTGATTTGTTAAGAATAAATAATAAGAAAAAATCTTAGCAAATAACTGAAGTGTAACAAAAAAATTTTTCACTTACAATTTCGAGGAAAAAATCGCAGTTTTTCTGTTTCTGTAAAAAGAACACAATCTTCTCTGGAATTTTTATACGAGTCAATACCCCCCCCCCCCCCCCCAAACATTCTAAAATGTGTAGCAATTTACAACCATTTTTCTGAGTTACTTTATTTTCCTTTATGTTACCAAAAATTGGCTTAAAATGTAAGGCAATTTTTGAGAAAAATTGCAGTTTTCAGACAGGTTAAACAATTTGAAAATACAATATATATTCAAAATTTGCAATTTTACCTTGAAAAATTCACTTTTGAAACGAAACTACAAATTAAGTGAATGCCATAAATTTCTGAAAACAAAATAAATAAATAGAAGAAGCTATTTCATTGCTACCTTTTTAGAATTCAAAAAGTAGAAAGCAAAATATAAATATGGAGAAAGATAAAAATAGGAAAAGAATTACGAGTTGAAAAATTTCGCGTGATCTTATTTAACAAGAATTTTCTGGAAGTAGTTAAATTTCATCATCTTTTCCTGAGGAAAAACTGGCTGGCACGGAAGCAATGAATCAAAATATTTGAAATTTTAAAGCAACCCACAGAAGGAAACGATAGCAAAGAGAAGAATAAATAAGTTAAAAAATTTTCATAAGGAATAACTTATTTGGATACATTTTTTCGCTTTAGAGAAAATGTTTTTATGCAAGTAAGTTTTCTGTTGCACGGTATAAAATCATTACCGAGTGGTAAAGGAATTTTATGCATTTTTAAGCTTCTCACAGGGCTTAACTTTCTTCTTGCATTGAGAATTTATATTGGCATATGAAAATGATTTAGCCGTAGTTTCGTTTCTTTATGGCTTTGTTTGAATTCTCTTTAATTAAAATAAACTAAGCATAAATATTTCTATTTATCTTTTGGAAACTATAAAACTCGTTTGGTTTCAGTCTTAATAATTCTGCTTTTCAGTTTCTTTCAATTTCTTTCATTTATTAATTTTTTTTATAAATTTTATATCATTTACTTAAGTCTTTGAAATTTTTAAAGAATTATTTACTCAAAGATGAATTTTTTTTATGAATTTGAAAATTTGCATTTTCATATTCGATGAAAATTTATTAATTCTATTTTAAGATAAATAATTTTCAGTCAATTAACCTGATCAATTAAGTAAAAGCTAATTGTAAGAGAAAAAGGATTTTTTATTAATACTAAATTTTTTTTCTTTGTTGTATAAGTGATTTCAATTTTACTAATTTTAATCTGTAACGTTTAAAATGAAGCTATTGATTTTTTTTCTTTAATCTATAATACTGTTGATCATTATAGGTATAATTATTAATTTATTATTTTTATTGTAGCAACCAATTTTATTGAGTTAAATCATAAAAAAAATGTGAATAATTAAAACCCAAAGTTTAGTAATGAATATGAAGTAATCTGATTGATTAGCAATGCTTGCAAATAGAAGTTAATTGGCGAAATTGATTCTGTTAATGAATTTGGTGGGTCTGTAAAACATTGAATTTTCCATAAATCTTGAATTTGAAAGGTGGGGATATGAGAGTAAGTAAATTAACAATGTATCTAAGACACAAAATCTTTGATATAAAAAAAAATGAGAATTTTGTGAAATCGGACGAACTGTCACGATTGTAAAACAGGTTCCTTGGCAAAGTTGGTTCATTTGGAGGAAATCGTGCATGGATTGATATGGTTTTTACCTTTCTAGAAAGTACACTGAATTGGCAATTTTGAGATTTCTTTTTTTGGGGGTAGGGATGACGACTATTGATGGGTCATCTAAGGGTGTTGAGTTTCCTATGAAATAGAAATTGCCAATGCCTACATTGGGATCTGAGGTATTCTGTCGATTATTTTTCTTTGTCTTGGAGTATGTACAGCACAATATTTTTAGACATTTAGTGAAAATCTGAGTTATGTGGAGTTAAAACTTGGTTACCATTAATGATCGATCGCGCTGCAGAGAATTTCTTATTAAATAAATTTTGGTAAAAATCAGACCAGTAGTTAGTGCTGGAGAACCAATTTTTTTTAAACTTTTGTTTTTATTATACAAGCACATAATTTAATCCCCTTTTAAATAGTTGTGCTAACTCCAATGTAATTATGAATAAAAATATCGGTGGCTTTAAGTAAAATTACTTAAGAGAAATCGTATTTAAATTAAAGAAATTTATATTAGAATAAACGAGCATTAACTGCACGTTATCGCATAATCTGTCATAACGCATTGTGTAGAAAGTGTGTAGTTCTAATTCTAATTCGTGATAATATTATTTATTTTAGATTACTTTTAATTTTACATGAATATAAAATAATATATACTATCAGCATCGAAAAAAAATCTTCATTCCTAATTGAATAAACAATTTAAAATACACACTCTACTTAAATATATTTTATCTTCCATATCTAAATTTCTGTAGTACCTTTTCCAACCTTAATGTTTCTTAATTGCTATTACCGCATGCAAAATAAATTCTACTTGTATACATAAAAAGCGCATTTAATGATATTTGAAGCGAAGCGGATGAGAAATTTTTAATTGAGTATTAAAAAATACTTTAAAAAAAGCCGAGAAATTCACTAGAAAAGTTATTTAATATCTGTAACATGAATCAAGTGAATTATGTCCATTTATTTAAACTTAAATCTTAATGAGTTGTTAATTAAATTTGTAATTATTATGGAAAGTTGCTTTTTGTAAATTTAATATCGTAATTGCATTATACTTGACATTAAAGAATATTTCATTTTATTTTAATTTAAAATGGATTCTCCCAAGTGTGAATTGGTTATTCCTCTTCAAAACATTTTATTTGAAATAAATTTAGTTTTCCAGTAGTTTATTAGAAAATTATTTCTGAATTCTATAGGTCACTTATATTTAATATCTTATTGCATACAATTATATTCATCTTGTATGTTATTTTTATTACATATCTCGACTTGTGGTAATTATTTCCTAGATGTTATAAATTTAACCAATTTATTTTATTCTTTAATTTTCATATTATATCTAATAATTAAGTTTGCGAATTTTTCTATTTTTTATATATGCAAAGCTTGTAATAGGGCTGTCTAAGTATTGATCTTGATTCAGAAATGCAGCTTCCCAGATGCAAATTTTTAACAAGATCCGATGGAAATAGATAACTCTACGCCATTTGATACAAAAACGTGCCATCGTGCTTTTTCACAACAAGCGTACATGTCAGAACTCTTTTGACAACAACATCATTAAATATTTCTTTTTCTCGTTTTACACAAAATTGTAAGTTATAGAATTCTTTAACTTAAAAACAATTGCGCAATAAAGATTAGAACGCCTCAAGTGAATCATTTGCATATTTACTTTAACCACATGAATACTTTATTTAAAACTCTGTGTACTCCCTCCATATCTCATCCAAATCAACTTCATCATTAAATATCATCATGTATTATCTTGTATTAAGAAATTCGATCATCGTATTTTATAATCTGATGATAACACTTAACTTATTGTTAATCTAAGATGGCCAGCGGGTAATTTACTCTTAAAAATATAAAATCCTTTCTTAAATGTTTTATGAATATGTTAAATGTCAATGAATAGATTAATTCAAATTATATATTTTATATTAAGACTTAATATTCTAAGATACTCCATATAGTAGTATATTCTTTCCTGAAAGAAGTCTTAACTTATTCAAAGTTGATAAGCATTAGTAACCTACTGTACTCTCAGTGACACTGACATACTAATCAGGATTGGAAACATTTAACATTCTGATATTAGAGGTGAATATGGATTTTAGTGTTTAATAATGGAAAGCCGGAAACCTAGTTTGTTAAGAGAAAGCCAGTACAAAAAATAACTCTTTAAAGGTAGTCATTTCTGATAGATGGTTTAGATATGAAATGCTGCATTCTGAGTATTGCATTTGAATTGACAATTATAAATAATATATAACTCTTAAATGTATGCATTTTTAAGGTATATCTTAATATTATTATTATTATAATTAGTTATGATCTTAGCTATTTGATTTATTCAAGTGCTTTATGAGATATAATAATGAAAGTCGCGAGATATGCACAAGTATGTCATCCAATTGTCATACTTTCTAAAGTTAAAGTCCACGCCTTTAATTAGCTTTAATTTTATTATTTTTTTTCATATTCATAAAGATGAATTTTTGATCATATTTTAACTCGCTTCTTGTTGTGCTAAAACTTTACATTTCTTTAAAACTTGTATGGTGTTTATTAAACTTTATTTGTTTCCAAAAATGAATTATTTGATAATCAGTTGATTTAATTATTACCTTCATTTGATAATAAAATTTTAAAAACCTGACTTCAAGATTCCAAAATATTATTGAATAATCAATAAAGAATCCGAAATTAAATACAAATTTCACTTTTCAGTACGTTGGTAAGTTATTTGTGTAGTGTTATTTCATTGAATTTTCATTAAATCGACTCTGTTAATCCATATCGATTCAATACGGTAGATAGAAAAAAGTCGCCCAATATATGAACAGAGTAATTGTCATCATAAAAATATCAATGAAAAGATATCGAATAGCAGCAATTCATGCAAAATTAAGTGCATTTACGTAAGGAATTATTTTTTAATTTTGAGGGGAAAATAAAGACGAGCAGCATTTTTATTAAAACGATATCAAGTTGTTAGTGCCATAAACGCAATAAACTTCATTTTATTTCGTTTAAAATGAAAAATACATATCGTTAAATATTTATAAAATTAACGAATGTAAAGATGTACTTTTTTATCGTTTTATGCTATCTAATTGAAAATTTCTTCCAAACCGCATTGAGAGGTCTAATTAAACTATCTTTTCTTATTAAAGCGTTTCAAAACCAAATTGATACAAGTTTCATTCTTAAAGCCGAAATCACGTTTTAAAATATAATCTTATGCAATGACAGCATTTCGCCAAGTAGCAGTTTCCTCAAATACCTCTTTTGGAGGTTGGAAAAAATATTTTGAATAGAACTGTTCAAAGGAAACATTTTTAAGCTTAAATGGATTGATTAAATTGGGAAAAAATGTTAGCCGAAATTTTTATAAACCCTTTTTCTCAAATGATTATTCTAATCAATATTGGGCATCAACCCGGTTTTATCAACTACGTAACAATTGAAATCACATATGTTAAAGAAATGCTACTAATAAAACTAATATACTGAATTGTAATTGTATGACTTTTAAATTAAAACGAAAAAAAGGTTTCGCAGAAATTTGAAAATATCTAATTTTATATTCAATATCTGAGGTTTTTGTAAAAGTAGAAAGGAGCAACGGGGGGAAATGGATGTCTTTTCTGTGTGATTATTCTGCAATTAATTTTAACTAAATAAAAGGAACTTAAAAATAAAATATAAAATCATTCATTCCTTTGAGTGATAGTCATCTCGGTAAACTTTACACTATTAGTATGATAACCGTTTATATTTTTCTTTTACTTTAAAAGACGTAGTTTTAGAATTCCGCTTTAATTTTATATTGGCCGTCTTCTCATAAGTAGATCGAACAAATATTCTTCTGATAAAAATTTATTTTCTTAAATTTAAGGTTCTGAAGATCATAGAAAATTTCAATTTTAAATTTATATAAATAAAGGGGAGTGAAAAGGCAACGATAAGTTAAATGTGATTACTATTCACCTAACTAATCAATCTTGAATTGTTAGTATCTTTTTTTATTTCACTCGCCTATGAAAAATATATAGCTGGATATAAAATGACATTTTAATTTCTAGAACCAGCGGTAGTGATTTCCCTTAAATTTTCTCGTATAATCCTTAATGTACTCGTGTGTTATTTAATCACACACGACAGGAGAACAATAGTTAAATAATCTGCTAGAGTGCAATCTGGGCCACGGTGGCCTGGTGTTAAGGTCCCGGCTTTAGAACGGGAGGGTTTCAGGTTCAAGACCAGCTTCCACCGAAGAAACGTCCTGTGAGTGGGTCTGGTGCACATTAAATCTGTCGAGGCCAAACGTCCTCCGCTGGTGTGATACGGAAGTTTAGACAGGAGTACCAGCTCAGGTGACGTCCGGTAATGAACAGGTGACGATGTCTCAAAATTACGAGGTCCACCCCGAAATAGCCTTAGTGTTGCTTTAAATAGGGACGTTAAAGTACACTAACGTAGTGCGTGATATTTTGCAATTTAACACTAATTTTGAAATTTAACACTAGAATTTTACATAAGCACCGGAATATTATATGCATACTTTGGCTTTCCTTTCCCCGAAAGATTGAAGCCAAAATTTGCGAAGAAGTACCATATATCTTACCAAATTTCATATATTAGAATTATTACATTTTTCAGTTCTCACGTTTACATGCTTATGTAAATTTAGACTGGCAGACAATCAAACTCTTGGAGTATTTGACAACAAATCTGTACATGTATTTACCCTTTATTTATTGAATGAGCAATTTTTTTAAATTTAAATTGTAAATTTTATGCAAATGAAATGTGAATTTTAATCAATCTACCTATTTGCTTTGTAGTTATTGGGTTCAATTATATTCAAGCAGCCAAACATACCGACACTTTCTGTATATATTTCTTTAAATTTTGATAGAAAACCACTAATGGATGTAAAGATCATATACTAAATTACCCCCTCTGTCTCAAGATGTTTTTGAAGTTATTGTGTTCGCAGACGATTTCAAAAAAAAAAAAATCAAAACAAGAGTTAAAACGTATTTGAAAGAAATGCGTTTTCCGTAGTCAAGGAAATGTGAAATATGGTGATTCGTCAAAATCTCGTTCAAAATGTTTAACGATTACAACACTATCTCCATAAAATATTAAATGGTAAAAAGTTCGAAAACAAAAACAGAAATGCGAAATGCCCTCAAATTGAAGGCGACCAGGAAAGGGAACTATTTTTCATGAAAGCTTTTACAAAATTGAAAAGCCTGATTGTTTGCAGTTGCTTCTCACTTCTTATTTCCTTTACATTACGATCTGACATCTGCTTAAAAAAAACTTTATGTTGTCACTTTCTCGTAAACGATGTATGGAGAAAGTATAGAAATCGTCGAAAACTTCGAATCGAGATTTTCATGAATTTCTACTTTTTAGACCACTTTGATTTCGGAAAACCTTATTGGAAAATGTCCATCTGTGAAAAATAATTCAAATTCACTGAGCTAGACGAATGAAATTTATTATAAAATATTAAAACCGAACTTGTAGATTTCTATCAAATTTTGAGCCATATCTGTTCAGAGGTCTGTCTGTCCGGCTGTACAAAGTGTTAGCAAGATAATTACAAAATGATGAGAGCTGTATTTATAATATTCGGTACACAGATTTAACATCTTTAGCAAAGTTGCCTATAAAATTTTGACCGAAATGCAACTGAGGGTTGTTTGTCAGTCTATACTTCCAGAAACTTGTAAACGCGATAATTCAAAAATGTGATGTCTTAAATATATGAAATTTGGTATGGAAATTAGTTTTAGGTCAATTTTTTTTTTTTTAATATTAGTTTTGGGTCAATTTTTTTGTTTCAATTGGTTGGGTCATCTGAAACCCAAATTCGATTTTTGGATACTTTTGAGTGCATTTCAGGGTTTAATTGTCAAAACACTCGCCAGTGATCACACGATAGATTCAATAAAAATGCCAAATTCGCGCCAAAGGATAATATTTGATAACTTTTATACGCTAATGCCATGTGACGTATTCTCTTGTATAACGCCTCTTATTAAAGAGTAGGTGAGAATGGAGAGACAATTCCTACTGGTTTTGACAATAATTTGATTTTTAAAGATTATTTTAGAAGTATTTGTTTTTTTACCTTACACTACTCATAATAAAATAGTATGAATAAACCAGTTCGATGGTAACTAATAGTAAAATATTACTGCTACTATTTATTACAACTATTAACTATAATTTACTAACAACTTAATAGTAAAATATTGTGTTTCTTTGCACTCTTATACTTGCACATACTTGCCTTTAAAATTTTCCTGATTATCTATTATATTGTCTATATTCTTTATTGTTTCAATATTCCTTGAAGACCTCTAAATTCTGGCATTTGTAATTCTGGTTTTATTTGTGAAAACGCTGAAGCAATGGTGGTTAAAAATTGAGATTCAATCAAATTAAGTGATCAAATTTTTCCAAGCAAAAGACGATTCCTCTATCTCGCAGAAATCTATACTTCATCTTGTGCTTTCTTGACTATTTAGTTTCCCTACATTCTGATTTCATATTAACATCCCAAGATTTACCTTTTTAAAAAAAACCTGGTATTTTTATTTTGATTAAACTTATTCAAAAAATTTTAAAATCTAATAAGTTGTAAGCTATTTTTATATTTCAAGGATTCTAGGAAGCCAAAGTAACTTTTGTATATAAAATAGTAGTAACTTTTGTTGTATAAAGTAGTTTTTTTCGTAACTATTGTACGCCATTGTCATGCAACGTTTTCTCTAATATCGTTTATGAAAGAAAATGCTAGAAAGTTGGGAAGAACTTTCCGCCTGGTTTTTATCTAGTTTTGTGTTTCAAAGTGCCTTAATCGAGTTTGAACTCCTAGCCACTTGGCAAGTCAAAATACCACAAATTCATTGATTTTTATTCTTTCTTTATATCAAAAATAGCTGAAGTTCTAATTTTACTTTGTTATTCAAATTGGATGTGGGTAGGAAAACTGAAACCCATTAGAATGACAAAGTGAAGAATGAAGTGATTATGATGCGCCCTTCTCATTTTTTTCTTGCCCTCCAATATCAAACTAGCAATCATAGGAATCCATGCATTATTTTTTGAAGAACTAACAGCATTTGTTTCCTTTTATTTCATTCAACACACCCCCAAAAAAAAGAAATGTGGATCATTTTGTTAAAATGGATGGATTCTATATGGACTTCTTCAAAATCCAATTTATAATGACTGTAATTCCAATGTTCAGACCACGCTTGAAGACACTTTGGAGCAGAAGTACTCGAAGATTAAGGAGAACAATTTTTGCTTGGGGAACAAAGATTTTTTTTTATCTTTTCTCTTATCGAATAACTGTAGACGAGGGTAGGGAGGAGGTCTGTAGCGATACTTTGTCTTAAACTCCGACTTTGCGAAACGATAAAAATGAATTTTCTGCAGCTTATGGTTTTGGAGGGAGAGAAATGGATACAGTGCAGTGGGAAGACAGGAGCAAACAGTAATGACAAGAGTTCTATCCGATTCAAACTGGATTAATACGTCACGGTGAAAAACGACTTTTTGATGTTCCGTCAATGACCATAAATCAAGCGACAAAATGACACGGGGAAAAATTGGAAAAAAAGGGGGACGGATAGTTTTTGGCTGCGAGGGGTTGGTATATGTATGAAATTTTGTATCTTTTATCGATTCCATTCTTTGTAGAGGAAATAAGTTTTAGAGTGGCAAAGACAAGTGTCAATCCACATACGATATATCTAAGTTGTAATTTTGAATCGAAATATGGCTATCCAATTTTGAAGAGATTATTTGCCTTGTACGGATATCATGTTTCATGCAACTTAAATCACTTCTATGGAATGAACTTCGTGTCTTGATCAAACTATTTTAACCCTTTGAACTCGGAAAAAGAATTCGATGCATAGTTGTCCTCCCTAATATTTATCTTATTTAGTGCTTTGAGATATAAATGTATATATTAGTTTTAAGTTGCGCTTCTGTGAAAAGGTATTTTGTGTTTTACAACTCTGTAGGTATTTTAACAATACAAATTTTTAAAAAAATATATCAATGTACCGTCTTGAATGGTGAATGAGTCGTCATCCTAGTGCAAAGGATTAAATTTCTAATTGTAAATAGCATTTAGTTTGTGTTCCTTTATATTTTCTATTTTATATTTACCAGAATAAAGAATTTGAGAATTTTTCAAAACTTTTAGTTTAAATATGAAAGTGAAATCATAAACATGATCAATTATGAAAGGTTATCTGGATGTAGTGGAGATTCAACTTCCAAATTTTCCATATTTTCAAAGGACAAGATGAAGTGCAATGTGATTGACTTATAATATTTCATTTACTCTTGTATGAATTTAAGTCAAATGGCGAGAAGAAACGCAGAAATTCGAGTATAGAGATTGTTCTGTTAATGCAAAGACATATTGGCAGGGTTGTCAGGAGGCATAAAGAGTAGCAAAAGCTGCAGTGGAAAACATTGTTGTAAACCACGTTAAGAGAAAGAATTTTGAAAATGCCATGCTTCTGAGTCTAGAAGATAATAAAAAAAAAATAAAAAAACTCGCACAACACTACATCCATTCCAGCGCACAGTGGAACAATGAGTAATCCCTATGCTAATGTACTGTGGAAATTTGAAAGGAGATTTAGTGCCAACGTGTTGACAGGAATCCTTAGCGACTTTGATATTGCACTTGATGCTCGCATACCTGAATGGAGCAATGTACCTTGTTTTCTTCAACACGTCATCTAGAGAATTTTGCAAAGTGTGCAAGATTCTCGGCACGGTTTTATCTTTGCATTATTTCTAAAGTGAGGAGTGCCGTCATCTCAAACACCTCATTGTTATATATCCAAGGAGATGGACTAATGCTCTGACCCATTTCTTGGTCTTCACATTCACGCAATCTGTGTTACTTTTTCCTATAGTCGACTGAAATCTTTTATACGGTCTACGCTTATCGACTGTGTACACCTGATTATCAACGTTAAAGTAGAAATCAAAAGCACACTTGATGTCTTCAAAGGTTGTAGGGAACGGGTATTCTGTCATTGCAGACCATGCCGTTGCCATATCAGCGGCCATTATTTGGAAAAACACTTTAATCAAATGCATTTCTCTGTTCTATTGGCTTGACGTCGAAACTGCTCGTGGTTTTCGTGAATTCCATCCTCTCAATGGGGTTTGCGATACCATGTACCTTTGCAAATGTTGCTCTTCTTACTACCTAAACTGTGTTGGTTGTTATTGGGTAGTAAATAGGTTGCAGGTTGCACTGTAGTTAGCAAGAGTTGGTCGATGCATTAACGGAACACCCTGTATAATAGGTACTTCATATATGAGAAAGTAAAAAATATTGTAAGTGTTAGAAGGATGGAAATAATCTTCTAGTCTCCGCTAATTTTCCCATTGAATATTTGTTGTAATAAAAGTTAAATGTTTAAATGATATATTCAAAACTAGTAGTCTTTAGCTGTCACATATTTCTTAAGGAAAATAGACAATGCATTATTTTATTTACAACTCTTATACACAATTTGTACGAAACATTGTTTATTATGATTTGATTCATAAAATAACATCGAGGCAATCGAGCAATAATGGATAAAATTTTAAGACTTACCTAGTTCTGTGTCTTGTCTATGATTCATGTCTCTTTATATCATAGTGCCAGCGGCCAAATAAATGCCAAATTAATGTATATTTTAACTTCAAGCTGATTTTCCCGATATTATAGTTTCTTTCCTGTCTTGCAAATTGCGGAGATAAAACACAAAATCTTCCTATCCTAGTTTTCAACAATAAAAGAAAGTCATTCGGTTAAACACTTTATGAAACAATGAAAGTGGTTTCTTTCGTTTTGTAACAATGAAACTTATTGTTGGAAATTACGTAAAAAACATTATTAACTAATTGTTTCAGCCCTGAAAAAATTATTACCAAATATATTTTTGTCAAAGACAATTTATTTAAAATGTTTTAAACCCATTTTCTGCTGCAACATTTGAAAAATATGGCGAACCAGAATGAGTTATCTCCAAATTTCTTGCATTCTATCTACTATAAGTATTAACTCCCGCATAATATTGTAAATGTTGGGTAAGGCTTTGAATGCCTTGCATGGCATTGGGAAACAATAGTTACAAAACAAGGATCTTTAGCAGACATTTAGAAATTTTATTTAATCTCCCTAATGGACCTTGGCGTATTTTCTGCGATTAATTCCTTTCAGCGGTAATAGTGCCCGGAAATCGAATTTTGCTATAAGCACATTTATTCCATTGAAATCAAAATTTGACATTAAACCGTCATTGCAATTTGGAAATTACATACCAAATTTCAACAAATACTTTTTGAAGTTACTGTGTTTACATAATTATGAAAGCACACACTGACAGATGGTTAATTCCTGGGCAAATTTGACGCTAATTTTGATAGATTTTTCCCTTTAGGTATTAAATCTATGAATCAATTTTATCCCTCTAGTTCTCTTTTTATAATCTTTTTATTCGAATAACCAAAAAGACTACCTCTGAAAGGATACTCTGAAAATTTGATAGATACTGGCGAATATGTTGAAAAGACAATATATCGAATTTCTTGTATCGATATCCTTTTTAAGTTATTCAGATTATAACTGAAAAATATAATTTTTATAATGTCTCTTTGCTTCAGATCGATTTAAAACTTGGATATTCATAAAAAAAATATCGAACGTGATTTTTTTTTTTTTGGCAATTACAATTCTTTCATTATACTTTGTATATAAGGAAGTAATAGTAGACATTTTTTCAATTTTTAATGAATTATGATTTTAATAAGTGATTGAGGGCACATTGAGCCAATTCTATAACGATAATACTAAATAACTGATTTTTACAGAGCCAAAGGTTATACATTCACATATTATTTTATTGTTAATAAGAATAAGAAAGAGTTTATGTATGGAGAAATTTGTATACATATGAAGTTATTTTGTCTGTAAGATCGTTTTTTAACCTTATTTCCACCATTAGCGAATCCAAACTCGTTGATTTCAAATCCGTTAAATAAGATTTCTATGTTCTAAACATACAAATATATAATAGAATACAATTATTAATTATTAGTGGAGGTCCCCCCTATCATTTCATCGCAATATCTAAAATTGTCTTTTTAAAATGCCCAAATCTAGAGATATATAATTCATCTCCCGTTTCATACGAACGATTTCGTATTCCTCCATCGCTGATATGGTTTCCTGTATGATCCGCCGTAATGACGAGCAGCGTGGAATTGACAGATATGTATGGCTAAAAGCGGAGTTCCGATACGCTATCAATTCCTGACGTGGAATTGATTTGATGGGACGCGACAGATTACGGGAAATGAGCTGCAAGGGAGCGATATCGCTACTAAATCATTTGTCGCTCAGTTCGCGCAGTTAGTCTGAAAATTGTGCTGAATATTGGGTTTTCTATGAATTCGAGATTGCACTCAGCAATTTCCATGCCTGTCTATCAGATGAATCTTCTACTTTTTCATGTTCAGAATTTTATTAAGTAATGATCAAATATTATACGAATCGGGAAGATATTTTAGTTAGTATTAATGTTCCATTTGAAGCGAAACAGGATTAATATGGGATGGGTGTTTCACATTGAAAACTATCACAATGTTCTGAAAGCAATAGACGATCCTTTCTAGGCAAGCTAGGGGTTATTTATTCCCTATCGTACTCAAATTTATCACAAAATGTCTAGAAAATCATAACGGAGTCCCTACAATTTTTGTTTTCTATGGAAGAAATGGGCTGTTTTTTCCCTATCATACTCGTACTCCTGCTGCCCCACAAGTACTTTGATAGTAATCTCTATCGATATAATGTATGAAGAATGTATGTTGAATCAACAGGCAAGACCGTTTTATAAAAATTTCATATGTATAGTTTGGTGGGAATATGGGAAAAGTGCACTTCTAAACGATTTCGAATTTTGGAGTTTTAATTAAATGAAAATTTTGCAATTTACTTTTGTTACTCCCAGGAATGCTGTTGTACAAAATTAATTTTAATACGATTTTTAAAATGGAATGTTTTTTTAATTACTTCAATTGAACTGGAACGAAAAAATTTGCTGAACTTTTGTAACATGTCAAATATTTTTTGTGTGAAAACTTCGAAAATAATTTCAATGTAACAATACAATTCAAAATCATTTTATTCTTTCATCAAATATTCAATAGCAGGAATCGCAATTTTTTGTATTGCTTGAAAGAAGAAATTTGCATGAGCAATTGTAAAGTTAATTTAATGTGACGAAACTGTCTTGAAAGTTATGATTTTAATAGCTTCATGATTTCATAGGGCTTGACTCTTGCAGAATGTAGCATGCATATAATTAATGCATGAACAGAATTGATGAATGACTATTTCATGGTGCGATTTTAATGCCGGTCAAAATTTGACGACTAAAAAGACTGTTAACGAGCTCATAAACGTCAAGTAATGTATGAAAGTTTTTTATTGGGAATAAACACAGACAATATTCCCGGCAAATCAGTAGGTCACTGAAGGCTGCTGGCTAAGATAAAATGGCAATTGGGTTATAAATGCAAAATTGATTCCAACTTTGCTTTTAGATCCTAATTATATTTGCATTAGGATTCAGGTTCCGTCGTTCTTTCCTAAAACAACTGAGGTCCTATCACAGGAGCTATAAAAACAGACGTCAAGAGGCTGTGAGAAGTCGAAGTGAAGAGAAGGAGAAGAGAATCTCTAGCGACGTCTTTTTAGTACTTTGTACTGTTGCGATTATTAAAGATTTGTTACTTTAGGGAACTGGGACGTTCTCGACAACGAACACTGGCAATATTTCAGTATTAGACAAAGGAGATTTTTCCAAGTAAAAATTTAAACTAAATTAATATATTGTACACATTGAAAGAGTATAATGATGTAATTATAAAATAACTCAAATAATTATTTCTTAAAGTATTTTTATTTTCATAACATATCGAAAATGAGTTGTGATACGGAAATGTTTTACATATATACACATTGCTAAACAAACTCGTATAACACATTTCTGTCTAAAATCATTCCAAAATTGTTATAATATGTAAAGAAAAGTTCTATGATTGCAGTGAACTCATTCTCATTTTAATATATTCAAAAAATTATTTTTAAAAAAATATTTACCATCACATATCAGGAAAATCTCAAAAATACGTGATAATTTTTTATAGAAATATCATCTAAAATTAATATTACTGCTCAAAAATTTATAAAACAAGGTTTAACATATGCCTAATGGTTATATATATCACATTAGAAAATTTGATGCATGTGTAATGTAAGAAATTTTTTCTAAGCTTACCTCAATTTGGAAAAAAGATGTTTTGAGAATCAGCAAAAAACCTTATATTTACATGTAGATTAAAATATTTTCATTTTTAAAACTTTCCTGGCCTATACTCATCTTGCTGTAGCATTTCTTGAGCTTCAGATACCCTTTTTTTTATGTCTTTTAAGTGTTCTAGCTTCTTATTTTTTGGAGCATAATTTCGGCTTCTTTGATGCGTAAAATGTCGATTTTTTTTTCAAGGCCTTACATGTATTTCTTCCAGGTGCAATACCCAAGTGTTTAAGGACTTCAATTCGACTGGAAACACCATCATTAAAACACAGCACAAAATCCATAACTCATATCTTCAAAGTATTAATCCCTACAAATGTGTTTTTGGGAATTCTTTCCCATATACAATTGTTGAAACTCTCACTGGGGTTTTGAGTTTGCCCATGGAGACATTTAGACAGAAGATTTTTGTCAGTTAATTCCCTGAAAACCTTCTTAATACTCAGCAAAACTAATTCTGGAAGAGAATGCTTATGAACATACTTATCACCAGTTATTAAACTTTTGTTATATCCGCACCAACAGTCAAAGCCCAAAGGACACAGACCGTGTTGGGGCTTGGCATTGGTTGAAAGCTTGTTGAAATATATTGCCCAAATTGATTTGGACATTTCAGTGAGTGACTTGGAAGCATTCCTTCTTATTGCTAGTCCATAATATTTCTGAATTAGCAGAATTTCTGCATCTGTAAGTCGCCATGTCATGCAATTTCCTTTCCATCTGCTAACTTAGTTGATTTGAGCTTATTTTTTAAGGTTTTTAACCTTGCTCCCATTCTTTTCTGGACATGACCAATGCACTCCAACTTCTCGACCATTATTTCCTCCCCATACACTTTAGAATCACTAATGTTTTGGTATCCTTTAGAATCGCCATCACCTAGATATTTCGCATAGCGAACATTTCTCGTAGAAACAGAACGCTGAAATATTTTCATAGCATCTTTGCTTTCCATTCCACAACTGAAACCTTCATAATTTTTTTGGCAGTTTTCACAATTGCTTGATTTGTTTTTGCATGTGAAGCAATACTTTGATAAACATTCAAAGTCAATCACTTTCCCTGTATCCAATGATGTAGCTGTGATGACACCATTCATAGATGAATGACCTCTTTTTTGCCAGGTACCATCTAATGTCACCGATATATCTCGAACATTATCATTTAATGACACAGCACCTTCAACAGCTTTCATCATTGATTTGGAACAAACCTTTTCAAGTGCAGTAGACAAGGAATTGTTGAAGCGTTCAAATTTTGCAGGTAGTGGAGGCAGATTCATTAGTGCACAAAATTCACAAGCAGCAGTTTTACCCTTTCCAATACCTCTAAATGCATATATTAAACGAGTATTTATATCATACCCAGTCTTAGATGTATTGGAAGTCATTGCACTAGTGGAATAACCACATGATTTGCAAATATAATGTAAAAAAGTAACAAGTCCTTTGCGCCTGTTTACTTCCTCAAGAACATCAAAGCAATTTGAATTATTACACTGCTTACATTTTGAAATTGCATTCCAAAGTGTTCTCAAAATATTTATGTCTACTACGACATTTGTATTTTGTTCATAGCATAAATCACCGCTGTTTTCCACATCTTCCGAAAACAAATTTTCACTGCTATTCAATTTTCTTTTCGACGCACTTGCATTCAACAACTCGCAATCAGTAGGCATCACATTCTGTTTCTTTTCAGAAAACTGATTAGGGTGTAATTTCCGCTTTCCAAACTGCTTACGTCTAGGCATCCTTATTACTTATGTTATTTGAAAAACAACTAGAAATATGAATGTAATTTGATGAAAACAATCAAGGCGAAGCAACGTAAGAATATCAAAAACAAACGAAAGCCAAAACAAAAGAACAAGCACGATGTAAACAAAATAGAAGTTCACGCAGCTTGTAAACTTCGAAGTTACTTTGTTGAGTAATTCGTATCCTTCATGGAAATGCTAAAATTAGAAAAAAAAATGCTAAAAAAACACAAAATGATGGCATTTTTAGCGTTCTTATCAAATGTAGTCCCTTTAAAAAGGGGCGTGGCACCTTTGTTTACATTTTTTAAAATTTAATTTATGAGCTTTCTATATTTCAAAACTTCACATGTTATACATTGCCGGAATTGGCACAGTTTACTCTATTTTTTAGGGCTAAAATGGAAAAATCGATTTTTTGAAGGTAAAAACGTCTCAGTTCCCTTTAGCAGCTATTCATTTTTCAAATGCTATTTTGTGTACTTCTTTTGTGTGTTCAGTTACTTGCATGCCTTGCTTTCTTATAGAATAAAACGTCTATATTCATGACAGAGCTGTATTCTGCAAAAATTCCTCCTGTTATTTTCACTATTTACCCTCCGGATTGGGCTTCTCGTAATTTTAGTATAAAGTAACGTAATTTTATACAAAATAGTAACATAATTCATCATTAATATAAAATAGTAATCTAATATAACGTTAATATTAAATAGTAACGTAATACATTAATATAAAAATTAATATATGGAGTTCTGTTAAAGCAATGGTGCTATTAAATCACTCTTATGGATATGATGTCATGGATATCAGTGATATCTATGAAAACTATCCAGGTCGTATTTACCTCAAAGAGCACTAAAAGAAATATTTTGCTTCGAAACATAATATATCTCTAGACGATATTACTTGAATAGATTACTAATAGCATTCAGTGATTCTCAGCATAAAGCAAAATGAATCTTTACTTATTCTTCTGTGCACAGCCGCTCTGACGCTTCTTCTGATTCCAATTTCAACAGCATCCGTGAAGTATATTTATGTATTAGATGTATTCCCGGAATCTGGATAGATTAATAATGCAGAAGATATACGTGACTCGGTAATATAATGATCACTCGGATATTATTCTGGAAGCATGAACCAATTACTGACTCACGGATTTCGATTTGATTACAGTAAGCTATACTAAAATATCTAGTGTGTTATATAGTTTTAGTCATCTCTAACTCGTTGCACAATAGTTTCCTTATCTATACTAATAATAAAGATGAATGGTTATGTATGTTGGCACTGTATAAGTCAGAGTGTTTAACATAGATCTGACAAATTTGGAGCATATATATAGGTTGATCCATAAAGCTCTTCAGATCCTAAACAGCGTCCTATATAATAGAGGAAAGCAACCTGTTTCTACAGTTAAGTCACTATACTGAATTATACAGACAAGGTATGGCACGCTGGCGGTAAAGTAAGAAAGTTACAAAAAATAAGTTAAAAAAAAAGAAATTGATCAATCTAATTAGAAAAATATATGCTAAACCGTAATAGAAACACAAGGAACAAGTTTCATGGGGTTATATGTAAAACTAGCTATGATATTTGCGATTAAAATTACGAACTTTCTAGAATTTGACAAAGGGTTCGACCTAAAATTGAAAAAATGTATTAGTCAGTATTATCATGCAGTTTCTTCAATCATGCAATGGTGAAAAAGCAAGCAAGGAGAAAGTAAAGAAAAATATGAAAAGCGCACCCACCAGAGAAACTGAGGATACAATTTTTCAATTTTAAAAGAATAATTCCTCAAATCAGGGATAATAAATAATTTCAGTCGCTAATCTCTCTGCTCATCTTTCTTATTCATCCATAATACTTTGTCTTGCGTTTTTATAATGGCATAATGTACATTTTTTTAAGTGGAATAATCGGTCTATCTTTTTTTATTTATTTTTTCAACTTTCTTATTTCGCGGCTAAATACACAGTAACCTAAATTCAGCACAGTAATTTTGCTACACATTCGCGTTATTTCCCTGGCTATGCAAGATGCCGTTTTGTATTTAAATGGTTTATATGGACTTAACCGATCATCTCTTATAATGGCGGGTGAAAATGTGCACATTGAAGATGTTTTCTTAATTTTAATTAAAATATCAGTTAATTAAGCTAAATTTTGAAATTTCACTTCTGATATTACCGAGAATATATAGAACTGAACGCCGTCTCATACCCCCGTATGCGTAACCATTCTGGCCACTGAGCGGTTTGATGGGATGTAACGGGAATTTTATTAAAAACCAAAATATTTATAGTAAAAAAAAATTAACTATGTTCAGAATTTACAAACTTATAAGAAATGATAACAAATGGAACTTTTGCATGCTTTCTAGAAAACTAACAGCATTCTTAATCTTTAAACTATAGCTTGCAGAGCATCTTAAAACTAAAATAATACTCCAAGCAATTTAGAATTCCATCGGCTTCTTTGTTCATCCAACATCACAGCGTATCTTACAAACATTGCCAGATTCCAGAAGGTTTATAATTGATCATCAGCTATTATATAAAAAATAAACGAAATAATATTAACAAAATATGTTTATCAAAGAAAAAATCGTTTGCTTTTACTTTTTAATAATATTTTAGCAAAATAAAAATAGTAGCAGTTTTAAAATGTCTGAAAAGGAATCGTTTGCTAAATGTCTAACAGATTTAGATCATGATATTTACCGAACAGGAACCGTTTGCAGATATTTTCTACTTTGAAAAAATATCTAGAATAATATTATACAGAGAGGTATTGTGTATGGGAAAAAAAAACAAAAACATGCATTCTGAGGGTGCTAATTATGACATTGTAGATAAGGATGCAGTTATAAAAATCAAATTTAAAAAATTTGGTTAATGGTAACAAAAATCTGTTTGAAAGATATTTATGAATATAAATATACAGTGGCTCAAACAATTGAGAGTACACCTTACTTTTACTTCAACTTTCAATATAAATAACCCATTAACGAACAGTGCAAACATGTTTTTATTTTTACACATAATAAATGGTTTAATTTAAAGTAAAAATAATGAAAAATCAGTAAATAATTTCCAAATTGAAAAATTTTAGAAGCATTTGAAATAAACATATGCAGATTTTTGTCTCAAAAAATTGAGAATACACCAATGAAATTTTTGTAATATTTCGCATAGAAAGAAAGTGTAAGTATTCAGTTGCATGTATTTTTGCTTTTATAATGGCCTTTAAACATCTTGGTACCGATTAGACAATTTTTTGGTTGTATTTGAAGATATTTTAGCCCATTCTTCTTGCAATACTTGTTTTAAATGAGTTTTGTTTCTAATTTTGTGTTTTTGGACCACTGTTTCGAGTGTGGACAATAGATATGCAATGGCATTGATGTCGGGGTACTGTGGTGGTATGTGTAACTGCTATCTATAATGAATAAGACACCACATTTTTGACATTGCTTGCATTCTATTCGGTGTCATTGGCTGGAAAATGAAATTTTCAACTACACCGAAATTTTTAGCACCTTCCTTTAGATTGCTGTGAAATATAGCTAAGAAAACCATATGGTTCATAGTACCATCTATAAAAACTAAATTTCCTACCCCGGATGAAGCCATGCAACCCCAAATCATGAAGAAGACACTACCATGTTTAACTGTAGGGGGTAATTTTTTGGATCCAAGGCAGTATTAGGCTTTATCCATACAGTGCGAAGGCTGCGACTGCCAAAAATGTTGAATTTTCTTACATCACTAAATATAACTTTCTTCCAATAGTTATTGGTATTCAGTTAATGAGTTTTTGCAAATTTCAAACACTTTTTCTGAATTTCCAAATTGATGAACGTTTCTCTCTAACAATTTGACTTTTATATCCAGATAGTCCAATTACTTTCACTCGGTTTCAACTCTTACACTTCTGCCTATGATTTGAGAACTTTCTGCAGCAAGTAGAATGAACCATATGGTTGGAGCAATCTAAACGAAAGTGCTAAAAATTTGGGTTTAGATTGAAATTTAATTTTCCTCCAGAACAATGACCTCAAACATATTGCATATAACGTTAAAATGTGTTGCCTTTTAAATTGTAAATAGCAGTCGCACACACCACCACAGTACCCTGACATCAATGCCATTGAATATCTGTTGTCCATACTCGACGCAGTGGTTCAAAAACACAAAATTAGAAACAAAACCCACTTGAAACAAATGGTGCAAGAATGGGTAAAATATCTTCAGATACCACCAAAAATGGGTCGAATCGGTACCATGAGGTTTAGAGGCCAATTTAAAAGCCAAAATATATGCAACTTCATAGTGACACTTTGTTTCTATGCGTGATATTGCAAAAATTTTATTGGTGTATTCTCAATTTTTTGAGATAAAAATCTGCTTATGTTTATTCCAAATGCTTCTAAAATTTTTCAATTTGGAAATGTTTTGTTGATTGTTCTTTGTTTTTATTTTAAATTAAACAATTTATTATATGTAAAAATAAAAAAAAATGTTTCACTTTTCGTTAATGGGTTATTTATATTGAAAGTTGGAGTTATCAAGTAAAAGTAAGGTGTAGTCTCAATTGTTTGAGCCACTGTATGTGAATAATCTGTGGTGATTCGCCCCCCCCCAGTTCTTGAAAGTATGCCACTTGCTGTTGAAAACTACCAAAAATATATAGTTACAATATTCCAAATATGTAAAATTATTTTCTAGTAATTAATTCTTGTCCTATAAATTTTTTCTATTTTAAATCACTTGAAAATATATTTGTAACGTATTTTAAAGCAATATTTTTCGTTTTTGAAATGAAACTCAAATAATTGTTTGAAACTTATGTTTTATTCTTTTTTCTCATTATTGATGATTGGGATAAGAAGATTCGTTTTAGTTTTCAGTGTTGTGTAAGTTGTAGGTTATGATTTATATTAAGATATTTTTTGAAACTTTATTATAGTTACAGTTAATGAATTATTTAAAAATGAAGCAATAGTGAAAATGATATTTTAAAGTACGCCTATTTTATAATTTGCTCTTTCTGGAGATATAAATGAACAGAAATTGGAGAAATTCATAGTAATATAGATAAAACTGAGCAAGTCATCTAAAATAGCATGAGTTATCTCCTACTATTTTAGATCTATTCTAAAAACATACTATAAACTGTATTAAAAACGCTTGTTCCAGATGTTTGTTAAATATTTCGAATGTATTTTCATGGCTATTCAAAGCCATAACTCAACGCCATATTACAGTAGACTTAAACCGCAGAATTTTCAAATCTACAAAATTTGTCTAATTATTTTACAAGTTTAAATAATATATTATCAAAATTTAGCCTGGTTCTGATTGATTTCAGTTTGGCTACGGTAACACTTACTTAGTGGCTCTATTTATTAAGAGCCGCTCTATTTATGCAGTTACTAATCTAGTCACTCTAGTAAAATAATCAATTCTATAGTAATTCGTTTATGATTTATTCGCTGCAATGTTAGCCTTGGTAGGCAGTTTGTTTCTTTTGATTTTTTTTCAACTTGGCATCATCAGCGAAATGAAAGGCGACAATAACGTTGATTTCAACTAAAAAAAAAATTCTAAACATGTTAAACATTTAAATGCATTCTAATTAATAAAACTTGCTTGTCTATGTAAGGTCCAACTGTCACTTTGAATTGTTGCATCATAAGTTTGGAATAAACTGTTGAATGCAGAATTGTAGATCTTTACACTATAAAAAAATTAATTATTTAGGAGGTAACAGTTTGGTATATATTAATTTGGGAGTGGACTGTATTTTAACTTATTGCTCGATTGAGAAACATGGTACAATTTGGTTTTAACCGCGACCAAAAGGCGCCAAGAAAAATTTCGCCAAATTGTAAAAATATACTCAAGTATCAACTTATGTAATCAGCTGCTATTTGATGTTTGAAACGACGATAGCTACCATTGAAATTGCCAAATTGGCGAAATTTTATTCATGGTGTTTTCTGGTTACCGTTACAACCGACAAGTACCAGAAATATTTCTAGTCTGAAAATCTATCGATATTTTCTTCTTATATATTTCGAGACTGTAAAACATATCTTACTCATATATGATATTAACAGAGGGCAAATCTGGTGATTTTGAATGCAGTGAACTAAAACAAATTTTTCTCAATAATGTATAAGATGTTTGATTATAAGGGAAATCTATAGGCCCAATTGTCTTCTGTGACAGGAAAGAACTGTGATTATCAGTATGTACTAACCAAACCACCGTTTAGAATTTCGGATAGTGACTGCATTTTAATACATAGTACTAAATTGGTTTAAGCCTCAATATACGGTAGGGATATTTTTGAAGTGATAACTCGCCAAATTTGGTCTTATATTTAACAATGTTTAAATCTTTGAATTCACACAGTTTGAATGGTAATTAAAAATTGTATGGACTTAACAATAGAATTATACCATGTCATTAAGTCTAACTGCGCAATGATGATCATTAAAAAAAATCTTGATTTAAGATTAGTGCAAGGTTACTCTTCATTCAATCATGCCAATCATTCATTCGATAAACATGCCGAAAGTCCGCCATCTTAGATGAAGACTAGAAATGGTAAAAAGCAGCTTTTAGTGTTCCATTAATTTGCCACGATTACTTTTGCAGATAAGTCGCCCCTAAATAGTTTTACTTTCGCGACCTGTACATTAATTTAAATATATCGTTTTGGTTAGACTCTTATTTTTTTATTTTTATTTTTTGCTTTGAGTACATTTTACAAACTTATTGTCCATATTTCTCACATGATAAAACGTCTGCTATCATTTATGTGTATAAACTCCATTTCAGCCCTTCTAGTTGCGCTTATGTATTGAAAATAATCAGAAGGACTTAAGATTTGAGTCCGGCTTACCGTCAAACGCGACTATTATGGAAGTCTTTAAAATCTCGCCGAAATTCCACTAGCTTGGAAGATTAATAACAAGCAGCGTTTAGAATTAAAAAGAAACTTCAGGATACTACTTGACAAAAAAAATTGCCCACAAATATTTAAATTTAGAGAGCATAATTATGACTTTCGGACATAAATTTTACTCGGGACCAAAATTTATAGAAATACAACGAATGATGACAATAAAATAACAATGAGACTTTAACTTAGAAAATAACATTTCATATTTATTTTAAATTGTAATTATTTTCTATTGATTCACTTCCAAATTTTTTCAAAATAGGCCCGGACTGCCAACTTGGCGAATTCATTTGAGGCCTGAGCCAGATTTCCTGGTAAGCATAACTTGACGGCTGTTTCTAAGTGTTCATGGCTTAATGTCTTCTGAGGTTTCAGTTCATTCAACCTTTTGATCTCTGTTTCAAGTAGATTAATCATGTGTACGATAAAGTTATCCAGTTCTTTTAGTGTTTGAGCTCCAAGTTTCATCTTCGGATGTATGTGGTGCCTCACTCTTAAAACGAATCCTTTAAATGAGCTGTTTAGTTTCGGAGTTCGCTTTTTTGTCATCTTAGTGCTGGTTAAATCCATTAGGTTTTTAAATCGCTGATAACTTTCTGGAAGGGCCAAGGCGGAGTTTTGAAAAGTAAGATTATTTTCATCAGATGTTTCATTCATTTTTTTAAGTCTGGAAAAGATTAAAATTGATGTAATAAGATAATATTTCTTCTATTTACTAAGAAAGGGATTCAGTGAAGTTGGGTTTTTTTAAATGCTAAGTATGAATTTTAATGTTTTGTATTATAATGATAATCGCGAGATCTTTCCAAACGGATATCACGTGGCATCGTAAATTTTATTATAAGACTTTTTTAAATTCAGAATAAGGTACACAATTATTGTTGCATTGGGATATTGTGTATTATATAAAAAATATCTATTTTCTAGCATATATTAATAAAACAAATTTATACAGTCGCTAAACATCAGTATCGGCGATTATTAGTATGATTCATAATTTGTTGTTGTTCTGTTGAAAATGTATTAATATTTTTATTTATTTATTTTTAGAATGGCAACATTATTTTTTTTTTAAATATTTTGGCTAAATCCTAGGGACGCGTACCTCCAAATTTGGCGCCAAACTTGAAAAATAAAGTCGCCAAAATAGTCATAATATTGAGAAATAAAATTCTGAAGATTACAGCGTCCGCGGGGCTTGGCGAGGAAAATTTGGCCTAAAATCGCCAAATGGTACCTGTTTCTAGAACTGTACCAATATTTTTAGTTGACTGGTTTTGCTGATGCAATTCAATTCATAGAAGGACAAAATTATATTAAATGTATTTCCGTTGAATTTTTTTTTTTAATTTTAAAAAGCGAAAAGAAACTTATTTTCCTATGATGGCTTTAATATCATCTACCAAAAATCATCGTATTAGTAATTATAAGTGATACAATGATTTACATCGAAATAATTATCTCATTTTGACATTATTATTTTACCAGTTACTGACAACATTTCCTAAAGAAAGGAAGCAGTTCTTTAGACGTTTACTGATGTGAATCTTTTTTTTAACAAATTTTTTTCAAACTATAGTGTGGTAATAACACAGTATTACTGCCAAAAAATTTTTTCCAGCAATATATTACTAAATTTTGTATTGAATTTAATAAAATTATGGCGTAAATATAAGCAAATGTGTTGCAAAATTATGACACAAACTTAGAAAATTGTGGTAATATTGAGTTTTAAATTTTTCTCTGTGCGGTGTTCATTTAGAAGTTTTGTCGAATGTGTGTACTTTCACTTGGCCAATGATGCCAACTGAACTGATTAATGCCAAGGAGCAAAATACATTTACTAATGCAGCAAATTACTAACCGAATGGTTGCCAGGGGAACTACTGCGGCTCATTGTTTGGGTTATCTTATTAGGGACAAATTCGAGATGAACGTTGAAGTAGATTTCGAGCAGTTAAATTAAACACGAGATATGAGTATTATAAATTGTAACATAATTGAAATTCAAATTTTAAGCAAAACATGAGCTATCAAGTGACTGACCCCGTAGTTTTGAATAATAGTAGGATACCAAAGAGAATCTAGTCTTTCTTTTGTATTAGAAAGCTAAATTTAAAGCAATAACGATGTCTTTTGATTCAGAATACCAACAATATAAAACACTGAGTGAGAGATTAGATGAGATGCTAATGAGATGAGTGAGAGATTAGATGAGATGCTAATGAGATGAGTGAGAGATTAGATGAGATGCTAATGAGATGAGTGAGAGATTAGATGAGATGCTAATGAGATGAGTGGGAGATTAGATGAGATGCTAATGAGATGAGTGGGAGATTAGATGAGATGCTAATGAGATGAGTGGGAGATTAGATGAGATGCTAATGAGATGAGTGGGAGATTAGATGAGATGCTAATGAGATGAGTGGGAGATTAGATGAGATGCTAATGAGATGAGTGGGAGATTAGATGAGACTCTAATGAGATGAGTGGGAGATTAGATGAGACTCTAATGAGATGAGTGGGAGATTAGATGAGACTCTAATGAGATGAGTGGGAGATTAGATGAGACTCTAATGAGATGAGTGGGAGATTAGATGAGACTCTAATGAGATGAGTGGGAGATTAGATGAGACTCTAATGAGATGAGCGAGAGATTAGATGAGACGCTAATGAGATGAGCGAGAGATTAGATGAGACGCTAATGAGATGAGCGAGAGATTAGATGAGACGCTAATGAGATGAGCGAGAGATTAGATGAGACGCTAATGAGATGAGCGAGAGATTAGATGAGATGCTAATGAGATGAGCGAGAGATTAGATGAGACTCTAATGAGATGAGCGAGAGATTAGATGAGACGCTAATGAGATGAGCGAGAGATTAGATGAGACTCTAATGAGATGAGCGAGAGATTAGATGAGACTCGAATGAGATGAGTGGGAGATTAGATGAGATGCTAATGAGATGAGTGGGAGATTAGATGAGATGCTAATGAGATGAGTGGGAGATTAGATGAGATGCTAATGAGATGAGTGGGAGATTAGATGAGACTGTAATGAGATGAGTGGGAGATTAGATGAGACTCTAATGAGATGAGTGGGAGATTAGATGAGACTCTAATGAGATGAGTGAGAGATTAGATGAGACGCTAATGAGATGAGCGAGAGATTAGATGAGATGCTAATGAGATGAGCGAGAGATTAGATGAGACGCTAATGAGATGAGCGAGAGATTAGATGAGACGCTAATGAGATGAGCGAGAGATTAGATGAGACGCTAATGAGATGAGCGAGAGATTAGATGAGACGCTAATGAGATGAGCGAGAGATTAGATGAGACGCTAATGAGATGAGCGAGATATTAGATGAGACGCTAATGAGATGAGCGAGAGATTAGATGAGACTCTAATGAGATGAGCGAGAGATTAGATGAGACGCTAATGAGATGAGCGAGAGATTAGATGAGACTCTAATGAGATGAGCGAGAGATTAGATGAGACTCTAATGAGATGAGCGAGAGATTAGATGAGACGCTAATGAGATATTAGATACTTATGTTGGACAGCGTATTGCTAAATTAAATATATGGTTGCCATATATAGTTGCGTTTGTTATGTGATTGTGAAGTGATATAAAATGTCTCCCCTTTTTGTACCTATTTATGAATTTAATTATTATTGTTACATGCTCCAGAATTTAGTTTTAACAAAGATCTGTAATTATATCACATTATCGATTTATTAGTCACCAAAATTGTCGTTTTACCGATTTCCTTTCGGCGAATGAATGGAATAAATGAATAATATAACTTTATATTCTGAAGTTATTACTCTCAAGAAATTCGATGATTTTCAACTGTTTTGAATTTTAAGAATATTTGATACATCTGCCCTGCCAAAATCAACATATCTATAACTGATCTTCTCAAACATTTGAACTGTAAAGAATCATAACTTTAATTGAAAATATTTTTATCTAAAACATGTTTCTGTATTATTGAATTGTTTTATTTCGGGAAAATAATCGCATCTTCCTTCTCATTTTTATAATTTTTCACGCTGAAATGTAATAAAAACATTATTAGATTAAGGAACCAAGAAACTCAAAGGCTTGTTGTTACGCATGAAGAACAAATATTTCAAACAAACATGGTATTGATAGAGAAAAAATCGGGGGAAATGCATGCAGACACCGAATCCAGAACGAATACGAAAATCAAAATGAAGCCTTTTTTAGAATTTAACTATTATATAGTTAATCTAAATCTTGTTAAATTAGGATTCAACATAGGAAAATAAGTGGAATCTTCATAACCTAATAGTCAGCAATGGTAAGTACCCAGAATAAAATATTAGTAGCTACAATGAAAAAAAACACATTTAAGTTCTGTAATGAAATACATTGTTGTAAAATACTCTTAAAATGTAATGTAAAAACCATTTCTGTGTGCTGATGCTGATATATGTGCTAGCAAATGATACAATTTTAACTCTTTCTCTCTCTCTCTCTTCGTTAAGAGATTATTCGTTATTACAAGATATTAGTTTCTGGAATTATTTATATTCGTTGCCATTTGAAGTCCCGCAAAAGAGATTCGTAAATCCTTATTGTTGCGTTCAGATACACGATAAGAATTGGAATATATTTAGACTCAATTTTGAATCAGAAGTATATATATCTCCTGAAACATTTATCTTTTACAATTCTTACTTCAGCAAAACTAGAACAAGAGCAATATCCAATTAGTATTTGTAATAGAATTCTTATTATTTAAGTTACTACATTTTTTTACTTGCATAATAAAATAGTTGCTCAATATTGGTGCATTTCATTTTGAAATAAAGATTTGATTTCAGATCAATATTTGTTTACAGGCTATATATGCTTTAAACTAAAGAAATGGCAATTTGATATTTCAAGAAATGACTTTTTCATTATTTTCAGAATATCTTAAATTTACCCTCAAGACTCAGAATCCGTTTTTTGATTATGTTATGGGGATATAAAGTCTTTGTAGATAGATTTACAATCAACAAATAAAGGAATTTAAATTAATATTTTTCTTATCATTTCTAGCGTTTAAATATTCATTAGATGAATAAAAATATTTCATTATTTTCAATTTTAGGAATTATTTATAATGTTACAAATATAAATGAAATATTAAAAGCAAAGTTTAATTTCTATATCTGTGATACATGATACTTCATCAGAAAAAGTATAATTTAATTTTGAAAACTGATTAATCGTAGTAAATCTGTAAAATATGTAGGAAACTACCTGGAAATCGTCTTGAATTATACATTTTATTTAATCTAAAAAAATACCGTTTTGTTGTTATTATTTTTAACAATATTAATTTGATCTGTTGTTATTAGTAATTTTATCTTAAATCAGTTATTTTATACCTTAAGTTATTTCTTTTATAATAATGTCTTCACCTATTCATTGTAATTTCATTTATTGATGGTATTTGATGTGGTTTAATTTTATAAAAATGCTGTCACTTTAGAGATTATGCTTTTTCTTCCATCAAATTTGTTTTGTTTCAAATTATTATTCTAGTATCGGTTAAAATCATGTTGAGGATTCTATTTTTTCTTGAGATTCATAAAGGCTAGCAGACATTGTATATCAACTTATTTGAGCATTAATTTATATGAGCATGATATGCATGTATATTTATTTACCCGCGATTTTTCTTTCTGTTAAAAATCAGTCATAAACTTTTGTATTTAGCTCAAATCAAACGAAAATTCTATTTCCTTTCCGAATTTATAAAGTTTTATCCATTTATGTTATATGAAATTTATTGAATTACTTTATAATTTTTTGCGACATTTCAACTGGAAATTCATTTATTAAATTTGATTTGGTTGGAATAATCAAATAAGCAAAATCATTTATGCAAAGCCAATATTAAAATTCATAAACTATTTTATTTATTATTTATAAGCTGTTTTATTTTTAGAAAGTATTCTCGTATTGCTTCGGTAATACAGATATGTCGTTGATTTTTATTAGATTTTAACTAATAAAAAATCAATGCTTTAGTCATATTTCGTAAAAAAATCATTAGACCATTGTTTAATATTTTTCATAAAAATATTAATATATATTGTCTGGGAAAAAGATATATTTTTTAATTTCAATCGTCGAAATTCGAACACATGCCTATAAATGCCAAAGTTTATTTTATATAAAACTAGAGGCTTCGCTCCCAGTCCCGATGTTATCCTCGAATCTTGCATGTCTTCAAGCCATCGGGGTTCCCTGAATTATTTATTTCTTACCTCCCGTCAACAAAAATAAATACAAATAAACTGTTTTGAAAATGTCATGAGCAAAAATGCTCAATTCCAAATAAAAATAAATGTTTTAGCGTCTCTCAATCTAGAAGAAACCTCTCCATAATTTTAATTTTTATCCGCAGGAATAAAGAATTGAAACATAAATGTTAAAAATTAAGCATCTTAGGCAAATTAAACTTTTTAAAAACCGTTAAAAGATGCTTACTAACATAATGTTTCATGTTGTTTAACTTTTACTATGAGCTTCTTTAAAAGCAATTTTTTAATGCTGCCTACTTTAGCTTGTAATCTACTCCTAACTCAACATTTCACTCTGGACAACGCTGAATACAACTGACCTTGTGGAAACATTGCATTTCGATCAATAATAATCGGACCAACTTTGTCTGACTCTGACATTGTTAATTATTGATGGTCATATGAAAACTGGTCTCGCTAGAAATTGCAATGCTTTTATCGTAATTAGGGTTGCATGAATTTGTTGCGACTCCAATGTTATTGGGGCGTTTTAGAAAAATTTTATTTATATTTTAATTAAAGAAATTAAACATTTGATTTTTACTACGAGCTTCACCGAGGTAGTGCGCGAAAGAGTTTCGAAGAGAAGGGGAGATGATAGTTTCTTTAGAAGAATACCCGGATGATGAGTGGCGCGGCAATTACGTCACACACAGCCTCGCCGGAGGCTGTAGTTTACAGATATCTTATGATAGGCATTCCCTATATTTTCAATAATTGGTACATCTGCACTATTTTTCAATCTGTAGTATAGGCATTCCCTATATTTTCAATAATTGGTACATCTGCACTATTTTTCAATCTGTAGTATAGGCATTCCCTATATTTTCAATAATTGGTACATCTGCACTATTTTTCAATCTGTAGTAATACATGGTGTATGAGCAAATGTGCTTCATTGTGACCCGTCATCACCTCCACATACAAAATGTAGCAGTCAATCTGACAACAAACCGAGATCCATTCCTGGATGCCCCATTAGTATTTTTTTTTTCAAAAAAAAAGTAATGATAGCATGTGTATTGCTTAGATGTTCAGACGATTGCTAGCAGAGAGGCAAAAACTTTCCGTTACTCAGAAAAGGTAATCTGGAAAGTGGTTCATTAGTGTTGCTACAAATGTTGTGTCTGAAAATAGAATTAATAAATAATATTGTTTTAAATTATTTGTTGTTATTAAAACTTTCTTCTCTTTTTTGTCACCATTTACAGCGTCAAGTGAAATATAAATACGTAATACGGAGTAATAATAATTTTCAGTATGTTTTGCCTGTATTGTTTGAAATACTGACTTCAACTGTCATGGGAAAAGTGACTTGCTATCTATCACTCGCAAAGTGAATAAAGCGTAAAGTTTGCATTTTTTTATATAATATAAAGATATTATATAAGTTACACAAATTTCTTGTCGACTTCAATTTTATTTTGAATTAATATGAGGATGTATGTCGCAACAAAGAGTAAAATCTCGGAGCTTATCAAAAAATTATTGTTACAAATGATTTTAAAAACCAAAAAATTACTTCTACTTTTACTTATTACTTTTAAAAATTACTTATTACTTTTCCAAAATTCTTACACAATATTAAGCTATTAAATTGCACAATATTAAGTTAAACATTAACTGAGGCTTTTAAAAATCGGTAAAAATCAAATATAGAAGATCTTTTAAATATCATTATCATATATCAACCTAATATAATAAGAATTTTTTCAATAATGAATTTCAATCTCCGTCAATCGTTGAAATCAAGTTGCCAAGATTGAATCGATTATTAAATATACAAAATATCATAATACATGGCATAACGGAAGCCTTTGATGTAGCAATTTAATTGGGAAATAAATGTTAATTATCACAATAAAATATGTGCAAATATATACAATAAAAATATTTTCTAATCTCTCTTTCAAAGGCTATTGTTTTTCTAATTCCAGTTACTTATCAACTTTTGGGCCCCATTAAATTTTATTTTCTGTCGGATGATACAATATTGCGCATGTGCAAAGAAATTATTTTAATTATTAAAAATTAGAAGTTTAATCAGCGCTATACGAAATCTTCTTTGAAACCTGCATAACATTTAGCAGCCTTTTGAATAAGACTTGAAGAATCTGAGTTTGACTTTTCAGGAGGCATACATATAAACATTGACGTTTTGATTTTCATATATTAAATAAGCAAAAGTTCCACTTTAATCATGTTTCATTTATAATAATCGTATTGATAATTTTTCCTGTCGCTTTATTTTCAGTTGTCTAAAGCTGATGTTAAAATTATTTAACCACAAAAATTGCTGAATGGGGAATAAAATAAGCCACAAAGAAACGAACACATGATTCAAACAATTCCAAGTGCTACAATATATAAAAAGGGAGTGAACTGTTGTGGAAAGTTAAAGGACGCATAAAATTCCTTTGCAAGTTGGTAATGATTTTATGTCGTGCAACAGAGAGCTTACTTGCATAAAAACATTTTGCCTAAATCGAAAAATGTATCCAAATGACTTCTTCTTTAGGAAAAATTTTCTTAGTTTATTACTTATTCTTTCTTTTTTTTTCTTCTATCATTTCCTTTCGCGAATTCTTTTTGAATTTCAAACATTCTGATTCATTTCTTCCGTGCCAGGCAGCTTTTCTCACGGAGCGACGATGAAATTTAACCACTTCCCCAAAATCTTGTTAAATCGGATCACGCGAAATTTTCCAGCCCGTAATTTTTCTTCTTTTCTCGTTTCTCCATTTCTAGCCTTTGCCTTATCTTTTTCGAACTCTAAAAGGCGGAAATGGAATGTTTGATCATTTTTTTTTCTTTTTCTTTTCTCAGAATTTTATGAGAAACGCTTAATTTGCAGTTTCGTTTTCAATTACTGAGTGAGCATTTAAAAGTGAAATTACAAATCTTTCTCATATTTTGTACTTACACGGGTTTCTGAACTTTTGCGAATACGACAGTATTTTTCTTTTAAAAACTAAATTTTATGCGACTTTTTTAGCAGCAGGACAGGAAATAAAATTATTTTGCAAAAGAAATAGTGGAACGCTACACCTTTTGGGAGAAAATAAATTAAAGAAATCAACATATTTAGAAATTCATGCAAATCACGGTTCTTGGTCTTAAAACAGCGTAATAAAAAGTAAACGAATCCATGCTTGATGCAGTATTTCTTTTTGGGAATTCTGGGATACATTTTGATATATATTTACATTTCGGTTTGTTTTTTTTTAGAAATATTTTTTATTACTGTGCCAAAATTGTTTTATGAAGTTGTTATGGAATTAGTGCTTTAAAACATCAAGAGTTCATTAAAAATTTAATTGAAGCATTTTTTAAAAGCACACTTTTTAATGCATATTTCTGGAGTGTAAAGTACTTCTTTGAGTGAAAATTTCTTAATTTTAGAAATTTCTTGAATCGACTTTTTTTTTTCATTTTTTTGTAATTTGTAATTTTTTTTTGTCGGTGCCTGGTTCGTTGCTGCCGCAGAAAAAATAATTTTAGAAATATCGTTTGAAATTGGAATTAACTATCTTGTTTAATTAGAAATAATTGGAAGAATATTTATTTTTTGTCGATGATGAATACATTCAATGAATTTGAATGAATTCAAAGGAGAAATATAAACAATATTTATTCTATTTTTTTACTTTATAATTCAAGTATACTTTAGAGTGAACAATCTTTTCTTTTCCGTCTTCAGCAAAAACAAAATTGTTGGCTGTTTGACTCGTGAGCATCCAACATCAACTAGTGATGTGAAAAACATGAATTTTCTTGGTTCAAAGCAATTTTATCACATTTGGATGAACGGTACCGTATCACATAAATACGAATAAATAAAAATTCATTTTTATATATTAGATATAATAATTGGTCTATGCCTATAATCTTCGCGGATGTGCAAGAAATAAGTTGGCAGAATTTTTCGGCAATCGGATAAACGCTATGGTAGCGCACAAAATAAATTCATTTTTATAGATTATAATAACAATTATGGAATCTTAAATTTATTATCTTTTGTATTCATTTACATTTGGTCACTAATATGGAAATAATAATTAATTATCATATAAAAGAATAACATCATTAAGTTTTCTGAAAATATTAAAATATTGTATTTTCCTCAATTGCAAACAAATTATCTTGAACATATTATTCTGTGATAAAATCAAATAGGGAATTCTCAATTTAAAATATGAAACAAATTCAATTAAATAAAAGGGGTTTTTAAAAATGACATTATACTAAATAAAAAATAAAAACATTCATACAGAAAAATTTTGAATTAATTACATTATTATTTATACGAACGTAAACGGGACCATGGCCTCGGTGAATTAGTTTAAGATGACATTTTAATTGGGAAATGGTTTGATGAAAGATGATTAATTATGAAAAAATGATAATTTACGAACATTTACATAATTTACATAATTTTTCGCGCTTAACACAACTGATCGACTACATGCAGACTATATTCTGGAAACAAGCATTGGAGCGGTTTTCCTTCAAAATGAATACCAAAAATTTACTTATATTATCTGTGACTCTGTGTATATTGCCTTTGAATACAAAAAAAAATGCCCTAGCAGAACTTTCTTTTAGATTGCAAAAAATCTTAAATAACAAGTCTTAATCTTCATATAAATTCTACTAAGAAATTCTACTAGGACTTCTACTACTAATTCTACTAGGAATTCCCGAAAGTACAATCATTTGATTTTGTCGAGAAAAATTTACCTATTGCAAGCCGAACTCGCACCGTATACAATATTTTTCGCGAAAACTTCAAAAACGAGTAAACCCGTGCAATCATAGTATTCAGAATAATAAATGACGCTATGTAACCCCTCTTATTTGTGATATTTCCCATCAATGCAATGGTGGTATTTCACCCCCACAGCTTTCTTTGTTCAGGGAAGGATAGAAACGCCAAGGGAATAACCATCATGCATATAATTAAAAATATAAAATTAATGACAAATACATATTTTAAAATATTTATGTTTTGGCAAAATAGATCTTTAGGAAAAACTTGAAAGTAGTAATTTAAATCGTATTATAAATGTAGTAATTAAAAATGTCACATCGAATGATCAATCTTTGGAATTAAATACCAATCATTCTTCCTCTTTTAACCCAAATTATAAAGAAAAATGATTGTGTCATTAATTAATGATTGTGTCAATAAACTTATGTATAAAAAAATTCAGTAATTAGAAGATGTTAGATAAGAAATATTCAAAGATAAGGAACTTGAGACTTAATTCCGAATTGATCAAGTTCTTATCTTGGTACATGCTAAATGATAATAAAAGAATAAAATATAAAGTTGTTTTCAAGTTGCCTTTATTTGATTAAATCTTTTGCTAATAAGAGAACCATCTATTTATAAAATTTCGATATAAACCTCTTGAAAGAAGAATTACTAATTGATTACCCTTTTTCACGAACTTGGTAAAGGAAAAAAAATTAAGTTTTAATTAGTTTCGCATTCTTTATTGAGAGCATACTTGAAGATAATGAGTGGTCATTTTACATAGAGGTAAAAGATGAGAAGCTAATTTTAAGCAGATGAAAAAGTAGATAACAAAAAGTTGCCAACGAAAAGATTTAAAATATTTTCCACTAAACTCTCAAGTATTTCAAGTATGAAGTAATTAAATTTCCCTGCTACAATCTTGAATCCAGTCGGAAGTTATAAAAATTCTGTCGTCGAATCTAACACGAAGGATTAAATTACTTGATAAAAGGTTTTTAAGCAGGGAATTACAAGTCTAGAAAAATGCATTTTTCATAAGGGCCCAAATGACATAATGACAGTTTTTCCGATGGTAAAGAACTTATTTTAAAATTTAATATTTTAAACTGAAGTTTTGTATAAATTGACTTTTCTAGTAGTAGGGTAAAATGGAACGATTGGCAATGAAAGAAAAAAAATCTTTTGCTTTTATTTTGCTAAAAATCGTTTGCTCTAAAACTGTTTTGCTTTTTATTTTACAACTCTGTAAAGTATTTCTTTGTTTCGCAATTTCGCAGTTGCTTCATTTTTAGTTTTTCTTCTGTATCGTTTTAATGAAAGCTTTTAGTAATATTAACTATATTTTCTAAGTTTTCCTAACTATTGTTCAATTTGCCAAATTTTTAAAAGCTGATTATTATTCACATTTCATAACACGATAAACTGTGCTTTTTTTATATACATATCTGTCTGAATATGTTTATTATTCAAAGAATTGTATATTAAAAAAATCCACATAACAAAACTATATTATTTCTAGATGTTATTGCTATTGAAAGATGAAAACTTTTATATTTTAAAATTCAATATTTTAAACAAGCTTTTTTTAAATTATCTTTTGTCATGTGAAATAAATGGTAATTTTCTTCAAATTTCATAAAATATTTCGTTATTTTATTTTTTTAATACTGTCGAATCGTTTTTTTTATTTTTAAATTTCTAAAAATAATTATTTTAGTTCTTTTTCTTTGATTTTTTTTTTGACAATTTTGTTTTCACAACTATATTTTAACTGTTTTTGAATTTATTTTGTTTTAAATTGAGCTTGTCATTATTCACTTAAAATATTTTTTTAAGTAATTAAGAGCAGTTGATAAAAATGTAAATTTAAATCGGAAAGATAAATTCATCATTAGTCGCTTATATATATAATATAAAATCGGTTGTAAATTAAAAACTACGAAATTTTTATCCCTGTTAGAGATTTTTTCATGAGCCATTTTCGCTAGCTTGTATTTTACATCTGTTATATTTGATATTTAAATCTTCATAATATTGCAACTATTCATTAGTGTTTGTTGCGGCAAGCAAGCAAGCAAACAATTTTGTATAATTACTTTAGCTTGAGTGGCATCACCTTGTTTTATTGTTATTCTAAAATTACTAATATGCTTGTACGTCTACTTGTTGTGAAGAATAAATGTATGTTTTACTAACGCCGTCGTCTTTAATAGCGTTAGTGATTATTCAAAGAAAAAAGTATATGAATTTAATTTTTTAAAAATTAGAATCCAAAGCTAAACACTGATGCAATTGGCATTGAAATAACAAAATTTATCTATAAAATTCAGAACTGATTATTTCCTTATAATTTATCATATAAAGTAAGAAAGTCAAATACTTTTACATTGAAAACAATTTCTATTTATTATTATAAAATCTTAAATATCGCAATATAATTCATGAAATTTTTTTCAAATGTAGTATTTCAATTTTATAGAATTAATTCAAAAGCACTTTTCTTCAAAATTATTTTAAAGTTCCAAAATTTTACTAAAAAGTGCCCTGAATTCAGTTATGAAGTTTATAAGAAAGGCTAATTACAATCCATTGAATTTTTTCTCCCATAAATATCACAAATCTATTTTATTCTTTTACTTTTGGCAATTAAAAGCATATGAACATTTTAATTACGGATCTCTCAAGTGTTAAAATCGTATCTCCAAAGCAATGCATGAGAATATTATAAAGTATACACTAAATTTTCAGTTAGAGAGACTTATATCAGTTTTCTAACATAAATCTCACTTGTGTATTTTATCTCCTATACTCAGGCACTTACTAATTCTTGACCGCTAAATTAACTTCAGAATGACAATAGATAAAGTCAAAAAATGATATCTATATATAATAAAGCGGTTATAGTTTACAAGATGAGGCCACTTGCAGAAACGCTTACTAAATAAATAGTGTTAGTATCTCAATACCGGAATATAAGGTTAAAATAAGGATTGTGTATCAACACTAAATTAGTATGCAAAGACAATTTGTCTGTAATTATGACAAGAACAGAACGCGTAGGGTACTCATTTAGCTAGAAGCAAAGATTACCCGTGAGTAGACTTGCTTATCCGTCTTTGTCTACGTTTTTGATCATCCGCAACACACATCTGAACTCTGCATTATAATATAACCGATACATGGTGTAGTATGGCTTGTGGAAAACTAGAGCATGCACATTCGAAGTGCTGCCATATAATTATGTGCAAGTTTTAGTAATATGGAAGCATTTGGGATGCTCCGAAATGCTGACTATAATGTCTTCTAGATACATTTTACAAGTATTGTTTTATGCTATATTATAATTGCCCGGTGTGATGAATTGTTACTGAAATGTTTCAATCAGGTTTTTTGCATTTTTTATCACTAATTTGTGATAAATGCCTTTTAGTACTAAGCATATTCGAAAAACTTGCATAATTTTATGCACATGACTATTTATTGTTCTGTTCTTAACACAAATGTGCGAAAGGTGTCTTTATGTACTAAACTAGACTTTATAGCTTTTAACTGAAGTTATATAATAGTAAGTATTATATTCGGGTAGACACTCTAATTCAGAAAGTATTTTTTTATTATATGTTAACGCCATTAACAGTTTCAATGTATAGCGCATAGCCATTTCATCCTCTCTGTCGGCTACTATTTAGACTTTAGCTATTTCAAGTCATCTTTATCAGAGACTTGAAATAGCTAAAGTCTAAATAGTAGTAATTTCTCTCACCTCATCTTTATGGAGATGAGGTGAGAGAAACTTTAGAAAGAAATCTCCCAAAGATTTCATCTTGAAATAGCTATTTCATCATAACATGTAATTTGTTGCATTCGATAGATGCAAGAGAGATGAAAAGGAAGGTATCTTTTATCATGATTCAAAGGCACAATTCTAAACCATTGGAGATGGGTACATAGTTCCAGTTGAAAAAATGCTTTAGAGGACGGAAAACTTACATTTTAGGTTATTATTATCAATAAAACATTTCTGGAAAAGTTGAGAATATTGTTTTTTAATACAGCCTCTTATAATATCAGTCATATTTATTAAAAAACTAACGTAATATTTAAAAACATACTATATAAAAGTATCATCCTGTAACGATTAAAACTGATTGGGTTATTGTTGCTTAACCTAAATAGAGGTTTCGTAAAAAATTATTTTGAGGAACAGTTTGAAAATGTAATACAGATATACATAATTTCGATTTACATCTAGTCACTTAAGATATCACTCGAGACCGCGGATTTAGTCTCAAATTTCGTCTCAAAAAAGATTTTTCAATGCTTCCTAGCTGGATCCATTTTAGTCACAGAAGAATATCATTTTGTTTAAAATGATTTTCATGATGATGTCGTGATTTTAATATCACTGATATTTACAATGCAGTGGGCAAACTCGGTGTGGGCTTTACTAGTTTTATTATATCATTTTCATTTTTTAAAAATATTTTGGTAAAATTTGTTGCGAACATTTTGAAATTTTAAATAAAAAATATAAAACTATTTTACATTTTCAAATGGTTCCATGCGAATTAAAATTTGACATTCAAATATTTTACATTTTTTTTCATTTATTTTAAGCGCTATTTTTTAGATATCATCACTGTTTTAAATATGTTAAATAAATGGATTTTTATACAAACTGCCTTTACATGTTTCTCCGGAAGTTACATTTAGCCACTTTTTTCCAGGTCCTAGAATTTTCAACAAAACGGCAATTTTAAATGAAAAAAAAAAAAAAAATGGTGGAGATTCAAGCAATGTGGATTTTTCAAACAAAACGGAGTCCGTTTTCCTCTTTCGTAGATTGCATCTATAAATTTCACCCTAAATATCTACGCATTTTTTTTCTTGCATTCTCGTAATGCAGCTTTCGACCTCCTGAATCCTCCTGAACGCTTTTTAAAATAGATAAATTTACTGGCGTTTAAACCACTTCAAAGAGACGTGAAACAAAAAGAGAAAATAAAACTAATTTTCAACTCTCACGTTGCAAGAGAATTAATTTGGAGTATTATGTTCTAGAGGCTGGGTGTGATTTAAGCTATGTTGAGCAGTAGTTAAACAGCATTTTCGAGAATGCAGGAGTATTAATGTTTCTTGAGACGGAACGTGAAATATTTTTCTTCGTGGAGCACAGCACTTATGCAGTGTTAGAGAAAATGGAAAATTACATTTCTTTGTTTTGTTTTTGCCCGTATTATAAAAATCTTAAATAAGTGACTGGAGATAGGAAATTTAGTATGTAGTCTTTATATCAAATTTGCAGACTTCTTTAAATTTAGTATTTATACATAAAATCAAATGACCAAAAAATACATATTCGATTTTCTTTCTATACTATTAATATGAAAACTGTCGTGTATAGGACAAGTAATGTATACCATTTTTTTCATAATTTTAGGCGAAACATCAACATCTGTATATAAGATTGTATGACATGTGGTATAAGATACGCATGTAAATTTGTAATTTGTATTCTAAAAACTATATTATTCAAGAATTAGAATAAGAAATGTTTATTTTTGTATAAGAAAAGGGAAAGTATATTAATTAAAACTATGCATATTAATTATAATAAAGCAAATTAATTAAAATCATGATTGTATGGTTCCGTTGTCATAAATATAAATAAAATTCAGTTTGCTTTTATTCTGCTTTTGCAACTGTTGCTGCTGGCGATAGGCGAGGATCGAACTCGCAACCTTTGGGTTCGTAGCCGAGTAACAAGACCACTAGACAAAAGAAATTTCTCATGTCTCGTAGCTGTTATCTGGCTTATAAAGCGTCACCACATTACTCCCCCTTCAGTGCGTCGGAGGTGAGACGAACGATTTTTTGTCCTGTTTTTGCTGTTATTAGAGGTGATATATTGGCTGTAGCGTCTTATCCATTTTTTTTGGCTGATTATTTATCAGCTTTATTTATTTATTGGCTGATTATTTATCAGCTTTATTTATTTATTGGCTGATTATTTATCAGCTTCATTTTATTTATTGGCCGATTGTTTATCAGCTTCATTTTATTTATTGGCCGATTATTTATCAGCTTCATTTTATTTATTGGCCGATTGTTTATCAGCTTCATTTTTTTTATTGGCCGATTGTTTATCAGCTTCATTTTTTTTTATTGGCTGATTATTTATCAGCTTTGATTTTACTTATTTCTGGTGGAGGGCGCTACAACAGTTGTATGAAGGTTTTTTGCGTATCACGTCATCGGGTCACCAATGTTGCTATTGGCGATAGGCGAGGATCGAACTCGCAACCTTTGGGTTCGTAGCCGAGTAACAAGACCACTAGAACAAAAGAAATTTCTTATGTCTCGTAGCTGTTATCTGGCTTATAAAGCGTCACCACACAACTATTGAGGATATTTGTTGAAAGAAGAGAAGAGAAGAAAAGTAATGGAACATGGCTAAATGTATCTGGTTAAAAAAAATGAAAGACCCTGCTTACACTACTTATTTACTAGTTTGTTGTGAGATTTAGTGCAATTGTCGTATGCCTTTAGGTGGGGCATTAGTTAAAATATTAAAGCTCAATACCCAGCCACTTTGGAGAAAATAACCGTCAAACTTTCAATATAGCTTATTTATTAATAATGTGACACTGTCGCTGCACTTTCAGATAGCATATTCGGTAAAACATTGCCTGCGGGTTCGCCGGACTTAAATTCATTCTTGGGTTAGTATTTTTAATTTTTTTTTCTGTTTTCAAATTATTTCAAATTAATTTAAAAATTTACAAAAGATTTTAATGTTTTCCATTTCTGTGGGAAAAAAATGTTTTTTCTCCCAATTCTTGTATTATAAGTTAGTTTTTAGAATAAATATTATAAATTTATATGCATTTTTTTAAAAAATATTCAAAGTCAATTAAATTAACAGTTTAAAGAGGATATCAACTCGTATGCTATCTCTTTTTGTATGGAGAAATTGTTAATTCAAATTTGAAATAAAATTTAATTTTTTGAAGAAAAGTTATGGAAGTCATGAATGTCTTTTTCTTTAAAAAAATTTTTAGAAAACATTTAAATTTTTAATTTAAACTAACATTTTGAAAGCATTAAATTACTTAAATACAATTATCAGTTTAGACTGTTTCAGTTAATATGTTACTTTTATATAATGCAAAAATAAATGATACTTGAATTATAATTTTATTTTTAAACTGGAAAAAATAATTACAAATAAGTCTTAAATGATGATAAATATTCATTACAATTACTGACATCATTAAAATATTTCAATAATTTTATATTATGCACAATAACTGAAACGGTAATTATCTTAAAAATATTGGAAACGGAAATGATATATTTTGATACCTTGGGAAACTGGTTAATGATTATCCACTAAAGAAATTTTAAAGAGATTGATTGAGAAAATATATTTACGTTCAAAAAGTATTCGCCTTGCTTCAGAAAATTGGGCGGCGTACGAAGTGTAAAGTGAAATATCGTAAAATGTTTGACCATCTGTCCGTACATTCCATTAAGTAATACTTACTTTCACTTTTCCTACTTTGATTATTAATATTGAGTACATTTGGGGATATATAGGGTGGTTATAATTAAAGTTCCTCTTTGGAATGGTCATAAAAAGAAAACTACTGAACCAAACGTTATCAAATTTGTTAATAATTTAAAGGAGGTAATGGGAATATCTTTTCCGCCAAGAAAAAAAATTCAAAAACTCCCTATCAGGTGAAAAATTGCACTGTATGCAATATTTTTATACAAAATAGGAACTGAAGACATCGGTTTAAAATGTGTTGAATCGTTTCTGAAACGTGTTACAAAGGATTTCAATGTGTGTTATCTAAAAGGCACTGTTTATGGCGATAATCTAAACCACTTGGCGGAACTGAAAGATGCCATACAGCTGTGTAACATTCCTCCTGATATGCTAAGAACTACTGTTTATAATGTAGTCATGACATGTAACTTTCTTTCAGAAAATGGTGGCCGCCACATTGAACATGCTTTGTAACAGCATGTGCGTAATCCTTTCAGAAACGATTAAACACATTTTAAACCGATGTCTTCATGTCCTATTTTGTTTAATGATATTGCATACAGCACCAATTTTGCCCTGGTGGTGAGTTTCTTTACTTTTTTTTTCGGTGGAAAATAAATTCCCATGACCTTCTAAAAATTATAAAATTTGTCCAGTAGTTTTCATTTTATGACGATTCCAAAATGGAACTTTAATTATAACTGACCTGTATTTAATAAGTTATCAGCGAACACATATTCATAGTTCATATGCGAAATAAAAAAATTTTTGCTGTAAAAATTAATAACGTATTGAATGAAAACCATCTGTAAATAGTCAATCTAATTTTAGTAATTTTTCTGGGTGAAGAATGCTTTCAAACTTATAATTTTTTTTAAATTAAAATATAATTCAAGTATTAAAGGGTAAAACATTTAATCTTGCGTGCAAAAATAAGACCATCCTTAAATTGTTAATTTAAGTAATTTTGAACTGGCAGAAAACATGTAAAATTATAAATACTATATTTTTTAATCAGCTGCAGTTTCAAAATCTGCTTTTGAAAACAGTGCTTGAATATTATTATTTTTAATAAGTCAGCAGATCATTATTTAGATAAAATTCTGATTCTGCTCCAGTGGCGCCACCTGGTTGAAAATTTGAAGAAAATAAGTATCGTGGTTAAAATTATGAAGCAATTAAAATTTTAAAAATCTATTTCTTAGTTCTCTAATGATAGCGAATTTTCAAAAATGCTTTACTAAATTATTTGCACGATAAAGTATCTAAATTTCTTGTATGTAAATTTAAGACAAAACGATATACAAAAAAATTGACAGGTATTATATTACGAAATACAAATAAAAAACATAAAAATTTCGAAATTTATATTTTTACTGAGAAAAATGATGTTGCAAATTCCAAATGAGATTTGAAGTAGTGGACCATATATTTGAAATTCGTATTTTCCAGTCTTTTTCTGTTTTCTCAAAAAGATTCTCTTTTTATTTTTAGTTTGGAATAAAGCAGAAAATCTTATTTCAGACAAATAAGCAGATTGAAAAAAACAACTACTAGAAAATTTGTCTTCTACAACTGATCCCAAAACCAGCAAAGGACAACTACACGTCACAGAAAGAAAAGTAAAAATTTTCTGTGCACGATATCATTTATAAGGATAAAATTGCTTTCTCTTCTTTTAGAGTCTACAAAGGAAATAAATTTTACTCTGAATCTAATAAATTCCCGAAAACTGACAAGCGCTCTATAAGTTACAATTTAAATAAATCCTGTAAAATGTAATCTGGGAATTGTTTGTTACGATTTTACGCTGGATATCTTTTGATTACTTGTACTTGCATTTGTAGAACTTAATCTTTTTTCCCCTCAGAAATTTCTTTCAGCTTCTAATCATTTATATTAAAATTTATTTTAGACAATACAATTTTATATGCCAAATAAAGAATGACCGAGGAATGACTCGAATCTACAAAGCACACACACACACACACAAAACGAACTTACATTCATAAATTTCTGAATAAATGAAACAATATGTTTCAGTTAAAGTTTCCTGAATCTTTTATAAAGTGACAATTCTTAACTTTTTTACTTATTGTCTATACAGACGCTCTAGCAGTAAAAATTTTTAATATCTGTTTTCTAATTGACACAGAGGCTGTCCACTAAATCATTGAGATTCCATTCATTTCCATCTCTGAGCCAATTTATTTATTGATCATTCACATTTTGTTTAGCTTTATTTTTCTGCACAATCGCATTATTTATTATGATTCGTAGAGTCGTTTATAACTGTTTACTTTTGGCGAAAAGTTTTTTCGCAATGGGAATATTGAATTAGTATAGTCTAGACACTTTATTTCAGACACTTTTGAAGCGTTGTCAGATGGCGTGGACGATATCTGAACTGGCTCAATCACTTCAAATTTCCATGCAGTTCTAAATTTGAAGGATATTTTAGCCCAGAAATATCAATTAGAGATTACATTTCCTTTCTTTAATAGTTATAAGTAATCTTTTATTAAAAAAAAGTGTGGATTTCTATCATCCAGTTTTCTCTCAGCTGCATTTAATATCAGTATGGGTCATTTAAAACAGTTTGTTTATTACACAAAATATGAGTATTTTCATTAGTTTGAAGAAACGTACAACATTAAGGTTCAGATACATCAAAGTTTACATATAGAATTTTGGATTTGACCACCGATGATATAGCATGAACGATAACAGCATATTAAATGCAATTTTATTATAAAAAATATGAAAATATCGAAGGAAAAGAGTAAAAATAAGCTCCATAAAATAAATTTTTGAATTGCAGATTCGAAAAATTTAGTTAAATGTATTCTAGCGACTAAAGAAAGTTTTTTTATTAAAATGTCCATAAAGTTTTAATAAATCCTATAAAAAGACTGTTTATTGTGATTTTAATGTTCATTTCACTGTCAAAAATCACACCGCATTTCCTTAATTCCCCTGGAGCTTGTAAACTTTTTCTTGTTATCAGTCTCTTTGGCATGATTTAAATTAAGCATATCCAAAACGGCTTTGTGTCTGGCATCTTATTTTCTTTATTCATTGTGTTTGCTTCCTTTTTTCTAACTAGGATCTTCCCTATATACGCATTTTGTAATTCTCCAATGTAAGAAGCTAATTAAGTTTGTCTGAGATGTCTTGAAAATCAGTTTAAAAAGATTTAATACTGGTTTGTATTTCCCAGAAAACAAAGAACTAGAAACCTTTATTGATGTTTTCTGATATATGACGTGAAAAGAATGTTTACTTGGAAAAGACGAATACAAGAAGAAACTAAATATGTCTGGGATTCTCTATGTACTGCAATTAGTATACACGTGCTTTAATAAAATCAAAATCAGAGCAGCATCCAATTAGTAGTTGATTCGAAACATATTTTCTGAAGGTATTCTTATGAGACTTCTATCTTCTTCATATTCTTCTATTCATCTGTAGGTACTCTATGCGGTTCTATTAACGAGAGATTTCTTATAACTCATACTTTTGGGTTTCGACGCATAATTTTCCAACCATTCGGTTGTTTGTTTAAAGAGTAAATATTTTGTTGTTTATGTGTATTAAATGTATTATATATGTTATAGTTTATGTGTGTTATGTTTGAAATTTTATCGCAATGACGCTGAATTCCTTGCATATTAGACATTTTTCTTTTCGATTATTTTGTTGGATTTTTCAACATAATATAATAAAAGAAAATAATTAAAATATAGTTTAATGAATTTCGAAAAGCAGATCTAAACATAAAAAAATCATCTTGTTATTTGTTATTTCATTAATAAATCAATTAAATTAAATAAACCAGAAAAAAGGAAGTGCATCAGTTTGATTTTTTTCGGATTGAGATAATTAACTTTTTCTGTATTTATATATTATATCATTAAATCTCCGATTTTTTTTTAAAAAATTTTCTACGAAAATACTCAGGACTTCTGTAAAACATTTATATTTATTTAGGTTATACGCTGTAAGTTTTAAATATTGAGAAAAATGCTCAAGAAAAAAAACATGCAATGAGAAAGTACAAATAGCACTAATAACGCTTCTTGTAATCTTAAACGAGCAATTTTTGTGTTTATATATATATAATATAAATTTATTTCGTGTATATCGAAAACGGTTCTAATGATTTGAATCACATTTTATATTTAGATAAGATTTCGTTTCTTAAAGTTTATCTATATAGGTGTCTTTACTGTAGAAACGTGACATAACATATATTTCTTTTTTATATATATACTAGCCGCCTTTGGCGACCAGCCGGTTCGCCAATCTTAATGTTCGTTAAAATTTTAATAATTAAATATTTAATGCAATTTCTACTTTAATAGCTTCTTCATCAAAATATTTTAAAACTTCAAATTTTGATTATCATATAATTCATTCATAATATTATAAAGGACTTCAGTCATAACGTAATATGTATCTCTCTCATTTTCTGTTAGCACCCGTAGAATTTATGCTTTAAATTAAAGTGGAAAGAATTTATCTTCAATTAATATAATATTTTTTACTGAAACAAAGCATTTTTTTATAATCTGATTACTGAAAATAGAGTCACTCAGCGTTTAAACTTTATGGGCACTAAAGAATATCTTTTTAAATTTATGTATGTAATATCTCAAGAATTTGTCAACAAAATTTTCTTAGATTCATTATGAGCAGATCGATTCATTAACAATGTTTAAATTTAAATGCATCAAACACTAAGAAAATAAAACGAATCGTTTAAAATAAACGGTTGAAAACAGGTTTTAAAAAAAACTACTTAAAAAACGATGTACTTAAAACTATAAGCATATACAAAAAATATATAACTAACATAAATACAATTTACTTACAAAAGCATGCAACTAACCCAAAAATAATTTAAATCATCCATTGATAACGTTGCCATGGCAACAATCAGAACAGAATGCGCATGCGTGAATTTTCTTCGCCGGTTACGTAACGCAAATACGTGATTTTTTCTACTCCAGTTGGGGTAACGCTATGCGGATTACAAATTTTTAATTTCCTTTATTCTGTTTTATTTTAATTCAAAAGTACTTCAGAATGAATCTGAAAGATTGATTCATTAACAATGTTTAATTTTAAATGCATCAGACATTAAGAAAATAAACAGAACCGATTGAAATAATCCGCCGAAAATTTTTAACCCTAGCCTCATTACTGTTGGGAGAAAAAAAAACTGAAGCCTTTTCTCGTTTGGCGCTGGGGATAATGGAAGATTTTTTTGGCGGAAAAGTTGGCGGTGAGGAAAATGGAAGATTTTTTTGGCGGGAAAGTTAGTTTTTAATTAATAATTAAAATTCTAATTAAAAATTCGAAAAAAGAAACCCCAGGTGCACATTCCCGGCCTCTAAGGTATACATGTACCAAATTTGATAGCTGTATGTCAAATTACCTGGCCTGTAGAGCGCCAACACACACACACACACACACACACACACATTGAGCTTTATTATAAGTATAGATAACTGTAAGAATAAGTATATAGAACTTCCACTTCGAAGTGGGGCAACGCAATATAGTGGTCAGAACAACATGAATATCGCGCATGTATTGCTGATCCTCGGTTCAAGTCGCGCTTTTTAGAGAAAGTCAATAAATTCTTGATTAGTGAATAATTTATTAATAACATTAAATAATTTATTAGAGAAAGTTATATTATATAAATAATAAATATTCTTTTACCTGAAATATGACCAAAATAACAAATTAAAAAAATTTATAAATTGATTCCACATCTTTTCCTTGTTGATCTCAAATCAATTTAAAGTTTGTTTCCTTAATTGGTATTTCTTTTTAGCCACATTTTTTGTTATAATGATAAACCGACTGATATTTTAAAATTTATCAAAAGTTTAATACCTTACACAATATTTGTCGTATCATGCCGAAAATTGGGTTTTCACAATAAAATTTCAAATACCAAACCGCATTTAAAGTAATTTTAAATTTTATAACAAATCAATTATTTATTAAATGAATCCAAAATCTTTTCACATAATATATATCATTTCATTTTCGTTAGTTTTGAATAACTAGTTTATAAGGCTCTGAAATATACAAAATCTTTGCAAATATTTAAAATCACAAAAATATATATAAAATAATTTTAAAATAATATTCAGTATTAACTTTCTCCTTTAAACCTGTTTTTGCGAAATTACGTCGTTTCAATATCCAACGGAATGATCAAAAGGTGATCAAAGATTTTAGATATCCAAAGACATTTTCCTGTTCAACGAAAAGATTTCAAACATCTCACTAAATAAATATCACATATTGGCATACTCAAATATTAAAACTGCTATGATTTCCTTCTTCAATTCAAAGGTATAAGCAAACTCTCATTAAACAGCAGTTTCATGAGAAATACTTTGAATCAATACGAAGACAGAAATGTAATAAAAGCAGGACGAATTGTACAGAATTGAAACTTTGTGAATTTGAACTTCGCAAAATATTTACAATCGTTCCAGATCAGGTAACCCAATAGATGATTATTTACTCGATTTTTTTTTTTTCCTTTTTATGCAAATATGCCCTTAGCTTGTTTAATATTTCATGGCAACAAAAATCCGGGGCCAACATCGAATCTATGTACTTTTAAAGCATCTCTTGTATTCGATAGATTTTGAATTTTTTTAAAAGCCTCTTTTAAAGTAAGTCCCTGAATCCACGACAAAAGATACTTGATGACTGATATGTATTCAATTAATTTAAAGTTTCAAAAGGAGAAATGAGAATAGAATAAATAATATGCTTATTATTTTAAATATCAATATTCTTATATAAAAATGTTTTATAACACAGTAAACGGGAATCGGTCCATCGGTCGGAGGGAATCTTAAATTGTTAAAATTCTTCATTAAAAAAATTGATGAATCATACCTATGCTCATAGAGTCCCTTTATAGAGGGCAAGTTACCTATGTGCAAGATAATTTTGTCTCCTGATATCACATTATTTGCATTTATCGCATTCTTTGAACATTATCATCATTTATGTTAATCACATAATTTGCATAAAAATAAGAAAAGTAGATTTATTACATTAAGAAACACGATATGCAAATTCATTTTGATATCAATGTTCTGATTTTTTCTTCAACAGAATTAAATTAGATTTCTTTTTTCTTATTAACATTAATCGTATCCTTTGAACATAATGTTAAATACATTATTTACTTAAAATAACAAATTGGACTTGTTAAATTAAGTAACATGATATACGTTTTCATTCGGCCAGCACTATGCTGATTTTTCTTAGTCTATTCGGTAAACTAATCTCTCCATATTTATAATAAAAGGCATAAAAATATATCATTCATTTCAAAATAATACAAAAAAACAAGGAAAGACACAGGATTTAAAAACATGCTTATAATAATCTACTTAAAAGTAGATTGCTTTAATTTTATTTATTTTTTATGTTTAAAATTTTAATACATAATTCATTCTAATAAATATCACGGGTATATTTATTGCTGTAGGTGAAAATAAATTTTTTCTCAAATTTATTTCCAAATGGGATTTTTACTATAGAATAAAAAATGTAATTAAATGAAAAAATTAACTTATTTATTAAAAATTAAAAATAATAAAATTAGTTATTACCATCAAGCACAAACGAGTACACAAAATTTCAAAACCTATAAAATTCCACCTTAAAAGATGCAAGATGAAATTTAAGTGGAAGAATATAAATTTTATTCAGTATTGAAAATTCTTATCAAAGAAATTCCAAGATTAAAAATATTGCAGATATTTTTAGATAAGTTTTATAGAGTTTTAAATGCTGTTAATAATTTAATTAGTGTAAAAATTATCTACGGTTAAACCTATCTTTGTGTGGTTCTTTTTTATGCGATTTTATTTTCGTGAGATTTTTTTTATGAGGCATATGGATTCCAACTGTGTTAGCATTATAACAGCGCTATATTCTATCTGTGTACATATGTACATTATTACAATTCGTATAGTACACAATATATATGCATATCACGTGAATTAATTTTAACATGCTAAAACAAATTAAACAATATATTCCAAAAATAAGCTTTAATATTTTCAAGTGATGAAAGTGATTTTTAACCAGTTCATCAGAATAAGATGTGCGTTTTGGATAACGATGAGTGGTATAGAATTACGTACATTTAGAAAACTTTCTCATGTTGAAAATGGGAAATTAAGAATTAAAAAAAAATATTCCATGAGTAAATAATTTTATTTGGATATGCTGTAAATATGGTGTAATATGCTGTAAAAACTTTTATAGCTATTTCTTTTATTCAGCCTGTATTTATTACACATAAACAGGTTTTACTGTATTGTGGAATGATTTCACTACATGTCTGACACAAAGTAAGTCATTCTTTATTTTTTATGGATAATAAATTATGGAACAGGAGCGTGTAGTAGCGTATTGCTCTCTATACGGATTATTTCTAACACTCTGCAGTACACTCTTGAGTATCCAATTCATGACTCTACGGCTTCCGTACTGTCCGACCTGGTTTTTGAAAAACTAAAACCTGTAAGTTTCAATTCTTATGCTATGGATACCTTTTCATCGGTATACCGTTTATAAGTGAAAAAAAAAATAAATTTGGTCAATTTTCTTAAGAATTAGGCCTACGATTAACGTTAATGTTTCCATCATTTAATGTTAGACATTTAAAGAAAAAAACCATGCGAAAGTTATTTTCGGATCCGAATTTTACGGTCCTTGTGTTGTTTTTCCAATCCCGTTCCATGATCTCAATGAAAGTAAACAAACCGATGATTCGAACCCGACCTTTTTGCGAGTTTTGTGGTTGGCAGCAATCGCAATGCAAATCGAGCGACTATTTTAATTTCAGCTCGTGTCGTAGTTTTTAGAGAAGAGAGGGATATGGAATATGAGAAATGTGTTTAGCTCTAAGAGGGAGAGCGTCGACTGTTTGGCTGTGCAACTGTATGTTGCTTCAACATTTTAACTATGCCGATTAGTTATTTGAGACGGTTCGAATCTGAGGTCTGTTAATGTTGATTTAAGTTTTTATTATTCAACTTATTGTTTTGAGTGCTCCAGTGACGAGCACATTGACTTTATTCTTGATTTTTAATAAAAGTCATTTTTTTTAAGAAACTGCTTTCATCTTTATGCCTTCTTGACACAAAAATTTCTCTGCTTGCTTTACTAAAGTTTGGGTTAGTTTACCCTAAAGTATAACAGAGTTGATTATGAGCCTAGAAGGATAACAGTTGGTTATAGGCGCAGAAGTTTAACAAAAAGGTGATATAAATTTATAATAATTTTATTTATATATTAAAAGGTGAACAGATTAAATTCTTTAACTTACTTTTTATCTTATAAATTTTGGAAATGTGCAGTTCAGTATATAAACAAATATAAACTACCAATACAAAAGCTTCTATTTTAACTCAACACGTTACCAGCAATGGCTTCCATGAATCACCGGCCCAAGGCCGCGATCACGTTGAGATAAATGGAGGGATTAGTACTCAATAAGAAACTAGAAAATACATATTACAATAGTGAGTTTTGGTATAAAAACTTTGTCGTCTGGTATTGATGGGGGAAAAAATGAGTTCATAGAACTTCGACCTATCTGGCTTTATTGTTATTCAGTCTGCTCTTATGCCACAATAGACCGGATACTCATGAATGTATTGCATTTTTAACAGCAATAAATATTGAAATTAAAGCCTTTTAAACCAAGTTTCGCCATGGAAATTGTTTTGAAAACTTAAGGGTGAATGAAGATAAAGAAGTATAAATAAAGATTGCATTTAAATGAATACGTATCGCATCAGTTAATACCACCCAGGGAGTCAATATTGGATGTTATTATTAGGCATTGCGAACCTAACATATCTTGAAGCAACGAAGAAAACAAAAATTATAAAGAAGTAGAAATAAAGATTACTGTCAAACGATTATATAATGCACCGGTTGCAACCAAGAGATTCAATATTGGTTGTTTGTATTAAGTATGGCAAACTTAACGTCTCTACCATAATTAACATGCTGTTTGTGCCCATGATTGCAACATTACCACGGATGAGAAAATAGAATCAGTCAAGTAAAGTATTATTTCGAAAGAACATTTTATTCTCCTCGATTTATTTGCCATTAACATTCCCCCTTGATGACCCTACCCTTTTTAAAAATCCATCGTCTGCTCAGTTGATTGAGCAGGTGATGGATCCTACCATCTGCTCACGAAACTAGAGTCGCGCACTTTCCATTTTTTTTATAAACAATGTCCCTCTTTTTTCACTTTTTTTTATTTTTAGTTGTGCCACTATAGATGATACTTGTTAAGAAGAAGAGGGATTGATAGTAGGGTGTGGTCGCGAAAAAAATGGAAGAATGTCACTGCTCAGACAAATACCAGATGCTTTAAGCATGCATGGTCTGGATCAGTGGGATGTTTACACAAGAGAACTTCCAAAAAGAATGAAGAAGTGGGTTTATTGAAATTGAATTTTAGATTGTTGCCTGTTTGGTACTTTCACTAGCAAATAATAAGATAATGTTTATTTTATTTCAACTAATGGTCTTCGGATTATATTTATTAGAAAAAACACCGATTTCATATCTTATTCGAGCTCTTTTTTGCAATATGTAACCCAGAAAAATATGTTTATTGAAAGGGAATGTGATGGTTGTATTTGTCGTACCAACAACAACAATTCCGAAAATCAAAAATTGATTCTCTCAATTGAGTAAAGCAAAATAAACATCGTTACCCTAATTAACATGCTTTTTATATTGCTAACTGCAGCATTAATATGGATAAATTGACAAAAATATTCGAAACCAAAAATAACACAAGATGAGCACTTTTTTTGCTTTCTTGTATAAGCAGTATCGAAAATCGTTAATTCGAGGTTTTGACGAATCTACACGTTTTAGATATATCTACCCGAGTTCAAAAACCTCATTTTCGGAAAAATTCCGTCTATGAGAAAAATAACTCAAATGACTCGAGCTAGATGGTTGAAATCGTGTCTCATGTCTTTACACCTAATTTGTCGATTTCTGTTAAATTTTGAGTAGAATCTGTTCAGAAAAATCCATCTTTCCGGCTTTTCGAATATAAGTTAACACGTTTACTACAAAACGAAGAGAGCTAGATAGATGAAATCCAGTACACATATTTAACATTTATAGCGTAGACACTGATCAAATGTTGAACTAAATCCAGCAATAGGTTGACTGTCTGTTGGTCGGTAACTCGATAATTTGAAAGCTAAGTGACTTAAATAGATGAAATTTGGTATGAAAATTTGAAACTACAATTGTAGTATTGTGGCAGATTTGTTTCAATCGTTTGAGAAAATATGACTAAAGCAGATTCGATTTTCGGGTATTATTAACTGCATGGTAAATATTAATCGTCAAAACACTCGCCAAGTATCGCACTTTAGATTCATTAAAAACGCCAAGTTTACGCCAAATATTAATATTTCGTAATCATTGTATGCCAGTGTCATGTAAGGCGTTCTCTGGCATGTAAATTTATCAGAGTGTATGCGATTATGTTTTGGTGACACTACTCCCGCTTGTTCATTTTTGGATTCCTTTTACTTTTTTCTTTTGATGCTGACATTCCTTCTTGGTGAAGCAACAAGTGCATCGTGAGATTATGTAATCGTGAGGTATAATAACTCCTCATAACAAATCCATCCTGCTCATAAAACCATGTTTACGTACATGATGGTTGATTTTATTTATTTTCATAAACAATGTCTCCTTTATTTTTATAATTATTATTGTAATTTATCATTTTTTTTAAATTTTTACGCTTGCTGCTATTTAGAACACTAGAAAGAAAGGGTGTTTCATTTTTTTTAAAAAAAATGGAAGATAAGTATTCTCACGTGATATTCCGATGCTTTTGGAAGTATGTGATAAATCAGCAGAATGTTTACACGTAACTGATTCCAAAGAAACTATTTCTTCTAATGAGTTTTTGTTGTGTTGCTACTTCGGACTTTTGCAGTAGAAATGCATTTGCCTGAGGAGAAAAAATATTTACTAAAACGTAATGCTTATTGTGAATTTAAAATTATCTTCGATTAGAAAGGAAACAGGTTTAGGAATTCGTAACTCAGTGATATTTTCTATTTATCATATAATTTCAATATAAAGCTAATACGGCTTTTATCTGCTAATTGTCACACATAAATCGTAATTTTCTAAATATTTATTTTGATAAATATTTACAGCGTTTCCAAATCTTTTTTTCGCTATTAATAATCAGCGAAACTATGACTGGATTCGGTGGCCATGTGAAAGCTAAAAGAACGAATAAGTTATGCAAATCATTTATAGTATTATGTTATGTCCTGCTCATAAAACCATATTTACTAGTTTATATAACCATATTTATTAGTTATGTTACGTTGCTCTTCTCTATTTATATATCTGATAAGAAAAACGATATTAATTTTTGTGTCTATTTGATATGTATCTCCAAAATCTTCATATTACACTCTTTCGAAAATCTGTCTTGCTTATAATAAGAAATTAAGTAAATTGGTTTCTCACTAATGGTTTACTTGGAAATATTTTTCAATGTAAAGTTTTTCTGATAAAACGAAGTATAATGTAGCCATTCCTACCCGCAACAAAGGCACATTGACTAATCTGAAAGACCGAACCACCGCCACATCATTTGCAGGAATTAAGATTGAAATATAAGGTTCATCACCGGCTGTGGTACAACCTTTCCCGTGGGAAGTACGTCTTGTCATCATTAAGAAATAGCTGGACTTCCCCCCTTTCTGTACCCAATTAGGTGGCGAGAAACATCCAATATGCAGAGACTTCTCACCTTCATATAATATGAAAAGATCTTTCTGTAAAAAAGTACAAGAAAAAGCCTATAATAGAAAGGCCATAAAAATAAAAGACGAAATAGACATTGCAATGGGATTAATGTAACTACAAAATTAATAAGGATAAGACAAATTTGCTTTACATTTCATTTTGAGTCAGCAACAGAAATAAATTACACTATATTTTACTTTATTATCTGTAAAGGATTCCAGAAATCCGAACAAATAAAATTGCATCACGTGCACTACACCCACAAAGACACCATTTGAGGTGCATAAAAAATTATGGCATTTTATCATTTATACTGATAAAAATGTTTACTTTATTTTAGAAGCAATAATGGAATAAATTTTTACAGCATTCGTCTAGTAACTTTTTCCCATTCTTATTACTTTTATCTTGGCTCCTTTCAGCATTACAGGGAGATGATGACTTGGTGCTAGGTACTGGAATTCTGAAGGTTTCAAACCCGATTTCAACAATAATTCATCTTTGGTGTGGACTTGAAATATACTAAGTCTGACATTAGAAGAAAAAAGTGTCCTGCCTTTGACAGATTCCGAAACTTATAAATTGTTTTCCAACCTAGGTATAGTTTTCGTTATTTGACTAATGTCGTAAGTTACAAATTTCATCCCAAAATATTTCTCATTTGTCTTCCAATAGGAATTTACATAATTAAATCAAGCAAATTAAATCTGTCACAGTCGATGCAAGATTTAACATGAGTCATTTTTCCAAGTCTTTCTTTTCTCATGAAATTTGCTTATCTTAAACTAATCTATTTATTTCCTGGAAGAGTCATTTTCGCAAGTATTCCTTTTCAGACAAAATTTGCTTGTTTTCAACTAATTCATTTATTCCAAGTGTTTCAAGAAATTACCGTAACTAAAATAATGAATCGCCAGAAAATCCTTGAAGATTTTAGTTTTTGCTATCGATGTGTCAGTAATTTTATATTAATTTATTTCATTGATAATTTTAATAACAGATATTTATTTGTTTTCAACAGCAAACTTATAGGAAAACATTCTACAATTTCCTAAAATTTGGTGTTATAAATTATTTATTAGTTACGAACCTACTCTACTATAAAAGATAATATTACAAACCTGTAATGTTGCTTTCCAGCATGCGTAATTCAGTCACTGGAAAGACCGTTTTACGATCAGCTCTGTTAGGTGCCGAGTTAGTGATCGCAGAGTTTGGCGACCATTTGGCTATAAAATAGATATTACTGGAAATTTCCAGAATTTCAGCAATTTAGCAAATAGGAAACGAGATACCCCTTATTGGGCCAGAACTTTCTCTTTAAAGGGCGGCAGTCTCAAGCCGAAGTGGTAATCAGTTGGAGTCGAGTATAGAGTCAATCGTGTAAAAAGTCTACGGAGAATAGTGAGATCAGTCCAGCGAAGAGTTCGAGTGATTGCTGAATTCAGCTGTGTGCCGAGTCCTGTTGCTTATTGTAGAAGCAACATCGAGTCGTGTGTGGAGTAGCCAGTCGTGTAGTAGTGAGTCGGCAGTTGGATACAGCTAAAACGATTAGACAGTGGAGAATTGCAGACGTTTGGAAAGATAATCGAATGAAGCTAAGCAGATTCCCCCCTTCTGCTGAATTCTGTCTGTCCGCCTTTTGTGATGTGGTGGTTTTTACTACCGATTACTACTCGGGGACTACTGTTTTAGTGTGCTGCTGTGTGTTACCTGTGTTCGTCTCGCCTGTATATTTGTCATATTCCAGTTAATGAAAGTCGTTGTCTGTCACTAAAGGACTGTTCATTTCATCGACCAACAAATCACAAAAGAACCCCGGCGGAAGTATATCATTAACAATATTAATTCAGTCTTTACAGGACATTGGGACAAGCATATGTCACTAATGATAATAAGTGTTTTAAAAAACATTTCTGAATTAGTTGGGTGCTTGTAACACTGATGTCTATTGGTGAAAATTATGCAAAAAATATTTCAAATAAATTCTCTAAAGTCTAGATGGTGAAAAATTATATGGCATATCCATATCATTAAAAGACAAATTTTGTGGGTCTTAAAATAGTGAAAAAATAATTTTGTGTTCTTAATATTTACGGGACATATCATAGAAAATCAACCCGATTATAAAACGTCAACACAAATAGATTTTCTTTTATTGTAAGTAGAGTCTGCTTAAATTCTGTTATTGGACGCTCTTTTATCTTATTCTGTCTAAAATACAACCGCAAAGACTATAGAAAATCAAATAAAGCTCATGTTTACCCATTAACTTAAAATTCTTCCTCAGCATGCTATTTTAAGGGTTAGATAATTTACATCTGCAAGATTTATGGTTTTTCAATGTAACTCTTCTGTATGTGGATGTTTATTCTCAATAGCGTCCAATTTCATGTCTAAACTTTCATTTGAATCCACATATCTTGTCTCAGTAAGAAGTTCCAGCTAAATATAATCAGGTTCCAACCATAACAACAAAAAAAGATCCCGGGTATCTTAAGAAATATATAATTTCATCCGTAAATACATATCATATCTCACCATGTAATGCAACAATTTTTTTTTCTTTCGTCATAATTTCATTTACACCTCTAACATATATCTGGATTTTGCTATAATTTCAGTGGAATATAATTGCAATGAATATGCTGAAAATACTCACTAGATGCAAGTTTACATTGTCTAATTTCATCAATTCGATATCTTTAAGAGATAAGTACCCTCATTTGCTATGTCCAAACACATCTGGCCAAGACTTTTGAAAATCAAATAACTCAAAGTATTTCATTGGAATGAATTCATTTTCATTTATCTTTTTAAAATTTTTTACAAACATCTGTCTTCCTAACCTTCTATAATATGGAAGATCTGCTCAATAATAAAATCTCCAATCTCAAGATAGGATGTAAAAGATATTCAATAAAGATCATACGATGAATCCAGACGCAAGCTTATGAACCGAAGCTTAATATCCATTTTCCTGTCCACCCGTTGCATTTCATGGTTTATCCTGAACCAATACATGCTTGCAATGACTCACCATAAAAGAGATTTAATTAGATTCAAATCTGGGGAATGTGGAATACCTTACTAAAAGTTCCTTTCAGGTTTTAGATTCAACGGAGAAGGGAGTTGGGTTTTATTGTTGTTATCCAATATATTGGACAAAAGATGGGATATATTTACATGGGAAATTAGGATGAGAGAAGTATATATTGCAAGGACTACCAATCTTGTGTGATATATAACCTTGTTATTATCATAACAATATCCAATTTGTGATGGATATTGTTATTTATTCGGGATATTTCGTAGGGAGTTATTGCTTAATAAAAATTCGCTGATATTTTGTGGGTGAGGTAAAATTCTTCTTTAATATTGATTTTTCTTTTCGTACTGGAAATTAATTTTATTTTTTAGGGATACCAGTAAGCAATATTTTTATGTGAGATTTTTACACTCTTTTTTAATGCATAATATTTTATTCAGACCTATTTGTCAAATTAAAAACAGTCATTGTTTGCAGTTTTAGATACAAATATAAAAAAATAATTAATTTTTTTTAAAAATTTAGATTTGCTAAAGAGTAATTTATCATTGCTCGTTTTCCCAATAGTGATTTTTTAACTATATAAAAACAACCAAGCAAGAACTATTATATTGATCCAATAAAGAATTGAGTCTTTATCTAAATATTTGAATAACAAATTTTTAGATCACAATTTTAGTATGTATATTAAGCATAAAAATTTTATTAAACATTCTATCTTTTATATTTAAGCACGATATATTTTAAGATAAGTAAATTTGATTATAACTAATAGAAACGTTCTCCTACCATTTTTTTTTTGTATATTTTCTCGTCATGAAGTAAAGTAATAGTAAAATCAAATAATTTTAAAATAAAGAGAATTTACGTGCATTTTTGATTTCATATTGACCGATTTGATTTACACGTCAATATTTATTTATTTTTTGATTCAAAGAGCATTATATTTTAATATTTACTTTTCTGATGCAAAGAATATTATACTACAATATTTATTTTTCTGGTGCAAAGAATGTTATACTACAATATTTATTTTTCTGTTGCAGAGAATGTTATACTACAATATTTATTTTTCTATTGCAAAGAATGTTATACTACAATATTTATTTTTCTGTTGCAAAGAATGTTATACTACAATATTTATTTTTCTAGTGCAAGAATGTTATACTACAATATTTATTTTTCTGTTGCAAAGAACGTTATACTACAATATTTATTTTTCTAGTGCAAGAAAGTTATACTACAATATTAATTTTTCTGATGCAAAGAACGTTATATTTGAATATTTATTTTTCCGGTGCAAAGAACGGTATGCTTGAATATTTATTTTTCCGGTGCAAAGAACGTTATACTTGAATATTTATTTTTCCGGTGCAAAAAATAGAATAAATGAATATTTACTTTTCTGGCTCAAAAAGACATTATACTTGAATGCTTATTTTTCTGGTATATATTTATTCTTCTAGTGCAAAGACAAGAATCCAAATTTCATTTAGAAACATGGCTTCTTTTAAATTATAATATTCATATACACACTAATAATCGATGTTTCTAATAATTTCACTATTTTTGGATTTGTTCCAAATTAAAAAAAAAAAATCTTAATTTTAAATTAAAGGACAATTATTGAAAATATTTCCTTTTACTCATGCAAATGAACCAACAGACCTACAAGTTCAATGCTTAATTCAATTCATTCAGGGTTTAAATTATTATATTCAAAAAGCTAAACTACACATAACAAGATTTCATCCCAAATATGACAAAGATTTCAAAATATAGAATAACACATCCAAAATTTCATTTGCACTCTTAAGCTTTTTCAATAGTCTCGTATTTATTGGCATATTTCTTATAATATTATTTTGAAAAATTAAACTATACTCCCAGATCTCATTCTAAATCAAGGAACATATCTTTGACAAAAAGTTGCCTGCAATAGTATAAACGAATGCATTAATCTACGAGACAGACATTCCTTTAATAATTAAACCATTAAACTCTTTTAAAAATTATCTTTTTTTGTTCCATTGTTGCCTTTATTTAATCAAAAGAATGAAAACAGAGTTATTAAATGTAAAATCTTGATGATATTTTCACTAAGCAGCGAATCATTAATCACTCCATTCATTTTTTTAAAAATTACTACATAAATTTCAAAATTGTTATTTTATTTAGTTAAATATCACTAAACAACTATGACAATTTTAAAACATTTTCCACTAGTTTCTTTCTAATAGCGAAAATTAATATCTTCCTTTTAAAAGCAAGAGAACACCCATTGTCTGAGAGAAGGGTGGGGGAGCGTAGAGCGTTCACAAAGATTGCGGAAATGAATTTCATAATTAATGGTTTTTCCGAGAAATTAGCGAAGGTTTAACGTTTTTAAAGAGCTATTATAATGCTTGTTGCAACTAATGAAAAAAAAATATTTAAGCGAAACATTTTTCTTATTTTTTGAAAATCATTAATTTCAGTTTTTTTCCCTTGCTTAAAGTGCGTATAAGCCAAATATTGTTAAATCTGTTTCTAAATGCTCAATAAAAGTTATTCTCCGATTTTCTGCTATAAACCAAATTAACGCTTGAAATTAAATTCATGAAGCAGTTATACTGACAAATTTTCGATTTATTCTGAGTTCTACCCTTAACTGGAGATATGAATTTCCTCATGCGACCAGAAACATGGAATTAGAAAGAATATATTGTTATTTTTTCTTTTTTTTTAGTCTTTTGTAAACAGCATTGGGATTTATTTTGGAAATACAATACCTTCTGGAAACCATGTCTTGACCAAAAACATTAAAAATGTTAAATATTAGATTATTAAATATTAGAAAGATGTTGCAAGAAAAACCTAAACAATCTTTTAATGAGTATTTACTTCGTCTAGATATTACGGAATGACGCTGATCTAATAACTGTTAGAATTTAACAAACTAAAATAAAGAATACAATAATTTTAATATATTATTCTAAGGATATGTCTTTATTCTTTTTGCATTATTCAAATTTAAAAACAGCAGACCCTTAAAGCTGCGTAATTCCACTATATCCGACTTCTGTTAATCTCTATATTTTTCCCTAGTTGCAATAAATTTAAGATTTATATATTTTACAATCATAAGTAACATGTTGGCCTAGAAAATACTGGACCAGTCTTCACTTTCAATTATATATAGCCATTGCAATTTAGGAAGAATTCTGAGTAGTTTCAAATCTATATTGTGCTCAGGCGGACTCACTAACGGTTTCTTGGACCATTTGAATCTATTTTTTTTTCTTTTACATAGAGATAATTTTCCATGTCAACCATGTCGTCTTTCTCTTCTTTTGAATCTATGTCCGAATTTTCTTCACTTTTTTGTTCACTGTTTTCCCCATGATCACTTATTAGCAATGCAGAAACGATTATATTAGAATCATGTTCTGACATTTCGAATTCTTTTAAACCATTGAATAAAAGTTTTATCAAAATCTGGATTACATGGCTCAATTATTTTCCTGGAAGGTCCTGGCTAAGTATTATTCATTTTTTTAAAACAACAATATGTTTTTTTAGATAAAGGAAGTGAATTGCATTGGGAAATATTTCAAAATCAACTGATGCGTTATATATTTTTTCAATCACAATTTCAGAGACGTGGAGTCAATGACTCCATAAATAACAACGAGAACTTTGAAAAAGAATAACTCTGTTACAGGCACGTTTTCATACCTAGACTTTTTCCAACATACTAATAAAAGAAATCTTCATGGTACTGAGGAGATGACTGTATTCTAGGACAAATGAAACAAACCACGTGATAATTGGAGCTAGTGAGATGTGAGGTGTCATTCTGACTCCCTTCTCCAATTACGGGTTAATTCTTAGTGTCAGTTCTTCCAGAATTTTTTTTGTGCCCACTAGGAACACACTAACTCTAAAGTTTAAGACACTAGATTAGCGCTTACACTAGAATTAACTCTAAAGTTTAAGACATATACCACAGACGATTAATTTGTGAAAACCGGACTCATTTACTATTGCAAAAAAAAGGAAGATTTTACATGAAACTAATAATGACCCTTCATATTAGGTGTATTTGAGGCTGGCTGGATTTGGCTTTGTTATATAAGGAAAAAGGACATGAAGAAAGGACCAAATTATGCATCGAAGTAAAAAGTTTTTGAAAAGAAGAGAAGACTTCTTAACAAGCGGAACTTTTTGAATTTAAAGAAAACAATTTTAATTTTAAATCATCTTTCGGTATTTAATTATATCGGGTAGCAATAAATATACAGAGGTGACATCTTGGTTTACCTTAGTTATAAACCTTTGTATAGCGAAAACAAAAAATAGTAATGAAAATTTGCTTTATTCAAATGTCATATTTGAAGATATAGTGAAATAACATTATGAGATCGTCATTTTTTCTTCTTTAATTAACATTGAAGTTAACTGGTAGCAGTTTGTTTTAGCACATCGTGGAAAAAAACTTGATAACGCTATCAAGTTATTTTTGATAACTTGATAACGTTATCAAGTTATGATTTACGTTAAAAGAAATAGGAACTATTCATTCAGAATTAGTAATTTATTATAATTGTATCGAGTGTTACGGATTGGACTGTTGGATATCGAATATAACATTTGCATAAAATTAAAATCCATATATCCTTGTAGTTATAGAAGTTTCAAAATATCTAAAAATATAATTAAAAAAAGCCTTCTAAAACATATTACCTCAATTTTTTTCCCTCTTATACGAAACATATTGCAATTGTCAAAAAGTTGTAGTGAATAGAAAATGCGACAGTTAAAAACTATGCTACCCAGGTAATTGCTTTAGTATCATGGTGATGTTACTGGACTGCGAACCACAAGGTCCCATGTTCTATCCTCATGCATCGCAAACCGCCTAAATTGGTGACCCGGACGTGATTTAAACACGCAACACGCATTGCAAACCTCCTAAAAAGATCAATTATTTTGATGAATCTTCTCATTTCAAACATCTCTTGAGTCCAGAAAAACGAATGTTTGATATTATGTCTGTGAATACGATGATTCAAAAAACACTTAGATGAATGAAATGAATTAGACGAATGAAATTTGGTAAATATATTTCAAACCTAATATCTTTGTCCATCAATTTTTAAATGAAATCCATTCTGAGAAAGTCTATGCATCTGGCTGTTCGAGTACATTTGAACTTGATAATTGCAAAACATAAAGATCTAGATAGATATAATTTGTAGACAGATTTAGCAGATAGAATGTAGATTTTTATAAAACTTTGAATCAAATAAGTCGAAGGAATTACCATCTTTTGCGTACATGTTATGGAATGAATTATAAACACAATGCTTTGAATCTATGAAATTTTGTATGTGATCTTATAACTGCAACTAGTGTTCCGTGCCAGATTATAGTTTTAAACTCTAAAGAAAACATATTCGCATGACAGATTTAGTAGAAACACTAGATTCTCGCCCAGAGGTCAATATTTCGTAATTATTGTTCGCCAGTACTATGCAAGGCATTCGCGGTTTCCCCAAGGTTACAATTTTATATAGGATAAGGCCGTTATAGAAGAATATGTGAGAAATTTTTGAGATAATCAAAGCCACTAGGGCATTCATAAAAATATTTTGATAAAACTATTGTATTGATTCTTAGAAAACTGTTTCTTCCTATTGATTCCTAAAAAAGCTATTCCTTATTTAACAAACTTAACAACAATTTACCTCCAAGGAAGATATTTAAAATTAATTGCATATAGATCTTTTGGTATCATCAATAAGTTATAAAACATTCGATATATTTTAAAAAATTAATTAAACAACTAAAATGTCATTTATTATATATATCAATACTTCGTAATGAAGAACAGTTCTCCAAATGATATTATTAAATAAAAATGGTTGCAAAATGCAACTAATTTCCGAAATAGGAGGACAGCATCATCGTAGAATATAGTTATTAATTCCATTTTCAAGATTGTGAGATTGAATGCTACATTTTCTTAATGTTAAATCTTTAGATATTTTTAAAATAATAAATTTTTGGATACTTGTATCCAATAGCCCAGTAACAGGAGAAGAAGAAGAATGTAATCTGATTCTGAATATTGTATGAATTGGATTCATTTTATATTCTTTGTTCTTCGTGCGATTATAGTATATGATGGGCATAAATTTAAAAAGCTTTTTATAGATCCATTCTATTTCTTTCGTCATTTTGTCTCGCAATGTAAATGTTTGTCATTGCATGCAACGATTATACAATATCTCATAAAATGGCTGTTTGGCGTTTTACGTTTGAAATTATTTTCGCTTATTTTGGAACTCTTACACTTCACAGCTCTGAATGCCTTCAAAAATTCGTCTTTGAATCTTTGCAAGCAAATTTAAATTAAGATTTCAAATTGCATTCTACTGTCTTTTTTAATTTTTAAAAACTTTAAAGGATATCTTTCTCCAAATATTGATAGAAACATGGTTGATAAATATTATAGCCTACAGAAATGTGTATTATCATAGAGGGGTACTGTTTTAAATCTGAGAATTATACAATTCCCTTAAATACATTCATATATTCTTCCTAAGAAGTATTTTATAAATACTTCTATATTGCAACTATTCAATTATTTCCAGACTTCGTTATAAAATTTATTAAAATCTGATAGAAATCTTTTCATTTTCGCAGAAAACTGAGTATTGACTTATTGAATAGCATGTGAATTATTTAACTTTCATGATTTAAAGTATTTAAATATTATTTCCTTCGGATTGAATGAAATTTAACTAAAGAATATTTTAAGGAAAATATATAAATTTTCTAAATTAACCTAATGAATTAACATAGGAGAATATATCAATCTCCTTAAACATAAGGTGATATATTCATATATTCTTTTTCATATTTGCCCTGGCAAGATGTACTTAACTTAATTAAAAACATATTAAATTAAAGCTATATTGAGCTTTATTGATTTGATGAATTTAATTCAATCTGAATGGAATTAATTTTTTCTAAATGCTGATAGGTTTTAAGTCTTTAAGTTATATTTATTAATTTTCTTTTAATTTCAATGACAGAAAACGAGGGTAATGTTTCTAAAATTCGGGCAGTTCTTTTTCTTTAAATTGTATCAAGGTATTATTTAATACCCCATATCATTTTGCATGGTTTAATTCATTAAATTTTAACTATATTTGAAATCAAAATTTCATTCGATAGTACTGCGTCCAATTATTTTGAAAGATCTTCATAAATAAAATTTTAATTTCCAAAAATTAGTAAGTTTCAATAACTAGCCACGTTCAATTTTTTTCTGATTAATATCATATGTAGTTATGATAGTAGATAATAAATTGCACTTGCATATGAGTATTTTACTTGTTTTAAATTTCACAAAACTATAGCCTTAGGGAAACATTTCCCTTTACATAAAATTCGATTATTTTTTTTTTTTGTCACATGCAATTTTTTATTTGGATTAAACCTATAAGTACAATACTTTTTAAAAATAATATGTGGACTTTATCAATTTTATTTTAATTGTATCTGGTATATCTTTTAGATTATAGTAATCTATAATGGAATGTTGTAGTAATCAATTTATTTTACAAATGAGTGCGAATCTAAGAATTAAAAAAGTAATATAGCTTTTCAAAAAGAATGACTTATAAAACCAAATTCTGAATTTAACTAAACATTAATATCAATTAAATTAATGAAAACTGAACTAAATTCCTCCAACAATGCTCGGCCGTTTAAAGAAATATTTCATAAAATAAGAAATTATTATTTTTTATTTAAAAATTACTTTCCGCAATTAAATATATGCATAAAAAGGAATTTGATATTACTACAGTGAAGAAGAAATAGATCTCGGAAACAAACGCCATGTACAAAAAATAATAAATGAATAATTCGCCTTTCATGTAAGATATTTAAAGAGCATTATGGTAAATAAAGTAAAACATACACTCTAAAAAATAGTCTCTTTGCTAATTATATTGCGTTTACAACTACCACCCAAAAAGTCAATATTGGTTGACTCCATCGAGCAAGGTAAACCCAACCTCTCTACCATAATTAACATGCTATTTTTACTCATGAGCGCAACATTAACATAGACGAATTGACAGAATCAATCAAGTAAAGTATAACACCGGATGCGAACTGTGTTTTCCTTTATTTATTATTATTTTTTTCACTTTCATTCTTCTTCTAATGACACTACCGTTTATGAAAAAGGACATCGAGTTGATCACTGGGTTGTGTGTGTACATAGCGGATCCTCGCAGCTACCCCACCCTGTTTAAAAACCATTCACACGCACATGCCAAATGTTTTTGATTTCAATAAACAGTTTTGCTTTCTCGTTTTTACGAATGCTAGTATCACGTGATATTGTTGAGACTAAACGGGAGTGATGGTAGGGTGTGGTCGCGAAACCAAATGGGAATAATGTCATTGCTCAGTTGAATACCAGATGCTTCGAACTTACATGGTCTGAGTCGGGACGGATTTTTAAATATTATTAATTCAAAAGAGAGTGGGTTGTGAATTTCCTGAAAGAGAATTTCAAAGTAATTTTCTATTGGTATAGAATGTTGTTTTCAATGGATGCCTCTCAGATTATGTTTAGTTTAAAATGTGTAAATTAAAAAATTCGAATAGTCACATTTTTTTTAAATGTTTTAATTTTAAGTTACATTTTTTTTAATATTTGAGAATTTTTATTTTGAAATATAACTATGGCATAGTTCTTTATAATACAGCGATTGCGATAAATATTTATCATAATATTAACTCTCAAAACAATAAGCCCTATATTCATAGATATTTCCTGGTTTATAAAATATTTTAAGCAGAGAAATGATTGCAAAATCTAGATTTTAAATTAGAGGGGCAATATTATGAATATTCATAGGAATTCATGAATTTTCATACTTTAGTTGTACTAAATTTATACTTTAAAGCAACACTTCAGCTTTATTGGGACGGACCACGTAATTTTAAACAACGTTCAAATGACGAAGGTGACACCTGAAATGGCACCCCCATCTTCAAGCTTTCACACCACACCTGCAGGAAGACGTTTGGCACTGACGGATTTAACGTATACCAAACCCACTTGCACGACTGTTTTTCGGTGGAATCGGGTCTCGAAACTGTAGAGGTCCATTTCTGAAACCGAGACCATACCACCAGGCCAACACGGCTCTATTCATAGGATGGAAGATATTGCATTTTATATAAAAGAGCTGCTATTTGCGGTTTGATATTTGTACCTTTTTGATTTTTACCTTTCTAGTACCTTTTCTAATGATTTTTACCTTTTCTAGTTCCGGTATTTTTAGAAAATGTTTATTTACTTAAATTAAAGTCAAAATCAAAATTTGCTACTCGAATAAAGAGTTTTGAAAACAATTACAAATGGAAATTTCATTAAATTTCAAAAAATAAACTGAAAAATATAACATTTTTGTAAAATTAATAAAACGTTTTCCATTATATTTTGTTTGTCTGAGTTTACAGATAATCTGAAACAATGAGAAATTCAAATGTTTGAAGGTAATAGTGACACTCTTATTTCAAACTGTTTTTTATAAAGATTGCAATTATTTTAAAAAATGAAAATGGCGCAGTAATTAGTTCTGCCTATCTTCTTTAATTTTTTATATTAATTTTCATTTCCATTTTTAAATCTCATTTTCAAATTTAAAATTTTGCTGAGTGCTTTCTTTAAGGAAATGTGACCGTTGAAGACACTTTCTATTATTTTTCAGTAAATTCATTTCTCTTGAGTGCTGTTTCTGTCAAGAAAAACAGCAATGAGTAAAAATAGAACTTCATTATTTTTAAACTCAGAACTTAATGTATTTCTATTTGAAATAACTGTAATTCGAAAAAAAAAGTCGAACACCTTGAAATATTCTAATAAAATTTGAAATTTTACAAAAGGTTGCACAAAATATTATCATTTCTCAAAATACAAAATTTTATTGTGAAAAGCCAAATCAAATAAAAGTTTTAAAAAAACTTAAAGTATTTTTTGTTTCCTTAAAATATTATTTTAAGAGCATTTGATTCGTGATTATTTTAGAGAAACACCAGCAGCAGATTTTATCGACGAAAAGTAAAAATAAAAAAAAAGAAACAATAACTAATGTTGCCGAATCTTTTACGCTCTTGATTGGAAAGTGAAATTAAAAAAAAATATCAAATGCAAAAACTAAAGGAAATTAAAGTTACTGTTATTATATTTCGAAAGGGGACCAAATTCAGATGCAATTTAAAAGTTTTAAAAAAAAATATATATTAGTACTTTTATCATTGAATTTGAATGTATAGAAAAGGAATTAATTATAAATGTGAATTTCTTTTGAATGCAATTAACTAAATAAAATTATCATCTTTTTCTTTTAAATAATGTTGTTGTTGTTTCTTATGGCACTTGCCATGGACAAGCCCGCTGTTACGAAGACAGCGATTTTAAGCCGGTAGGAGAGCGTTTCTTGTTTTTCTTCAGTAAAGCCAACTAGGGCCAAGAGTACGACTTTGCTACTCACGCATCACTCATTCGCTTGCACAACCACCGCTTTTTACAGGAGGGCACATTCACACACCTCACAGATAGAACAACGGAAGAGCAGCCATGCCCAAACCGGGACTCGAACCCAGAACGCCCAGATCACGGGGAAGACGCGCTACCCCTATGTCAGGACGCCGGCTCTTTTAAATAATGACTAGGTTTGATAAAAAAAAAAAACATATCATTCAGCAACTATTAACTAATTACTCTTGCTAAGATTTTTCTATGCATATATCATTAAGCAGGTTAAGCAATTTTAAAGGCAATTACAGCACTGAAGCTAGCATATTTCCTCGAAGTTGTTTCTGTTAATGGATATTTTGCAACTGTTAAGGAAATTTTAACCACTTTTAAAATCCTATTTTAATCTTACTTTCAACATGCAAAAATCAAAGAAAAAACTTTTTATTCGTTTCACAACGTAAGGAATTCACTCATTTCGCAACCTAAGGAATTCATTCATTTCGCAACAATTTCTACGAAGACAAACACTTTGAAATCGATTTTCACGATACCGAAGTAATTTTTCCATTATAAAGAACGTGGTTAAGTGCTGACGCTGAAAGCTAACTTCCTAAATTAGTTTTCCTGGTATTTTTCCCATTTATTTTAAAATTTCTTCTCTATTTTCCTGTTTCATAGCACCATTTTTATCTCTAACGAGCAATGTAAGCAACAATTCCCAACATAAAAATCTGTATCATTAAGCTATTAATTAGACAAAATCGGACTCATTTGTGAATGCTGTGGGGATGATAAAGAAAATGTTTAAGCAATTATGATGTGCAGTTCCGGTTTCTGCTCAAATTTTGAAATTCATAATGATGTTCCATTTGGTGTCTGGGATAACTCCGCCTCGTTACGTACGGAACCACGGCATAATGATTTTCCCTGGTTATAAATTGAGGAAAGAAGTTTTAGAAAAAGGAGGAACGTTTTCTTAACAAGTAGAAGCGTTTGATTTCAGGAAAGAATTTATATTATCATTAAATGACTTCGATTTACCGAAGTAATAAGATCTTGCTTTATAGTCTTTTTCAAGTAATGTTTTAATGATTAATATTAATTGTCGATTTGTCTTTAAAATGTCTGACAAAATTCGAAGAATTCATTTTCTGTTAATCAAATCTAAAACTTCTGTTTCATGTTCATCTAAAAATAAATTTAAAATTGCATTTTTTAAGTATGAGTTGCAAATAACAATATTTAAAAAGCAAAGTAGAAGTAGTGTAAACGAGAATTATTGCCACTTTGCTTAGTAAAAGAATACGTCCCACGGAGAAGGGCACCTCGTAAATGAGGATGAAAAGCTTCTGGCATGTTGGTTGGTTCTCGTCACCCTTGTGGGTGCAGAATTGGTAGAGGTAGGCTATCTGCTTTTTATAATGGAACTTTATTCTCACGGGAAGTGTTGTACCTTGAACGGTGAAGGACCTTAGTATTCAACTTCATTCCCGTCATTGTTGCTCTCGTGGGGTCCGGTCATTCCTTTTTTTTCCTTGTACTTTAGTGGCAGGTTGGAGTGGACCATTTATGGCTAATAAAAGAATTTATTGAGATTATAATGTTACCTTTATATTTATTTTGTTGATTGTTGGTTAATTAATAACAAATACAAGGGATTTACTGTACCTGGAATTCGTAATTTGATCTTAGATGAAGGTAAAGAGTAAAATAACTGTGGAAATCACTATCCTTGTTATCTAATTAAAATATACTGGAATTCTTACCCTTCCGTCATGATTGAAATATTCTATGTAAAAACATTTGACAGGCATTGACTATGAAAACTCCTACGCATGCGCCCAAGTTTATAAAGTCATAACTTCTTCCATATTTCAACATTGGAGCTCGAACAAATGTAAATTGTACTGCGCTGTTGTCGTACAGTAATTTCAAAGGATTATTTATAATAATTTTAACACTTTGTGTACCTCGCTGAATTTCTTATATTGCAATTCATATGGGCCCTCTGATCACTGGTGATCCACATGGCTGTCAACGTGTTAAATAAGATGTACACATCTTATGGATGAGGGATAGAATAAAAAATTCTGCTGATGATTATTCAAGGAATTCAAGATTTAAGAAGAAAAATTTTAAAAAACTGTTTTTCGTTTGCTTTTTTTCTTTTAAATTTTTAGCGAAAGGTTTTCATTTATCTGCCGCAGACATTTTAACTTTAATTCTTCTAGGTAGTTTAAATCTTACATTTTTGAAAAAAATCTACTTTGAAGAAATTTAACTGTATTTTAATTGATTTTGAGGTAAATAATGGTTATTACTGCAGCATTAAAGAATTGTTATTATTCATAATATTTATTATCTATTATTATTCTATTATCAGCACTGTACTTTTTACCTAAATGAATATTTGACATTCAACTATAAATGGCCGCTGACTGCTATATTCCCATAATATTTAGACATTATTATCTTATTCTAATTCTCATAGAAAATAAAAAGTACAAAATTGATAAATGAGTGCAATTTTACAATTTTATATCATAAATTGTCTAAATATTAGTAATTGTATGAATATTAAAAATAATATTAAATAATTGTATAATTATATCATAAATAAAATTGTATATCAATAAATATAACTGCATATAATAAAGTAATGCAATTTTACAATTGTATATATTAAACGATTCCTAATAAATACTATTAGATTCTACTACTACGATTCTGCAATACATTTTTCTATAAAAATGAGTAATTGTAAAATATCGGAAAAATTATAATTCCAACAGATTCAGAAAATAAATTTCATAATAAATTTATCATAGAAATTAGTAAAAATGTAATAGTTTTTTTAAAATCATAGCTTGCTACAATTTCAGTTTGAACAGAAAAAAAATTATTCCACAATATTTTTTTCATTGGTCTTAACCATTAACTTTTTTTTTCAGCAGAGTTTAAGCTAAGCGATAATTTTAAAATCATTTTTCGTACAGCTTATCTGATTCTTTTCTTTTCGGATATTAACCAAGGTTAATACTGGGAACAAACTTCCTGAATTAGTTTCACGAAAAAGTTTCCCTTTTATTTTAAAAACAGTCTCTTTTTTTCCTGTCTCCGCACCTTCCACAACCTCATTTCCAGCTCTAATAAGCAGTAGGTACATTAATTGATAGTAATAAAGACGATAACGGTACGCATTAGTTAGTAGAAATCGGAAGAATTTGAAAACGCTGTTGGAAAGATAAGGAATATTTTAGAATTATTACAGGCAATACTGGTTGCATCAGAACGCTAAAATTGACAATGGTTATCTGTTACTAATATTTGAGGTGTTCTATATATTGAAGGTTAACTTAATTAGTAATAATACATAATGTTACAATTTAATTGGCATTTCGAAATTGATTTAATTATAATAATGCAATAAATGAAAATATTCTATGAGTAACTCGATAATTTAAGGAATCGTTTGGAAATTATATAGTTAACACTAGATCGTCCGGGATTTTGGTTACCCTTAAACGTCCGCCGATATCATTTCGACACCGCGATATAAAATATATAAGATAATTGTAATAACTAAATAATTGCAGGGCTACTGCTCAGTAAGGTTAGTTTTTAAGACTTTTTAATATTATTTCATGTAATTATAATATATTATGACCCTTAATATCGTAAAAACAACTCTAACAAAACAAATTACTTAATCTTGTAAAATGAAATAAAGCAATAATATTCATAAATAATAGTGTAATAAGCAAGATCGTAATTTTTGTGAGAATGCAAATTTTTAAATCATTATTTATCGCTTTTATGCATAATATTTTGTACACACCTCATTTGGAATGGATGCAGTGATATTCAATTTTTCCTTTACATTTTCCACACGCATTTTCATGCAAGTGACACACATTATTTTTAATTGCATTCCAATTACACTTTAATTCAACCCTAGCGCTCTTTAATGTTGCTTTACGTTATAGCGAATTTGTAATTCCTTTAAATTCAGTATTTATTCCTGGAATATTATTAAATTCCTCTGCACTTTTTTCAGATTCTTTGCAGTCACTTTCACGTAATCTTATGTCTTCATCGGAATCTAATTTAGAAAAAGACAGCTCACCATCATCGGATTCATTCTCAGAAAGCTCCCTCAACAAATTAGCAATTTCATCAGGTCTCAGACTTTTTTCTACAAGCCGTCGTTTCAGGGTGTCTGCTCTGCATAGGTTTCGAAAATCGAATGAATTTTTCATGAGCAGATAAGCATCCCTATGTAACGAAACACTTAGACACAACAATTTTAGTATAATTTATTCATTTCCGCTGGGAACTCAATAATACTACATTCAAGGTCAAACAAATGAACTTTGGGGAGTTTGTTTTACTTCGTGAACTATCGTTTGTTGATCGATAGCTATATAATAATGATAAATTGCCTTGGTGTCAAAATGTCACCAGCGAACGTTCTAGGTATATTTAGTTATAAAATCTCACCTAATTAACCTAGAACCTCAAAACTTTTTCTGTATATTCACCATGGAAAATGATTAAGTCAAGCAAAAATTTTCAAATTCCCTCCAAAAATGCGAAAAGCAGAACAAACTAAACAGGCTCCGGTGACCGATGGACGTACTAGAGTTAATGAGTGCAGAAAGCATACGTTTAGGTAATTTTTTCATAATGACATTTTTGCTCAAATTTTCAAAACTTTTATATCGCATGACATGATTTGATTCGAAAAAGAATTTCCTGTATCCATGAAAGGTAAATTTCTGAACAGAAGTTTTATATCATGGGGTCAGGAATTTATGACCTCTCGTTTATTCGAGGAACCAAATAGGCTACTAAAGTCCTTATATAAATTCAGAATATTCATCAATTTAATATTTTGCATTAACGTCCAATTTAAAAAAAAAAACCGAGAGTTAACGAAGATGTACAATGCTATTGTCATCGATTCAATCTTCAATTTTTTACTTTTTTCGTATACGAACAATATAAAATCAGAAAAAAAATTATTCGAGCTTGAAATGATTTTCGCATTTACAGTTTTCAGATCTCCCACAGACTGAAAAACACGTCTTTCTAAACTAAGTTGTTATGTTTAATTTTATTTCAAATTATTTTAATTATATTATACTTTGAGTAGACAAATGACTGGCGTAGTAGACTTAGCTCCTAATTCGTAGATTTCTATCAAATTTGGAATGAAATCCATTCGGTGGATTTATTCTCTTAGACCATAAAATGCGTACATAAGAGCTGTAACTTTTATTAACGATTTCAATTGGTTAGAAACATATCTCAAATCACTATCTGCAAGAATGCTTACACAAATGTGTTATGGTAAACAACGTTTGGAATTGACATTTTATAAAATATATGCATTTTAAACAACACATTTCAAATAACATACGAATTACAAATGCATAAAGATTTGCAAAATGAAATATGATTAGAACTGACTGCTTTCCATATCAAATATATATTTAATCGAAATTGGATCTCATCTTTTATATATATGTCGTTCATATTTAAAATATTGATTGATCGATTACATTTGCTTCTTACTTTGAATTCACAGTGAAACAATGTTTAGTCAAATTTTGTAACTTTAGAATCAATAAAATTGTTATGTCTTTAAGAATAGATTATTTGCATTTTTAGGGTTTTTTTCCTCCCATTTTGTACTATTTCATTATGTATCTTCCTACCATTTTTGGTATTATTTCCTAAAATAATTCATCTAAAGATTATTCTAAGTGGTTTCGAAGCAATCGTACAGAAGAATCCATATAATTCACACATTCGTATATAAACAGATTCGTTATTTTGTTAAAGTTTTCCACAAAAAAGAGCCGCCCTATGTTATGGTAATACAATATCATACAAAATAGCTTATATATTTAAACGGAAAGTTCGAATGATAAATAGGAACGTAATCGTTATTTCCGTGCATGTTTCTATGCTTCTGCTTTTACAAGAGTCTACTCTTGTAAAGGCAATATTTAATTTGTATTTGAAAATCATTTCGATTAAAAATATTTCAAAAAGTATAAATATTTGAATATTTTTTGATTAGCTTTATAAACAATCTATTCTTTGTGTGAACGTCATCAATTAGAATGTTACAGAATCCAACGCCTTATATTTGCTATGTTGAAAAATTATCGTTTGGAAAATTCTTTATCAAAATTATCAATTATTATTATTATTATCCAAAATTATCGTTTGGAAAAAAAATTGGAAAAAAAAAATTTATTTTTTTACGCCTTATTTAAATATGGATGCTTTTGTTGTATTTAATTTTTTTTTTTTTTTTACGTCCTTAAACAAAGCAGCGAGACTAACTTCAACTCGAAGGTCTCGTATACGTTTTAGTAAAGATCAGATGCTAAATTTTATTTAGTTTAGTCATTTCATTTTACAGAAATCACAGGGACAGATACAAGAAATGTAGATTAACAGACGATTAATTCCTTGGAAGATTTTTTTTCAAAATTCGATAAATTTCTAGAATTTAGATGGTAAAATTGTGTAACAACTTTTATTTCTCTGACTTTTTAAGTTTTGTTCTTATCGTGTTGGCCACTACTCAGATAGTTGGGCAGAAAATCTTCCTGTGAATGTATTTCGTTCAAAATTTAATATTTGTTTATACATTTGGTGTAAGGACTACAAATTAGATTTCATCTATGGATTAAAGCTTTTTGAGTTAACTGTTTACAAACAAACATACAGATAGGCATAATTCTAAAAATAAATATTTTTTTACACTCATCAAAATCTGAAAGCTAAAAATTCGACAGACAATCGAATTGAATTTTTCCTCTTTGTGTACTCAACATATGAGAATGTAAGAAATTGTGGGAAAGTCTAATCTCTACCCCAGCACATCATAGCATTATTTTAGGTCTCATACCCGTGGCTTTTCATCATTATCTTTTATTGTATGGTATTGTATGCGTGGTAATTTTTACCTAATGACTGTGCAAAAAAATAGCCATGAAACACAATGATTTGCGTAAAAGCAGAGACAAATTTATCTTGAAATTAATTTTAAAGAAAGCGAAAATTTACGTAGCATGAGCATTTATAAAATCAATCGAAAATATTTGATGAAAAAAATAAAATTCTTTAAAATTTTATTATAACAAAAGAAAGTATTGTTGTAAATTACGTTTAAAATTGATTTTATCAAAATTACAAAAAAAAAAAATGTGCAAAATCAAAAACAGTGCCACTAATTAGCTCATTTTAAAAATTCTAAAATTTTATAAAAATAGTGTAAGGTATTCAGAAATTTTCTAAAAATTCTCTTGGATGTGAAATATTTTGGTGTCTGGCCTAATTTGAATTGGGTTTTTCTCCTTTAATTGCAAGCCAACGGTAGTTCATCAAATACATATTATGTCAGAGAATCATCCATCGTATTTTTTGTAATTCGTATTTTACTTTGAAAAGTTATATCAACGTGCTAACACATCGTTACGAAAAATCTTCTATTAGTTTATGCATTAGTAATAGATAACGATGCACTATTCTGTAAGAAAACACCATCATCCATTCAGCATCCTTAAGATATATCTGTACAACTTTCTTCCTGACTGTGAGATCAGCTGCGCAAGGAAAGCAATGTTACATATTCGGAACGCTAGCTTAAATGGTAATATCAATGAACTAAGATATTTTCATCAATATTCTATTCAAAATCAACACTCGGAGCAAGCATGCCTTCCTCCTGCCATCTTTCTTTAGTTGTCAAGCTTCTGTTTAGTATTAATTTGTTATTATTATCATTTAGTAATATTTAATCTACATTGTCGACATGAATTTAAGCCAAAATCATATTTCTAAAATATATTAATGAGTTCAGTTTTGAGGGGAAAAAACTATTTTTAATAACTTATTAGGGAAAAAACTTTATTTCATATTCTCTATAGAATAAATATAATAAAATTTCGTATCAAAAAGTTAATTTGAATTGCTTGGTAGACATATTTACTCCCTGAAAGTTCCTGGAAAGGCGTTTCTTCATAATTGAGATTTTCGAACCAATTCATGAAGCTTTAAGGAGCTTTAAAATCCATTTTTGCTATAATCCTGCAACAAACAACAAAAAATAATTTTCCTTCAACAAACAACAAAAATCTCTCCAGGAGGTATTTTTTTATGAGGCATTCATTTTAAAGCCAATTTACCACACAGCAAATAAAATTCCTCGTGTTTTTTTTTTAACATTAACAAACCTGACGTTGCTTCCTAAACTTCCTGCAAACTTTTCGCTTTATTTTAAAATTCTCCTGCAGATTCCGGTTTCACTCTTTTCAGAGCCCGTTTCTAGCCCTAATGAGCATTGCCAGCATTAACTCAAAGTATAAAAACCAATATCATTAAGCCATTAATTAGTGAAAATCGGACTCGGTTGTAATTGCTGTAGGAAGGATGGTGAAAAGTTTTAGCTGAAATTGATAATGATACTCCATTAGCTGCATTTGGGATTTTCTGGATTTTGTTTTGGGTATTTTCTAATCTCGTTACTTAAGAAGGTATAATATAATGAAGCCACCAGATTCAATGTTCGAACAATGGAATCTTGGAATAAATAGGAAGCTTTTCTTATTATGATTTTCTTTTAAATTTCTTGGCAGCAAGAAAAAGATCTAAGGAATGCGAAACCTAATTGTAAATAACTTTCAATTCTTTTAAATTATATACTATTGTATTTCTTATTTTCCATAGTTTTCACAATAAAAGAGCAACGATATACGATATTTTTAAGTTGTATTTTTCTTTAATTAAAACTGTTTTTATTTATATGTATTTCTTAAAAAATAGAGATATGAACCAAAGCAAGCATTATCGAAATTTTAGATGTAACTAAAATAATTTTTGGTTCCTTTTACAAACGAATACATCATCTGATTTAAGCAATATAAATGAATATAATATCTGAACAAAATTTAGCACACACACACACACACACATATATATATATATAATATGTAATGATATCTCTTAATCTGAATTAAATCTTAATTAATTTCCTAATTTTTATTAATTTATTTATGATTTAATTTAGAAAATAATAACGTGATTCTAAAATGTTATTTTATTTCCTTATCCATTCCACATTTTTTGATTAATTAATGCTACAGAATCTCTGTAAAAAATGCTTAAATCAGCGGCTCTCATGCAAAGACTGAAGGAATAAAAAATCTGTCAAGTTCTTTTAAAAGATGCCTAAAATCCCCTTACATACACAACACATTTAAAGAAATCCCTCTCAGAATCTTATGGTATAAAATAATGGGGATAAATATTCCTGTTGGTCTTTTCTCTTTCGCTCTTGTGTCGTGTTTCAGATTGAGGCACTTTGTCGCTTTTTGCTTGTACATAAGTTATGCCTCACGGGATGGCATCAAAACAAAGTTTAAAAATTCTAAATGTCTTCTCAGTCTTCGAGCACGAAACTGCTCACAAATATGTGCTTTACAAACGTGTTGCCGAATTCGACCTACAAATTCAGAGTGGGGATAGTAAGCATCCAGGGGATAAAGAATCACCATACAACATGGGGTCCCAAACAACGTTTAGTAGGTTCAAATCGTAAAATTATATGGACCGGAGAACAGTTAAAAACTGTGTAAAAAAAAAAAAAAAAAAAAAAAAAAAAAAAAAAACCTGTTTGAACTATGAATTTTTTTTTAAGTGAAAGCACATTCTTAAAAGATTTTTTCATGCTGGTAACATGCGGATTTGAACCTATATCTGCAAAAATATTAAAACTTGAAGAAAAATAAATGCTTGAAAATGTAAGGAATTTTATACTCTATAATTCTATATAAGCGTATAATGTGAGAACTGGGAAGAAAAACTAAAATGGGCACCAGAAAACATTCGCAGAGAGCGCTGTCAAAATCGAAAGACAAATTCAGAGAAAGGATAGTAGGCATTAAGGAGGTGAAAAATTACCACAAAATATAGGATCGCAGGTGACGTTTATTCAGTGAAAATCGCAAAACCAGACTTCGAGAAATCAATGAGCCTTGTTAAGAGAATGGCCCTAATGAATGCGAGGATTAGGAACAAGGTAATCGAGAAGAAGCCTTCTCGTATGTAAATTTTTCAAGCGCTCGAGAAAAATAAAAGCAACGAGCAAGTATTCCTTAATGAGCATTGCAGAATCGATGGTCGTTAAACTTCATTCGCAAAAAACAAATCAGATTTCAAGAATGCAACCAAAATGTGCTGGCATTTCATCATGCATTAACCACATATTCTGGAGTACAAATGTTATGCTCCCTGCAGTAAAACCGATGGAACGTGCTGGAAGAAAACCAGGTATTTTGTGCCGCTGAGGCGTTCGGGCAGAAGATAGAGTTGAAATAGATGACTCTGCCCAGATGTTAATATCAAACTTGTGTTGTACGTTTGACGAGATAGTGATGTGGGGATTTTCGAGTAACCAAATATTCGCATTGTACTTGTTGAAGACACCATCTCTCGAAACGCAGGCTTCATCTGAGAATAAAACTCTAGCAGAAAAGTGTGCATCTTCTTGTGTGGCATCAACCATCCAATAAACTCCGCCCGATTTGCGATTTTCATTGAAAAACGTTACCTGCGTCCCTATGTTTTCTGTTAATTTTTCATCTACTTAATGCCTATTATCCTTGCTCTGAATATATATTTCGAATTTGACAAAGCTCTCTGAGAACATCGGTCTGATGTTGAAGCGATGTTTTCTGGTGCCCATTTTAGTTTTTCTTGAATATCTTTAAAACTCCCCAGTTCTCACACTACACGCTTATATCAAATTATAGAATATACAATTCCTTACATTTTCAACCATTTTATTTTCTTCAAGTTTTAATATTTTTGCAAATATGGGTTCTAAACAACTTTTTCGTTTTTAGTAATTTACGATGCACTAGATCATCAAATCCTCATGTTACCAGCACGAAAAAAAAACTTGTAAGAATGTGTTTTCACTTAAAAAAGATTCATAGTTGAAACATAATTTTTTAATTCATTTTTTACAGTTTGCAACCTTTCTTTGGCCCCATATATTTTTGCGATTTTCACCCACTAAACATCGCTGGGACCCCATGTTGTATGGGGATTCTTTATGTCTGCTGTTATGATGTCTGCTATCACCTTTCTGAATTTGCCGGTCTAATTCGGCAATACCTAGTGCTTATATATTCTTTTCTCTTATTATATGTTCTATTTTTTTTATTTACTTTACCTTTTTTTGTTTTTCTTATACTTTTATTGTTAGTATCTCTTATCATATTCCTGTTATTCTGCAATTTATTTTTTTTTTCTTTATCCTTTCAAAATTCTACTAGAATTATAGCTTTCGTAGTTTCTAAAGTTTCAAATTTTATGTATAAATTTTGTATTATATTTTATTGATACGGTTTGAAATTATAAGATTTGATGAGTATGAAAATCTCTGCTGCACCTATCTCATTTGTTCTGTCTATGCCGGCTTTTCCCCGACAGTTTGTAGTCTACCCATATATCCGCTTTGGATATACGGTAGACTACAAACTGATAAAGATTCTCTAACTTAGATATTTCAAGGATAAGCGGTTTTATTTATAAAATGTGTATTTTTTTTCTTAAATTGAAGATTTTGATGTGATAATCAAATTGATATGTTCATAATAATTCATCGATACACTCAGAAAAATGAATTCGGAGCAAAATTACTTGAAAATTAACATAACATGCGAATATAAATTCATTATTAAAGTAAATTTCTTTAGAGTTTGAGGCAGTTGAACTTTTTTAAAAAAATAACAAAATATAGCAGTACATGTTCAATGGCTGTAGTGGATTTACTTACAATAAATATTTCGAAAAATATTGGAATCACGTGACTTCAAAAGTAAATAATACATATTTTTCATTATACATAGTTTACTTAAAATATACAACTATGCAGAAACAAATAAAACCAGATTTTACAAATGCAGATGTTTTCGTTATGTTGTAGCTTAAACTTATAGACGATTCCAATAAAATTAATCATTTTCCGTGCATACCTAAATTTGAAAAAATAATATATGTTTTGTAAAGAAGACCAAAATACTGTCTTCTATTATGTCCCTTTTATCATATCGACATTTTTTAAAAACATTATTTTTTATTTTTTAAGATGAAAATAAAAAAATAAACTTTCTGAAGCTAACTTTTTTTTCCAATTTGTTCCATTCTTTTTTGTGATGTCTTTTTAATTTTTTTTTTAGCCTAAAAATGACTTTTTAAGTAGATAATATTATTTTTATTATTTCATCATCTTGTTAAATTTTGAAATAATAAAGATCGCTAAGCAGTTTCTTTACAAAGTTTAAAGTAATTGCTTGACATATTGCGGAGTTTCAAAATAAACATGTTTATTAAATTGTATTCTGTTGGAACAGAAAATGAAATATTTTTAATTTTTGAGGAATATAAAAATAAGAACTACTACTCTCCAGAATTCTTCATGAATTTCTTGAGTAATCTATTTTCTTTTATATGTCTTTGGATTCTAAACTAATACAGATTTTTCAATATATATTTTTTTTATTTTCTAACAATTACATAATTATCTGAACAAAAGCTGCGACATTAAAATCGTCTGTTAAAAGAATTGTATAATTAGAGTAATATTTATATAATAATTTTTGTGTTGCTGAAATATTAAGATTTTTTTAGATATGTATGAGCTTATATTATGTGATAAAACTGTGCACAAAAGAATGATATAGAGTAAACTCTAAGAAAAAAAAATATTCAAGACAGTAATGCAACAATAATCAATAAAAATTAAAGTGCCCTATGTAATTTGAAATAAATGTATTATATATCTATATTTCAAAACATATATTAGAAATTTCAAAGTAAACTAACTAAATAAATGATTTTTATAGCAAATTTTGAAGTAATTATTTTATTATAGTTATATCAGAATTTTAGTACTCCTCAAACTGGCCACTCCGACCCGTCGGAAGGCAAACGGAAATACTTGAATGGCCATACTACTATAACAGCAACACTTGCGATAAATGTGATTGAGTTCTAAGGGCCGTCACCGGCCACGGTACAACCCATCCCTAAGGAAGTACGTCCCGTCATCGAAAGGAGAATCCAGAATCCCCACCAAAACCTAACACTCTACCGGAAGCTTCTCATCTTAAATTACGAGGTACTCCCCCCCCCCCTCGCGGAACAAAATTTTAGTACGTAAATTTCGGTTTCTATTTTTGTTCAAAAAGAAAAAACTTTAGGAAATAAAATCTTTGAAAAATAAAGACATTACAAATTAAAAACTTTGCAACAGCACTGGCATGAATAATTGGGCGGATTTTGTCTATTTCATTAGATTATTAAATTCGCCAGTTTGCGAACATAATTGGCAAGTGAATTTGTTCTAAGTTTATTTTGGAAATAAAATATTATTTTCATCTTATCTAACAATGCGTAATTCATCAAATAAGAAAGCAATTACTAATTTTCTAGACTAGCAAAAATTTGATAAATTTAATATGCAAGCACATGAGCAAAAGCGGCAGTTAGTAGTATGTTGAAAAAATTCAATATATTTTTATTTAATGGGAGAAAATTGATTAGATGTTAAAGAGTAAAGATTAAGGATTGATTTACATTATACCATTCTGATATCATTATAATGTATATATGAAAGCGTTATATTGTGAACGGTATAGTTCGTAACAATTCTTTAAATTCATAACGCCTATTTGGTTAAATACATTAACATTTGAAAGTCATCACTTGTTCATCGCAGTCCTTATTAATCAGAACAAAAGATCAGAATTATCGCATTTTACCAAAGTCAGACGCCCATGAAATATTCATGCTTTAATCTAATTCAATTCGCTTTCGCATCTTCAAATCAGAGCATCTTTCACAACAATGCTCCAGAAACCGCCCAATCTAATCATCTTCGTCAAGGTGGAGCAAAAGATTAATCTGGAGCCATATTTTAATCTAATACGCATTTTCTGACTTTCCCAACCCCTTTACCTGCCAACCCAAACGTCCCTGGGGGGTGGTCCATAATCACGGACTCAGATAAACTACCGTTATTGATTGCAAAAGATCGAAATTAGAATGTATCCATTTTCGGCTTCTAGAAGTGCCCTTATTTCGGGGTGTGGTCGGAGACTATCCTGTATGTGCGTGCGGATAAGGGTTTTCCAGAGTTTGTAATTTCCCGGACGCATTTCCCGCAAATTGGAAAATAATTTCTATCGCACTCCATAATTCATGCTGGTATATTTTAAGTGCCCTTGGAAGCCAGATGGCCGGGAAGCGAATTCGTAAGTTGAAAAGGTGGGTGTGAAACATCCGAGTGCTGGTAACGGCTTGCTACTCGGAAATTAAGGGATGTTGTTGCTGCCACTCGAGGCGGATATATATGAGTACATTCTAAAAGGGGTTGAGAGTCATTTGGGACGCACGTAGGGTGTCTATGGTGCTCGTTTATTTTATATATGGAATGGCCTGAAATCTTCAGAAATTTAAGTTCATTATCAGCCTTATTAATCAAAAGTAGCTATTGTGAGATATTAATTTTTTTTTTCATTTCATTATTATGAACATGTATCAAAATATGATGAAAATGCATACTTCTGAAATTAAACATTCTCTTAGAAAGACTTTAATGAATTTGATAAAAGGCTCCAAGATATGTATATGAATTTTAAATCTTAATCTGTATAGTATATCAAAAGAATTTCCACAATCTTTAAAGATAAATTTATCAAGTTTAAATTTAAAAACTCTACACCTGTTTTTAGTGTGTGAATGTTCTATGGACTTACATGATTTAGGCAGTGTTCGTATTTACATAAGTTTTTCTTGAAGATTCATTAAAAATGCCAACTTTCCTTTCTATCAATATAATTCGGAATATTTGAATAAGATATGAACGTATATGCTACCATTCCCTACCTTTTCCTCATTCCTATCAATCCATTATAATATCCCGATTGCTTAAGTCTTTACCTTTTCCACATTCCTCTCAATCTCCTATCAATCCATTATAATATCCCCATTGCTTAAATCTTTACCTTTTCCACATTTCTAACAATCTCCTATCAATCCATTATAATATCCCGATTGCTTAAATCTTTACCTTTTCCACATTCCTCTCAATCTCCTATCAATCCATTATAATATCCCCATTGCTTAAATCTTTACCTTTTCCACATTCCTCTCAATCTCCTATCAATCCATTATAATATCCCGATTGCTTAAATCTTTACCTTTTCCACATTCCTATCAATCCATTATAATATCCCGATTGCTTAAATCTTTAACTATTCCAGATTCCTATCAATCTCTTATCAATCCATTATGATATCCTGATTATTTAAAACCCTCTCAATCCAGACATTTCGATCGAATCAGCCTAACATCATGTCCTTGATTTTTCAATCCTAGGCAATATCCTTTCTTTCATGGATAATAATGAGTTTATATAAGATATTCCTGAAGATTCATTAAGTCTGGAGATCATGAATTTCTGGAAGTATCTTGCAAAATATCAAAATCGCTCCTGATACGTATATACCCTATATACATTTCTGCCCTTTTCGTTCCCTGCCAATCAGCCATCATGAATGAATATTCTCATTTCTTTTAGTCCATCACATGCCTCAGGGCTGCGGTGGCCTGGTGATAGGGTCTCAGCTTTGGAACCGGAGGGTTTCAAGTTCGTGACCCGATTCCACCGAAGAATCGTCGTGTAAGGGGGTCTGTTGCACGTTAAATACGTCATGACCAAACGTCTTCCAGCTGGCGTGATGTGGTGTGGAGAAGGGGATGTCACTTCAGGTGTCGTCCTCGTCATCTGACCGTGGTTCAAAATTACGAGGTCCGTCCCAAAAATGGCCCTCGTGTTGCTTTAAATGGGACGTTAATATAACTAAACTAAACTAAAACTAAACCATCGCATGCCTCGACTATTTCAACACTTGTCAATCCACCAAGATATCTCGTTCTTTGTGATCCCCCGCTCTTAACAAAGCATTTACTTTTGCATTTTCTCTTATTTGAAGTGTACAAAAAGAAAGTATTATAATAGTAAAAAAAAATCGAAGCTCGGGATTTTGACAATCTCCACATTTCAAGCATTCCTGAATTCGAAAAAAAAAAAAAAAAAAAAAAATTGCATTTATTTCTCTTTCCGAAAAGACATCTTAAAAATCTTTGATCTAGATGGATGACATTTGGTACATATAACCTTAAATATAAATTTTTAAATTTCTATCAAATTTTCAGAGAATCTATTTAAGAGGAAGTCTGTCCAGTTGTCCGAACATTATTCAGCCCAATAACTACAAAATAAAAAGTGGCAGATAGGTAAAATTTCCTTCACGGATTTGACATTTAAAGTGTAGATAAGTAACCAGTTTTTAACCAAATTTAACGAATGGTTAACTCTTTATGAGTCTGTACCCTCACAAGCATATAAATGCAATATTTTAAAAACGTAATGCATTTAAAATATAAAATTGGAATATGATTCTGTGATTATAATTGTAGTTCGGAGCTAACTTTATGTTGTCACAAAAAGCTTCTAAAACTCAATCTATTTTTGGGCACTATTAAGGAAATATTAAACGCATGTCATGCATTAAATGCTAAAACAAATTGCTAAGGATCACTTGTAGATTAAGAATAATGCTAAACATGCTTACTCCATAGATCAATATTTTATACCTGATGTTCGCTAACTCCATGCTAGGCATTCGCGCCTTTCACAAGGATGGCGCGAATGCTGGATTTGTGACACGCCTGAAATGGGTAATCACTTGTGGTGGTGGACATGTTGAACACATAGTGCAATAATAAATGATTTGATAACATTATGTTTGCTATTTGCGTGTATTTTCTTTCACTTATGTACAAAACGCCACCTATCAGCTGCTTTTTTAATTTTTTTTTTTCTTATCTTAAAAAAATCCCGTGCCTTATTGATGATAAACCTACAAACCGTTTTGTTTTTATTTTTCTTAATTTTCCGGGTTTTATAAATTTTTTAAATTTTTACGGACTTTTTGCCCATTCTGTATACAGCGAAAGTGGATATATGATGATGAATTTTGTATAATTATAAATTATTTCAAATAACATAAATAACAAATTTGGTTCAAAATTCAATGCGCAGCTACAATTTTAAAAACAAATATGAATACTAAATTTCACCCCTATAGCTCCTTTCTTTTTAAGTTATCGTATTCATATACATACAGTTAGGTACACTTATAGATTTTCCACGGAAGGATTTTGTTCAAACATATATTACATGTTCAAACATATTTTCAAAATTGTTGTTAAGATTAGATATCAAATTTGACTTTGCTAAATTAATACATTTTGAAGTTATTTTCTTCACATATAAACATAATTCCAGAAATAATTCTTTGACTCGGAAATCTCTGAAACGTGAAAAGTACGTCAATAAATCGAGTACAATATTTTGACGTAAAAATACATTCCATTTATATACTTTGTGTAAAAGAAATAAAAATGAATAAAAATAAAGCTCCTATCTCAAATCTTTTTAATCCCATTTCACGCTCAACTTATCTTACAAGCATTAATAAAATTTAATATATTTTAATGGCGTGAACATTAATTTGAAATCTGGCATTTCTTTGACAAACAACTGTTATTCTTATTTCATAATTTTTCACAATCGTCGTCATCAAAGGTAAATCATAAAGCAAATATATCACCTAGGAAATGAAAGAAATTAAAAAAGAATTGTGGATTTTACCTTCCACTTGCAATTATTCTATTTCAAACTTTGAGTCGAAAGAAGAAAAAAAATCGGACCATTTCAGAATTGACGTTTTCCGGTTGTAATTCGTTATCGTTTGCTGCAGATTAAAAAGCAAAAATTCATCTCTGCCATGGAACTATTCTAATTGGAAAGTTCATAATTGATTATGGTTTGTCGCTTACAGACTGAGAAATAGCTTTTGGCATTTAATTATTAACTCCTTTTATTGCAAGTAAAACTTTGGCATTCAGGTTCTGGCTTTCGTAATGCCATAGCTCATTTTTCATTGGAAATATGTTTTTGTTTCGAACGCTATTTTTGGATGGAACTAGATAACTGAGCAAGTTCCATTTCCGTTGCCAGCTTTTAATATCATTAATCACTAAAAACATATAAATCACCGATATTTAAACGCGAGTGCTTTTGTTAACTTTGAGTTGATTTAGGTTGAAAGTGGTATAAGTTTTTGGTGAATATTTTTGTATTATCAGCAATATACAAATGTTTCTGGCAACAAGCATGATATTCTAAAACTGATTATTGTTTGTCTAGGAGTTATTTATTATCTATATAATGAATAATGGATATGAAATCATTAATGCGTGACATCTGTTGAAAAGTTATTTGCGTTTCCAAACGTGAAATGATAAATATATGAACTGATTCATTTGACTTTTATCTCCATAAATTAAAAAGGAGGTTTCTTTTTTTTTACTTCTTGAAATATAAAGTTCGATTAAATTTGAGAAATAAGGTCATGGTAGTTACTTCTATTATAATTGGTTTTCTTTCTTAATAGAACAGACTGAGAAATTCTATGAATAATTAAACATGATTTAGAAATCTACTGTACTTTGATTTTCGTCAGTCAGTAAATAATTTTACTAAAACTCTTGTCAGTATGCGCTGACTTAAACATACATACACTCATATATATGTTACCGTTAAAGTATATAATGCAGTTATTTCATAGAATACCTAGTTATTCCATGAAATAACTGATCGTGTCCGTTAAAGTATATAATGCAGTTATTTCATAGAATACCTAGTTATTCCATGAAGTAACTGATCGTGTCCGTTAAAGTGTGTAATATGTTATTCATTTGACACTTTAACTAGTTATTCTATGAAATAACTAGGTATTCAATAAATTAACTAATGAGAGATAGTTAAAGTGTGAAATAAACAATTTATCTCAAATGAAATTAAACTAATGATAGATAAATTGCTTCTTTTTCATTTTAATTGTCTAATTTATGCAGCGTATAAATGGTATTTATGGAAACGTACCATAAAATCATTTGTTACAACAAGGATTACTAAAATGGCACTTGGAATGACAAATAACATTATTTCTAAAACAAAAACATATTTTGTTAACACACTGGGTTTTACACGAACATTTTTTAAATCCCTGACCAGTACCTAAACTTTGAGCTGTAGCAACCGACCTGAGCGATATTTCTACATCCGGTACTTCTTCGATTTTAATTAATTTTTGTTCGCAGACACTGAACTGGGATCGGGAATATAATTGTTTTATGCGGCCATTTCTTGTGCCCAATTGGAAAAATCCTTCTTCGGTTTTTTTTATGATGATAGCTAAAATAGATTTGGCATCACCTTTTAATCTGTCAATTTCAAGCACTGGGATACGGACGGTAAACCCCACAGTGGCTTCAGAATGAGATTTATCCGACATTAATTTCATCTTTTTCGCTTGAATAGTTCATAAATGCAGTAGGGGTGAAAGGTAAATGTATTTGTCGTGCGAGATATATGATATAGATTATTTTACACTTTAACGGACTGCAGATCATTATTCTACGAAATAACTAGTTAAACCATGAAATACAAGAGAATTTTACACTTTAACGGACACGATCAGTTATTTCATGGAATAACTAGGTATTCTATAAAATAACGGATTTCATACTTTAACGGTAACATATATACTGAATTTCATTTTTCATTTGCTCTCATTTTTAAGAATAAAATTACAAATAAAGAATTGTTGTTATAGTCTAATTTTCAATATTAAAATTAATTTTTATGTCTTTCTGGGATTTCCAATGATTCGAATATAATTTTTAATGAATTATAATTTCCCTTAGAAAGGTAGTTTACCTATTTTAAGGCATACAAAAAAAATCTTGCAATAGAACATAGCTTCGGAAATGCGATACCCATTGTATTGGTGTCTTTGTCAATGAATTAACCGAAAATAATGTACTATATAAAATTTATATCAGAAATTTTTAATGAAATATAAAGTACCTATTAGCCTACCAATATAGTTCCATGAAAAATCATGTGACTGCATTCTAAAGGTCTATTATTTATGCAATGTATTCTTTGTACATGTCTTGCTGGGTATATTATGTAATGCTTTTATTCTTGATCATATTGGCTTGTTTTGCTATTGTGAATTAATTTTCGTTTAATTTGCTTTGAACATTCTCTTATTCATACTTTTTATGTCATTGTAAATTTGTTTTCGTCTAGTTTCTATTGAAGATATTATTTCATTTTTTTTCATTTACTTGATTCATTGACAAAGACATCCATATAGTGTACATCTCTCAGTTAACCACAAGCAAATCTTGTCGATACTGCCTCGTTCAATGATGGCGATGTTGTCGTGTGGTCGGCTGTACGCAAGACGCAGAAATGCCCCTCCCTTTTCTTTTAATTTCATTTTGCTTAAATTTTATAACTCATAAGTATTGACGAATGAAAAGGTAATATGTATAATATGATACTAATTAACGCTCGTCCATAATGCAGATTTCATAAATCATTCTTAAGGAATTATGGATCATTTTCTTGTCGATGAAACAGATGCTTTACCCTGTGTACTTTATGAATCCTTGCATATGATGTATTAGTGGATTTTCCATTCTGGCTCTGTTAATCCATTTTATTTATGTTATCATTTTATGAGCATTATTATTCCTTATTATATCATCATTTTTATTACTATTATATAGCTTCAATACATGTATTTCAATACATCATTTTCTTGTCGATGAAACAGATGCTTTACCTCGTGTACTTTATGAATCTTTGCATATGATGTATTAGTACATTTTCCATTCTGGCTCTGTTAATCCATTTTATTTCTGTTATCATCTTATGAGCATTATTATTCCTTATTATATCATTATTATTATTATATAGCTACAATACATGTATAATGTTTAGAAAAACACTGGTGTATAAAGAGCAATCGGAACCAGGTGCGTCCACAAATTTCGTCATTGATTCAGTAAGGGAAACAAAGAAGAAACTCACTCATCAATATTTGATATTAAAAAGTCACAATAAATTGTTAATTTTTGATCGTGTATCTCTTTTTAAAATAGGTTGTCATGGCATTTGTAACATTCTTTTCCTTCCGGTCCACCATTGTATTCTACAGAAAAATGACTAGTTTTTGTACCATGAAATAACAATCCCGAATTTACTAAAATGCTAAGTATAATTTGAATAATCATCGTCAGGACAGCATGGAGTTGGTAAATAAGGTTGAGTCTTAAAGATTGAGCCTAAGCTCTGTACAATTTTAGTAGGAAATATGTCCCATTATTTAAAAAGATTTAACGTACTCCGTCGTAACGTCGGAAAGTGTGAACAAACAACAATATTAGAAAAGTCACATCCTTTATCTTCATCTCCATGCGTGTTTGACTTATCATTGAAGTTCGTAAATAACTTTTGATTATCGTTTGTATTGTATTAATTATCGTTTGATGTAGATAATGTATATGTTAAAATAAATGCCCAACAAGCTTCATTTATTAAATGCTTCATGTGCCTCTAACATTAAAGTTACATTACCTCAAATTCATGAATAAATATTCAAAAGTAAGACTGTTTGTCTAGTAGAAATACATTTCTTAAATACGTGCTTCATTTTTATATCACATTGATGATTTAAAAATAAATATGAATCTTTATTTGAATAAAGTAAAAATTCTTTGGAAACACTAATTATTTCAATAATAAAAGAATTATGTCTCAGTAATAAGAGGAAAATAATTTGTAATTATATATCTGAGTTTTTATCATACCGGAATAACTTATTACCTTGAAGTTGCATATTAATAAGAAATCAACTCAGATATATCTTAGAAGAATATGTCCCATCATAAGATATATCGATCGATAAAAACCAGACAGTCTGACAACAAGAAAAGTAAGCAAGCGAGACAGTCTTACATCTATTGGGACTCTGGAAAATTGAAACAAGCACGATGAAATCATTTCACGGAACCACAAATTGATATTCATAATTGAATAGCAGTAAAAAAATGCGGTTGGTAACAAAAATGTTGCCGCTAATACTTTGTTTTCCAGTATCTTTAAATACATAGCATTTTGTTAGTGATTACTAAGAATTAAAAGAATTCTTCTATTAAGAATTAAAAGTATTCTTATAGATAATTACAATTATCTGGGCATCCCAAAACTTACATAATACTGCAATACAAAATAAGAGTAAGAAATAAAAAAAGATAGTAAACAGAATTTTAAGGATAGACATGAAATAGTTATAAATCATGGTTGAAGCAATAATTAATTCTTTCGTGTACTGCAAAATGCAATTCGAATTTTACTTTGACTATATCAAAGTACTTCCTATTTTTTTTTTCACAGTTGTTACGATTTTGACTTGCAAATGGTATATTTATTTAAATTATTATTGAAATAATTTTCTTGTATAAAATTTGGTAAGACTTGTTTACTGATAGAAAGTTAAATCATTTACTATATAAAATGCAGATAAATTATTTAGATAATTATATTTGAAAATAAACTGAAAAAAAGGTGTTTTTTAAAAATCCACTATTATAAATATACCAAAAAAATGTACTTTTAAATTTATTTCTACATTTTTATTGATATTTATTAAAATATTTTCAAATCTCAAAACTATTTTTATTCATCTATTCATTAAAAGTCGATGTTAGGGTTATAAAATCATAATTTAATTAAATTAATCGTTTAATTTTTAATTATACTCTTAAAATATAGGAAAAGTGTGTCATAAATTATAATTTAATAATTTAAATAAAAATGAATACTACTAATAATAAATTAACTATTATGTATGAAATAATAATTCAAACAAATTAATGAATTAACTGATAATTAAGCTCTTAAAATACAGGAAAAATATATTACTCCCGAGAAGACACTAGTGACCCAAATTTCATATTTCCAGTAATTCAAGGTAAGAATAACAATAAAGTCTGTCGGCAGTTAGATATATATTACTTTCTCTATCCCACGGTGGGGGGGGGGGAGACACTTCGTAATTGAGCATGAGATGTTTCCGGTATGTTGTTTGGTTCTCACCACCATTGTCGGTGCGCGAAAATGTTGGAGTCCTGGTTCCTCCCATCCATCAGGAACGTACTTTCTTAGGGAAGGATTGTACCGTGGCCAGTGATGGCCTGCTCCTCCAGTGTTGCTATTTCGGCGAACCGGTCATTCACATTTTTCGTATGCCTTCTAGTGGATCGGAATAGCCTGTTTGTGGCTATACTAATTTCTCTTAAGTTTAATAGGCAGTGCTCTAATTTATGTATAACATCTTAATTTCTATAGGAGGGCATGCATAAGAAAAAAACTTAAAAGTACTAAAGTTGTTTATTTTGATAATGCATTTCCTCTTGGTAGGCATTCCAGATATGGTTACTAGAAGTTTCGGGTGTGCTGGTTTATTCTCTCTCTCTGTAGGTGGGAATTCGAGTGGCGCGGTATAGCCAGATTTGGCTTTTGTAACAAAAAACCTAAATAACCATACCAAACCTCTATAGGTGGGTATTACGATTACGGAGACAATTACCTCCACTTTAATTGTGTTACTATCTTCCTACAGATTATATGGTGGCCATTCGAGTTTAACTGTCGCTCCCAAACTGCTTGCTGTCGTGATTACAATCATACAGGTAATCTGCACGCTATGACGGGTCAAAGGTAACTCTAATATAAATATGGTTAAAAACTTTTTCTAAAATTTAAATTACATTTCTATCTTCAATCGTTAAGATGTTGCAAAGAAATGCAAGCTTCATCCATTCTCTCACAGTGTTCCTCTCTTAGGAATTGGATGACTCATTAATGATTTTCGAGATTTTCGCTTTTCTTTCAATAAACCATTTGCTGATTCAAATGCAAATAAAATTAATGTAGTTATTTTGTTTACAAGTTAAAATTTGCAATGCGTTATGTGCATTTATATATTGATGGGGGGGGGGGAGTTTTGGGTTCTAGGGTTCATAAGTAGAGACAGTTTGCTGAAATTCCCTCTAAGTTGTGTCATGAAAACCATTGAAATTGGCACACTTGTTAAAAAGAATCAACCGAAATGTGATTTAAAAATTATAAAATTATATATTTGCAAACGTTAAAGAAATCATGCACCACGAAAATGTTTCAAAATGTCAGATTAGCTAATTAATGTTTGAATATTGCTACGGAAAACTCTGCACACAAAATTCCGTAAACTTGAAGGGTTCGTTGTAGTAGGTGTATGGTGAAAAATTCAACCGGCCTCAATAACAAATAACGACGTTTATTGACATGAAGACGCAGACAAAACAGAGATGAGACATGAATGAAAAACACACAGCAACACTTAAAACAAACAACAATCCATAAGTAGTAATCGATAGTAAACAACCACAGCAACACATAAAGCTGCCAGACTAAACTCAGCAGGAAAAGAGAATTCATGTAGCTATTCACTAATTTCTCTCCAAACGCTTTCTATTCTCCTCTGTCTTCCGGGTTTAGTTGTAGCAACTGCCGATTAATATTTATACAACTACTCAGCATGTGACCGCTGCTTCTTCATTACTAGATTCCAAAACTGAATGCACGACCCAGTTCTCAATTCACTCATTGCGCGAACCCCACTCAACGCTTGCGTTTCGCTGGATTGATCCAACGGATTTGTCGCTGACTTCTATACGACTTAACACACGCTGATTCCACCTCGGTCTGCCAATTTTTATAGATTCCGGAGCAGGGCAAAGACGGTTATAGAAGAATCAACATAATTCGCCAAAATTCCTCAAGATTCTAGTATCAATCATTTTGTCTCCAAAGTTACCATATTTGTAGCCAAATGGTCAGAAAATCCGGGGGTCATTGATCCGACATCAATTCAGTATCCAACAGAGCTGTACACAAAACCCTCGTTCTTACGGTGGAACTAAATGTGCTGGCAAGCAACATTGTGGATTCATAAAAATATCATTTATTTTCATTAAGTCACATTAACCTCCATTAATTAGTATTTGAAATTCTAATAATTCAATGAAATAGCACAAGGAGACATTTTATATCAGAAGATATTTTTATTTTAAATTCTCTTTAATAATGTATATGCTAGAGCGTAAAAGATGACATTTTTTCTCGAAATGAAAAATATAGAAAATATATTACTGTCTGTTACAAAATCAATACTTCTGCAATTTCGGAATAAATAATGAAGTGCACGTTGAAGCACGCACACTATATTTCATGGGGAAAATTTTAAATTATCTAATAAAACTCACTGGATACTCTATATACAAATATTATCTATTTTTATCACAAATCCTTATTCAGAAATCAGCGAATAAAATCGTGAATCTAATTTACCAGAAGATAAATATGATTATTTTCGGTATTTTTTTTTTATCCTGAATGCTATCCCAATTTTTAATGAGCATCTACCAGACAAATAATAAAATTTCAAAGATAAATTTTAGAATTATATTTTTTTTTCTTTTTATAACAGTATTTTAAAAAGAATTTCATTCTTTTTAATTCCTCATTATTATTCAATTTCTTTTGTTTATCTTTGTTAGATTCTGAAAATTTGAGTTATCTAACTATCGATATAAATTCAGTAATTGCTTCTCTCTCCATAAATTTAAAGAGAGTAGCTAAAAATACAATATTTTTTATATTTTAATAAAAGAATAAAATATTGTTTTACTAGCGTAAATATTTGATTTAAAGATCAGTCTTTTTAAGTACTATGTGGTGAAACAAGCCTAAAAAGTACTGATTAGTAGTGTGTTATATTCAATAAATATGCATTTTCCATAACAATCCTAACTCTAGTTCACTTAATAGGGTTTTGATGACTTATAATTTTTCTTGCAATTAATTTAATTACTTAATTTATAATTACTTTCATCTGTTCACCAAATTAATATTTGATTAAAAATATGCTTATGAAATTATAAATTTATTTTCAAATTATAAATTTATTTTCAAAATCTGTTCTAAAATACTTAAGAAATTTTTGTTCCTATTCAAATGATATTATTAATCATAAAATGAAGTAATTAACGTTTAGAAAATGACATATTTAGGAAGAATTTTTTCCTTAACCAAACGATATTGCTAATCATAAAATCAAACAATTTATGCACAGGAAACAAAATATTTAAAATAGATTTGGTTTTTCTAACCAATATACAAATAGATATTACAAAACAATAAATCAAGTTAATATTGTATAGATAAACAATATGAAAAAGAATTTTGCTTTTTTTTTATTTCTAACCAAACGGAATTGCTAATGTTTGAGTTATGTAATCAAAGCGTATAAAGCACTCACAGTCACAATAATCTATATTAAATGTTAAAATAAAGGAAGTGACTTATAGGTTATATACCATTCTATACCATTGAAGAGTTATTAATTTTTTGTAAACATTTTTGGACAGTTTAAATATAATAAAAGTTTGCATAAATAAATAAGGCTTTAATTTAGAAATTATATGTATAGCTCCGAAAAACAATTACATTTTAATAAAAGACATCATTTTACACCTGTCTATATAACCGAATTGCTATTATCAATCATAAAATCAAACGATTAATGCATAGAAAACAAAATATTTAAAATAATTTTAGTTTTTCTAACCAAACGATATTAAGAATCATTAATAATGTTGTGCAAATGAAAAATATGAAAAAAAAAAGTTTGTTTTTTTCTAACCAAACGACATTGCTAATTTTTTATTTATGCAACTATAGCACTCATGGTCGTGTATTAACTTTTAAAATAAAGGAAATGACCTCGTGATTACGTCATAGGAGATTTATTAACTTTTAGTATATATTTTTGGAAACTTTAAATTCATCTATATTAGAAGTTCGTATAAATAAATAAGACTTTAATTAGGAAATTACTCGTATAAGTCTGAAAAACAGTTTCACATTTTAATAAAAGACGGCATTTCGTACCTGTCTGTATTAAATTATTAAAACTAATTTTCAGTTATTAATATAAACTGCATTCTTAATTTTTAAAGCTAATTTTTTTAAAAAAAATCATTTGCTGTTAAAAGTTTCTATATTATTTAGTTTCAAACTTAGCGTCTGATAATCAATAACCGAAAGCTAGTAGCACCAATTTTTCTATTGACTAAGCCTAAGGTGCGAACCCGAGATTCTTTCTATTCATAACGGGCCTTTATAATTAAAGATGAAAACTTTTTTTCTTTCTTCTCCTAAGTAATTTAATGAGTTTTCTGTCAGCCTAGGAATGTCATATTAAAGTTGAGTTCGAAGATGATAACGGTAGCGGAGATCTTCGCGAAAGTATTTCAGAGACCATGTTCTCCTCGAGCTGAGAGTTGTTAATTAATTTTTGCAAGAATGCGAAACACGCAAAAGGCGTGCAGGAAAATAACTTTTTTTTTTATTTTTTCCCGTCTTCTTCATTCCATTGAAACTTCCTTGGTGCCATGGGGAAGTATATGATGTCTGTCTGTCTACTTGCTTTAGTGGTTTTATAAGAAAAGGTGGGAGAATATGGTAAACATACTCTTCCAAACTATTTAATCTCTCGGAAAAGCCCTTAAAATGGTGTTAGGTCTTTGCGTCTTTAAAAGGTTTAAGTGAAACTTTCTCCTTTAGGTTTTGGTGTATAATGCTTTTAATTCACCGCTGAATTTTATTTTGCATGTTGTAAATTAAAAGTTTTAAAAGTTTTGTAGGACATTCACTTGAGTTCATTGTTAGTCATCAGGTGTGGAGAAAAGTATAAGCAACTGTTAGGGAATGGTTCTACTTTCTTTTCAGATAACTTTTGTTATTACTATACATATATTTAATACTGGTAAATTTTAAAGTTGTATGTATTGTGATATTTTATGAATCCTAGTAATCAATCTCGCTGAAAATGTATGAGGGATTAGGAACCAACTTTATAAATGTGGGTAGGTTCTTGAAGATTTTTCATAGAGATTTTAAAATGCGCTGGCGAGTCAGCTAAACTTAATCACATAAGTTGATCAGAGAAATTTAAAAGAAAAATATTCTTGTGTTTGAATAACGATTAGTCAAAATTTTATAGTTGCATAATTAATTCTCACTGTGCTATTAGCTAATTTTTTTGTTCATTGCACTTCATTTCAATATATATCTATTAGGCATCCTTTCATTAGTGTTCTTTAGCACACAAGCAATCATAGTCATATAGTTTACTAACCAGGTTAATCCCGGAGGATTCGGCCTATTATCTATCTTTGAAGATCAAATATATACAGTTACATGCCTTGATTTTATATACATTTTAGCCTTATTAAAAGTGGAATAAGATTATAATTTAAATTCGTAATGTTGAAATTTTGCAGCCAATTTTAGTTTAAAGGCTTCTGATCGAATGCAGTGTGCTAGAGTCCAACTCAAAAAATGGATGTCAAATCAGATATTAGACAAATATTCTAAAAATGGTTTAGGCCAGTCTTTCTACATTAGTTAACTCATAGTAAAGATAAAACAGCAGCATTTAAATAGGGATGCTAAAACTACAGCAAATCTCTTTTCAAAATTTGAACTTTATTATAGTAGCCCTGAGCTTACGAAATACTCATTAAATTACATTGGAATTTCTATATCAGTGGAATTAAATTGGGATCAATAGATGCACTAGAATATCTTTATTGGAATCGGCTTTCGAGCCCAGTATCCTTTATCTGAAACATAGGAATTAACATCAAAATCTGAGTTTGGTTTTAGATTTTATGAAGCAAGAATCATGAAATTTGCGACAAACAATCTCTAAGTCAAGCCAAAACTTTTTTTCTAATCTAAAATAGATAGTTTCAGTTGAAATAATGTAAAAATAATGATTGGTGAAATGATAATAAAATAATAAAAAGTTCTTAATAAAAACAAAAATTTAATTCAAATTAAAGTATAAAATCCTACAAATTTCAAATTGGTTATCGTGTCATCGGACATCAAAAACATATCTTATAAATTAAATATTTGTTTATGCCTGAAATTTCCTTAGAACTGATGTACTAGGTAACTTGCAGCACTGACTTAGTTCAGCAAAAAGAAACTCTAAATCTTAGCGGAATGATTTGCTTAATATGAATGAACAACTTATGCAGAAAAATTTCAAACGAAAAATAGCGCGTTAATCATTTATTTTTGAACTACACTTTCTTCCATCACCAGTGTAAAGCAATTCAATTGCAATGTATCTAATAACGGTTTGTCGTTGTGAAAAAAGACACTATAAATTGTTACAACCGCTCAAATACCAATTTAATTGAAAACTTGCAATTAAAATAATAAATTGCAAAATATTGTTTTTTTTTTTAAACTTAAAACGTTTTTTTTAATTATTTTATTTGTTTTGAATTCTTATTCTTTATCAGTTATTAGTCTTCTTCCTTTAATGCATGCCACCAAGTTTTCAATTCAGATGTATCCTTTATTTAAAAACATCTGAATAGGAACATCTTGTATCTAATAACCTAATTTACACACAAAATTTATAACAGAATGTCATGAAATCTATTATTATAAAGAGGATAAATTTTATAAAAGAATTAGATTCTCAAATAGCACTAAAATGTATGCATTTCAAAAATAATAATAATAATAATAATTTCCATGATGCAAATGCTTAATTCTTTTTAGCAAAAGTATGAGCTACGTTTTTTATTGAATATCACATTCAGAATAGTGTAGAATTCATAATAAGGAATTAATACAATATTTTTAGATATTTTTGTTTTTTCCAAATCCGTACAGAAAAAAATTTCTTTAATGCTGAGTTTGTCAAAAACTTCTTATTTCGTTACTAGTTGGTTTTTAATTACAAATCTGCACATTAATATGAAACTGCCTATAGTGAATTCTAAATTTATAAATATTTAGTTGGTTTTTAATTTAATAATTAAGCCAATTAATTTAGAACATAGAAAAATTATTTTTCAAAATACATTTTTTTTAAATCTAAAATTGTAATATCATCATTAACATTTTCATTGTTTATTTCTTATATATGCATTAAAATTAATCTACTTTGCATGTTAAATTTTCTAAAATAATTTACAAAAGTCTAAATAGAATTCAAATAAAAAATTGCTATTTAATCTCATCTTAATCATCATTGTAACAATCTCAAAAATAGATTTATGTTCCTTTATTAAAAAAAATAAATCTTTAAACATCTTTCTTGAATGACAGCTTGCAAAAAGAATCGTCTGACATTTATACTGTTCCAATAATACTGTTTCTCGTTCCGAAGGTTTGCAATAAGTTTTCCGGATAAAAGAAACAGATATTTACGGTCTGTTGGCAACACTGAATGGTGTAATCTTACTCGTATCCTTAGGGCTGCATTTTCGTCGACAGAGGTGAAGACCTCCCTTGTAAGAAAGCTCAATGATTGAAAAACAGCACGGGCGTATCCTTGAAGTTCAAATAAAAGTGCATCTTCTGTTTCTTACGTTGCAATAAATCTAAGATTACTTTTTTTCAAGAATATTTTGAGAACCCTGCAAATCAATGTACTGTTGCGGAAGATTGCTTCGCTTTTTTTCACTACAATGGTAAGAATTCTGATGGGAAGCGTGTTTTACAGATTTTCTGAAATGTAAAGATAGATGTAATTTTTGGCCATGGAAAAAATTAGATTTAAAGCCTGACTTTTGATGCTTTGTTGAACACATTTTTATAAGTTGAAAAAAAAATACTTTAAGTATTGAATTAAAAAAAACTCAGAACATTATAGTAGTTACTAAAACGTAACTGAACTTAATTATGGACATTTATCTCGGTTTAATTTAATTTAATTTTAAATATTGATATATAAAAGATTATTTCTTTAATATAAGTTAGAGTCTGAAATAATACAATTTATTGAAATAATCATTAATAAGGAATTTTTATAGAACATTACAGTCTTTTTTTTTACTGTAAAGGCAGGATTTCTATAAGAAGACGTGTTTTATAGATTTTTCTGAAAAGTGAAGACAGCGTTGTTGCCATTCTTAGAAAGTGAAAAGAAAGAAAAAAAAATATTTGATTTAAAGCATGAATTTCAATATTTCATAAAACTAAAGACCAAATATTTTGCAAAACTCTTGTTTTTGATATTAAAAAAAAGAAGAATTGGTAGGTTATAATAGAAAATAAAATGTATTGAAACCCAACTAAGAGTATTTGTCATGCTTTACTTTCTTTCTATATATATATATGTAACATATTTCGAATCCTGTCGGCTAAATAATATGTAACATTATTTTGTTTGCAACAGAAGGTAGATTTGAAGACATAGACGAGACGTTGTATTTTTAATTTCGTTTTATTCTCTCTTTAATATCCATCTCGGGAAAGCAATTTATTTACAAGAAGACGGAGCGCGGCACAAAAGCAGATAATCTTTGATCTTTGATACTTTGGCAAAGGCACCAAAAGGATCACTTTCATTCGAGACGTAGATTGATTGTGCAGTAATTTTTACACAGCTTCATACGTGGAATGGGGATCAGGAAATAAGAGAATATCTTACTATGGGCTAAATTAAGGTAAAGTTTTGGAAATTAATTTGGATTAAATTAAGAGTTTAAAATATCATTACACACACCGCACACACACACACACACACACACACACACTTATATAATATGATTTATTTCTTTAATATAAATTATGATTATGTTTCTGCAACAGTCTCATTTATTTGTTTCATAAATATAAATTTTAATTATCATGTAACGGTTAATATATAATGGATATTAAAAATCACATATCTTTATTATAAAAACAAAACCCAGTATTTGTCGAGTCCTCGAAATATATGAGGGAAGTAGTTCAGATACTGAATAACAAGATAATAAATAGAGTTACAAATAAGTTTGTTAGAATTGTAATTCCACTTTGAAAACTAATAATTATACGACATCTTATTATTATTTCGACAAACACACACACACACACATATAATATAATGTGTGTGTGTATAATGTAATCTACATCAGGAAGTGTTTACTATGATTTGTAAGACATTGTACAAAATAAAATTTTACAATTCTATTTTGTAAGCAATATGAATGTAAGTGACCTTTATATAAGCCAGACATTTAAGCATTAGATTTATAAAATTCTATTTCCATATTGGGTGCATTTTTCTTTCATATTTATGTTCAATACTAATAAGCTCCCTCCTTTAAAATTCCCTCATTGCATAGTATGAAAAAACTCCATTTCAGAACCATAACACATATAATGTTCTTAATTAAATAGATAAAACTTTTTTAACATTGCTAAATACATTCTTTATAACATGTATTAAAATTTTGCCATATGATAGCATGAAACAAATATTTTCAAGCTGCAACTGAACACCATTCATCTCAAGACATAGACTCTTTGTGAACTATCCCTGATTGTTCTTATGACTACTGCACTGTTGGACCTATAGCCAAAGTCTTCTATTTCACAAAATTCAGCGAAGGAAACTTATCGACTGGAGTTAAAATATTACTCAAAATAAAAGATCTATTATACAAATAATGAAAAATAAAAAATAAAAACTTCTACAAGAACGAAAGCATAATATCATGGATTAATAAGGATTTTAAATGTCTTCATTAGCTATTAGGTCGTTCATTATGAACTGTCTCAGCAATTGTATTTTAACCTCATTTTTTCCCACTTATTCCTTACATTGATAGAGTGATGTTTAACCTCAAAACTTTCAGCCCATTTCACTTCTCGCGGTTTAAAACAATAAATATTTATCACCATTTCTGTTTCTTATTTAATTTTTAAAAAAAACAATAAATATTTATCACCATTTCTGTTTCTTATTTAATTTTTAAAAAAAACAATTCATATTTGTGAGCGTAGAGATCATCATTTAACCAAATATCAAATATGTTTTTTTGAGTATACATAAAAAAAGAATAAACAGCTTACTAAATATAAAACTTGCCTTTTTAATCTAGACATTCCATTCGCAACGAAATTGAAATGAGAAAAAAGCACTTACAATTCTTCAGGGAATATACTTTAATACATTTTTCTCGAACTGCATTTCTATCCGCACAACTCCATTGTCTGTTTTTTTTTCTCTCCCACATACAACAGGAATACATTCTTTTCCATACAATGGTCATGAAATATAAAAAGATTGCCTTATTACTCTTCTAACATTACGAATTTATTATTCTATCAGTTCTGGGCAACACGTTGAATCTGGAATTGTTTATCTTCCCGGTTCCGATTTCTTCGATGCTGTGCTTTTTACGACCAACCATTTATTATTTGGTAGCTAGGCTGTACTGTACAAGCGCGCACAGCAATTTCAGCTCATCTGTCTCTTGCGAAGGAAGCAGAGAATCGTTTGGCGTTCTGTTCTGCTTGTGAGCAAGCAATTCCGGAGGATTTGTTAACTAGCATTCATGTTCTGCGGCTGCAAATGGATCTCTTGACATTAATAAATGTTTTTCCAATGGAGGTTGAAAAAAGTTTTTAAGGCAATCAAGGAAGTGTTGTAAATCACCTTTATTCATTAGTTGTAATGAGCTAGCTAAAGAATTTTGGTTGTTAAAAGTTATCTCCGATTTTTGTAAACTTCTTAAATGCAGTTATATCTTTTTTTCTTGTAAATGTGCATATCATGTTTCGCTATTCAGATTTTTAAAGGGAATATATTATGTCAAAAATTTGAAAGAGAGATGTAAAAATATAATGCTTAATTGACGTTTAAAATGATAATAGCATTAATAATATTTTACTTAGGTAAATTCCAACTGATGATAGTTATGATGAATTTTTTATTTCATAAGATTTTGCTATTAACCTAAAATTACAATAATTAGGGATATGTAGGCTAATTTTCAAACAATAAATTTATTTACATCTTAGTTCTTACTGATATTAAATACCAAAAATAAATTTCTTAAATTGAGTAATATTTCAATGTAAAGAACACCGCTAATAGTATCTAAAGCAACTTTGATTGCGTGTGTGTGCGTGTTTCTACTTTTTCAGTACACGTATATTTTTACATATACCTGAATCACAATAACTAATTTCAAAACAATTTCGAATGGACACACAATTCGATTTGGGGAAATTAATGAAATGAATTAATGTTATGAATAATTAATAAAATGAATAATCATTAGCTAGTCTGTACTACTACCAATATAATGAATAATTAATAAAATGAATAATCATTAGCTAGTCTGTACTACTACCAATATAATGAATAATTAATAAAATGAATAATCATTTTTAAATGAATTTAAAAATGATATTTTATATTTTTTTAAACAATAAAAGTTTATTATTGATTTTTATTATCTAAAACTTAGAAAATCAGGATTATTTTTCATTTTTTTCTTACTTAATTTAATAATGTATTTTTTTACTTAAATTTCTGAACACAGTAAATTTTGACTGCAGTAGAGCAGTATATTTTTGGCTTAAAATTTTTGAGTGTTAAAAATTTGTATTAATTAAGTTAATTCGAACAAAATTACTCTAAAAATTTTGATTTAATAATTGTTTAGAAGTAAATTTTTTATCTAAAAACGTAAATTTTATTTTTTATATAATTTAGAACATTTTTCCAAATCGAAATATAAATCAATAGAAATAAGCTACAGGGTTACTATCAGAATGTAAATATTGAAATTATGTAGCCAATAAATTATGTAAATATTAATTTATTTGCCAAACATGAAATTATGAAATTTTAATATATTGAAATTTTGTGAAAGATTTTATAATTCATTATTATTTAAACAATACAGTTTATAAAAATTATGGGATTCTTTTATGAAATGCAATTAAATCTAAAATAGGCAGCATATTTAATTATTTATGTTTTTTTATTCATTCATATTATTAAAGAAGTAAAATAATGATGGCAGATGTTTGTTTTTTTACATTGTAAAAATTATAAAAGCATCAAATAAAATATTCAATTTTTTTAACACATCCTTTACATTTATAATTTTATGTTGAATCATTTGTTAACTTTTCTTTTAGAGAAATACACCCAAAAGATTTTTTCCGAAGCAATGTTTCTTCTAAAAAGAGCCGTTTCCCAAAAAACGAAATAAAGTTATTAAAATTCTATAGAAAGAACTCCGTTTGTTGCTTTCGCCTGGTTTACAAGTGCGTGCGTAGGGGAACTCCACGCACCTAAAGGAGTGTAGTAAAAATAAACCTTCTAAAAATTTTTCATCAACCAATTTTAAATATTCTTTTAGTGCATCCCTTAAGTTCGAAATGAGAGCAATTCTTTTTTGTCTAACGATTTAACTTTTTTCAAAATAATCAATTTTCTAAAAATCTATCTCTTGCTCGAAATTACCCTACGCTCACATCGTGGGTAATTTAGCGCATTGAATTGGGGAATTCCGTATATGTGACTTTAAGCTGAAACATTATGAATTAGAAGTAAAGATTCTTTTTCTCGTGAACTGTATAAACGTAAATGCACATATGAGTCCAGTTTGATCCAAAATTCACATATTTTACTGTTATGAAGAACACGTTATTAAAATAACGAAAATAATTAGACGAATTTAAGATGACAAAGTTAAAATCTACATAGTTTTCTATCCAGAGTAGTTTTAGTTCTAATTTACCAAATAGAGAAACTAAACTCATTATAAATTTTCAAAGCTTTGATTCTTATCAGCATTGAAAACACAAACACGATATTATTTATAATTTTACGAGATTTTTAGGTGCATATCTATATTTATACTTATTTGCCTTGTATTTTTACAGGCCTTTATAGGTATCGTGTAATAAATTTCTTTTTAAATTATTTTGTACTTTTCAAAAGTTACTTGCACATTTTTGAATAATTTTTCTACTTCCTTCTTGAAATCAGAAACATGGTTTATATTGTCGATTTGATTTTATATTTAATTATTTCAACCTCTTAGAAAAATTCCTTTAAAATAAGTCGCATATATTTTCGAGTCATCTATTAATATTTTCTAAATAATCATTTGGTAAAATGTCTTTTTTTTGTGAGGAATAATATTGGGCAGTAATTTCCTTATTGCGCGGAATTATTCTGAATTTATTCATTTAATGGGTTCCATTTCCATTAAAATTATATAAATTGTTTCAAAAAATGGTTATCTGTAATGGAAAAGGCCAGGTATGACAATAGTTACAGCTGAAAGCTGTTTTTATTGTTCTGACAAAAGAATATTCCCTTAAAAGCTAGAGGCCCAAAAATGTAAGGAAAACTTTGATTTCTTTCAATATCCGATATTCCTCTAATAAAAGCGAGAACTTAAGAGAGAAGAAGGTTTCTTCTAACTCATATAACTTCTACCATATTTCTTATAACACATTCCATATATGCAGGTGTTCTAAGACCATTTCTTGCGGTTTCTGTTACCAATATACGGAATACCCGTTTTCCTCTATGACTAAAATTAAATATATTTATACATATAAAGTGGATATTCGTATAATGGTATTGGTTAGCAGATGAAGTTATAAAAATATTTCCTTGTTTTTGTTTACTTATTTTTAACACGTTTTTCATATACCATAACCTTTATTTATTGCAAATTTGATACGTTTTCATTTCGTAAACATATTTTGAAGAATAAGTTTACTCATATTTCCTATTTATGTGATTTTAATTTCAAAACCATGACCTTGAGGTTTCTCGTTTGTATTTCTAAAATATTTCTTTAAAGAAATATGTGTATTATTTCATGACAACTACATGTCTTATTAGTCAATAAACTTCTCAACAAATACAGACGAAATTGAATCGAATGAATTTTTATCCAACATACATCATCAATAAATATTCCCTAATTCGTAAATGTTTTTTTCCAAACTTATTGAATTATTTTTATCATATTTATCTTCTTTATTTACTTCTAAGTCATACAAGTAAAAACATGTTTTCTTTAAAAGGCAGCAAACAATCTTCTCAACGAATCAATCTTAACAAATGAAACCCCAGAAAGAAATATTTTTCGAAGACACATATTTTTTTCTACTGAAATAAGAAAAATAAATCCAGATTTGAACGTGCTTTATTAATCTTTTAGGGATCTTTTCATTTGGTGCCAGTTTTCACTTTAAAATCAGTTTAAAGACATCTTCCTCTTCAGAATCATTATTTTTTTATTCTTCGCTCTAACATAACGTTCTGAAGAGGCTCTTCAATTTGGGAGCGGAAAATATCAACGCTGTTCCCTTTCTATAAGCTGATTACTGTCTGGAAATGTTTTAATCCGCGGAACGTGCCTCACACAATTTTCATCGACACCCCTTTTTCCAGATCACTGGGGTATTTAAGCTCTTCTGTACATTTCAGAATTCCAGCCCTCATGTTCTTGAAGAGAATAGGAATGGAGAAAATTTGCTTAGCTCAAGAGCTGGAGAAAAGTTCGAAGAATGGACTTAGCTGATTGAAAAGGGCTGCTTAATATGCTTTGTTGAAAGTAGGATTATATTTTTTTTTTTTTGTTTGTTTGTTTCAGAGTTATGGATTTTTAAAATGCTTTCCAGATTTCGTTCTAAAATTTAGCGTATCTATTAGTCACTGTTGTCATCATATAAATAGCGTAGAAGATTTAGATTATATGGGTAAATGCTACATGTACCAAATAAAGGATCGTACTGTATAAAAATTCTGAAATGACCTTTATCATGATTTACCTTAGTTTTGTTTCATTTAACTTTACATCATTTTGAAGCTACACAATTGCTATTTTCAAACGTCAATTCGAAATTTTGAGCCGTGGTCGAATATTTGTGATTTTAAGTAATCAAAATACTACTGCATTTAAAAGAATCAGTCGACTCTGCATGGTCGAATAATCATAGCACTGGTCTTTTAATTAAGAGATCGTAAGTTCGAATTCCGCTAGCGACACAGTCCGTGTAAATATTTCATTCCTTGATTTTATGCTTTCCTTTATTTCATGTTCCAGAAGATTCTGGACATTTCTTTAGTTTACCAGACAAGTGTTCGGGACTTTTCTTACTGTCTCCAGAAAAGTATTCTGGAACTTTCCTTGTTAGTATAAAAGTAGAAGATTTGTCAGTCACTGTGTTTTGAGTTCAGAGTTGAGTTAATAAATTGGTTTAGCTCTACTTCTTGTGTGTGTCATTGAGTTCCATACTAAAGTACCTACGTGACAGTACAGTAAAAGGCATTATTTGAGTACTGCAAATTTCGTATTTTTCATATTTTCCATATTTATTGCAGATTTCTGTAAGAATTGTCCGCTGAGATCATGTCAGAAATTTTTTCCTCTTATCTCTTGAAAGACTGGGGAACAATTTAGAAAATTAATAAAAGAAATAGTAGCCACAAAATATTTATTACCCTAGGGCAAAGTCTTGAAAGATGAGTCTTCATTTTTTTTATTTCAAATCCTTCCTCTTGAGTAGTTTGTGCATTTCGGCACAGAGAAAAAAAACCGCTTATGCATTTCGGACCCTCTTTTTCAACCAATTTGAAACCAAAAATTGTCATAGAATTACAATATTGTGGTCTTAAAATCACATATCAAATTTTAGATACTGTGCTTACATGCACGCAAAAACACAAACTGGCAGACAGTCAAAACTTTGGAACGGATTTAATTCAAAATTCGATAAAGATTTATTTTCGGTTTCTAAAACTGTGAACCAAATTTCATTTACATTTGTAAGCTTTTTATTTATTGTGTTTACTTACATCCAAAGTGCAAAATGGTCAACACCGATAATTTGTTTCTAAATTTGATAAGATATTCATTTTAATTTCTAGACTTGGATATCAATTTTTATCTGTCTATCTCTTTATGGTTTGTAGTTGTTATGTTTGATTGCATTCGAACATCGGATAGATATTGCTCGCCGAATAGCTCTTGTTGAAAATTTGATAAAACTCTATAAATTAAATATTAAATCTACATTCCAAATTTCATTTGACAAGCTGCCCAAAACATTTTTGAATGAACATGTTCACAAACAAACAGAGGGACAGACATTCAGACGTAATACTAAAAATATCACTAAGGATCATAGGAAATGTGAAGATTCTTGAAAATATCCTGTTGTTCGAATTTTTATAATGAATATAGTACTTTCTCTCTTTATATTCTTTATATTAGCTTTATATTAGCATAAGAACTCTTTATATTAGCATAAGATGTAATACGATATCCTCCTTGATGCCATTCGATATCCTGAATGTTATACAGTAATAAGATGCTGTACGATATCCTGAATGTTATACAGTAATAAGATGCTGTACGATATCCTCCACGATGTCATTCGATAACCTAATGTTATACAATAATAAGATGTACGATATCCTCCTCGATGCCATTCGATATCCTGAATGTTATATAGTAATGAGAATATATGAAATATTGTTGGACATCGTGGGCTAATAGGGAATAACTTTTCATTCCAGATAAGAACTTAAGGTGAATTTGTTAATTTTTATAAAAAAGTAAATTTTTTTAAATTCTGGATTGCATTTAGGAATTTCTTGATGGTGCAAATACTTTTGAGTTAAAATGAAATCATGTTAAAATTGCTATGATTTCAATATCTCATGTTATACTATCTGAGCCTACATTTTTTGCAACTTTATAAAAAAAATCCTCTTTAAACAATATTAATAAAGAATGTCTTTGTAGATCTAAGCTGACCGATATTTAAATTCATAAAAAAAAGAAAATATTTTGAAGTGTTAAATTTTCGAAAGTGCGCAAATATGGAAGCTCAGAGAACAGATCCTATGAGATGTAGGCATAGCGCTTAAGCCTAGAGATTAAGGATTGCAACATCGGACCAAACGCTTAATACCGATATACGGTATTTTTTTAGATTATAATACCGGGTTACAGGTTTTAATACCGGTAGTAAAAATTTTAGAAAAAAAAAAAGAAAACAGAGGTGTGTTTTTTTGTTTCTTTTATTTGCCAGTTTTATTAGAGAGTGTAAATGTCACAAAAAATAATTTGTAACTTATAAATTATAACAGTATATAAAGAATCACAAAAAAAGAAGAAAAGAAACATCTTATTTATTTAAATCACAAAAAAAATATAAATATCACTATTCAGTCTGTGGTACTATTACAGATTTTTGAAATGTGATATTAAAAAAATATAAAGCATCAATTGTAAAGCATCAATTAAGCCTGAAATATAATTTTGTGTAAAAATGACCAGCTGTCGAAAACGCTCTTTCGGCATCTACACTAGTTGGTGGTACTGTTAGCAATGCGCGATATACTTTTCCTAAGTATTTATGTCTAAATCTTTCATCTTCAAATAAATCGATTTCTCATCTGATGGTTTTGGATATAGCTGATTTCTGTATTATATTTTAGTTTGTTGAAATTTTTTTCGCTATCGCTAAATCTAATTTTGTATTCACAGTCTAATTAATTTAGGGAGACATAAAAACACAAAACTATACTATTATACGGTATATAAACTTGTGAATACCGGTATTACAAAATTGCACAAATAGCTCAAAATAGCGGTATTAAGGTATCCAGGTATTGCAATCCCTACTAGAGATAATCAAACCATGGGTTTTAAATTTTTACAATGGTGTAATATGAATGCTTCTTACTATTCCAATGTAAATTAGAAACAAGAAGAGTGGAAACAGTTAATACAGTAATTATGCGATTGAAGCTTAGACATCAGATATTTTCTTACCAGTTTTCATGTAGCTTAGAAGTAAATGTTAATCTAAAAAAACATTCTTTAAGTTAATAAAAAAAAATGCAATTAAACCAAATATATTTTATTAATCTCAATATATATATAAACAAAAATGTGGACTAAAATAATGCAAAAATTTAGGAAAATGATAAATTCATTTGAAAAATCATTTCATTGTTTCGTCAGCTATTACAGATTTCGAGAACTAATATTTTCCCTTTTCATTCTAAAATAATATTTAGTTGATAAATATTGCATTACGTATATGGAGAACTCAGCAGACGAGAAGTAATGTATTATGAAGAGATTCTAGTAATAGATAAAAAGAAAATCACTCTCATGAACTTTTCATGAAAGCAACAAACGTGAAATGTATATTTCAAAAGAATATAAGATATATATAGTTAAAGTTGTAAAGCTACATTTTTTTTCAAATTAATTTCGATTGTCAGTCAGAATATATCATAATAATTCTATTGCATTTATATTATATCTGTAAAAATTTTCGATGACCATTTTGGAATTATTCTTGATAATTCAAAAAAATGTATAGTATTTATATCAATAATGAAGAAATTATTAAAAAATATTAATATTATTAAAAATGTTTCAGTTCTATTAAACACATACATAAATTATTTCAATGCCAAATTTCATAACTCATTGAAATAAACTCTGAGTTTGATTTAAATCACTCCTATAAATTAGAATTTTTCAAACGATTTATATATTTAATTTCTATAAAGTAGAATTTTGCAAACTATTTATATATTTAATTCCTATAAAGTAGAATTTTGCAAACTATTTATATATTTTATTTCAATAAAGTAGAATTTTGCAAACTATTTATATATTTAATTCCTATAAAATAGAATTTTTCAAACGATTTATATATTTAATCTATCATGTGTGAATTTAGCTAACAAGTATATTATAAAAGGACAAATTTGTTTTTCATGTGAATTCTACTAAAAAATTTCCTGAAACTTTTTTTAAAAGAGTAAAAAAATAATTTTTTACGCTTGTTTATTATTGATATATTAGTACTTTTCCACTTGAAAAAATTGAAATTAAGTATCAGAATTCCTACTTAAATATGAACAATTCAATTTAAAAATAACTTATCTGATAGAAAATTTCAAACTTCTGCTCAATTTCCAATACCGTGAAATATTCTAAAAAAACAGTTAAAAAACTTCCGGAAACCTTTTAATGCTGGAATCTTAAGAACCGGGTAAATATAGATATATGAATTCTCAGCTTATTCTTCATTTCCTAGATTTAAAAACAGTCGAAACTTGTTAACGGAAAGGCGAAATTCTTTTCGAATCTGTTAACTGAAAGAAAAAGAATAAGATAACTATGGAGGAGAAAATCTGAGTTGCACATTAGTGGAAAGTAAAGAAATATGTTTTCGCTAGAACTGAAGTGATAGGATAAGGAAAGCTACGTTTTTCATCTAAAGGGAAAAAAAGAAGAAATACATTTCCATTACTGCTGTGAACGGAAATATGCTTTATTCTATTGCCAGATCCCTGCTCTCTATCTTTTTAAAAATCTTTTTCTCTGCTAAATTCGAAATAAACTTATCGTCTCAAAAAGCTAAAGTTTTATAAAGACCGATGGCGGGAATTAACTTGAAAAAGAAAAGTGAGAAACTTCAGAATGCCGAAGATATAGCACTGGTTGCTTTTGTTTGGAATTTTCTCGAATTTCAATAGAGTTCCAGTTCTAGAAGAAGTTCGAATGAAAAGGGAAAAAATGCGTTAAACTTGTTTCAGGCAAAAGAGTAATGAATAACACTGTCAACTCCAACTTAGCGTGGTGTCTGAGATTTATATTAAAGGTTTTTCAATAAGATCTCCGGAGTTTTATTTTGAAATGATTTTGCTCTGTGAAGGGATATAAATTAAAACTCTATCCTACATAGTATCGAAAAAATACTTAACTCGTAGCAGAAATGAAATTCTGAAGTATCAATAAATAATTTAAAATAATGAAAGCATTCAAATAAACACTATTGAAATGAGAAACCGTAAAAGTAAATTACTTTTCTATAGAAAAGGTTTAGATAAAAATATATATATACAATTGCTTTTAATATAAATGTAAGATAAAATAATTTCAAATTAATATTTAGTGATGATTTATTAACTATTTTGGGCAGCTTTTGACTTATATCTTGAGTTGTATAACGATGATATCTCAAAATATGTCTCAAAATTTAATAAACTATCGCTAAATGTTTTTTAATTTATTTTATAAATTATTAAATAAAAACTAAAATATTATTGTGATAAGTGAAATATTTTTGAAGAATTAAAATACTTTAATCGCTTAAAGCTTATTTTCAAAAGAATAATTCCTCTATGGAAAGAATAATTTCCATTTTTTCTGCTTGGTTAAAGAAGCTAAATTTAATTTTCATTCGAGAAGTTCCTAAAAACTCGAATTATCGCTCATGATGGAACATTACTTGTTTTTTCTTTTACAAAATTAATCCTTCTAATCGTCAGTAAGATGAATGTTTCATCTTGACCCGAAAAAAAAAACTAGACAGAAATAAACCCAGATAATTGTTTAAACATCAAAACTAAAAAGTTATTTTTAGACATTTCATAAATAATAAACAGGGAATAAATAATTTCATTTCTAATCCGTATATTACAGAATTAAAAATATTCTTGACATTAACTGACAAAAATCTATAAGAATGCAGAAATATCAACTTTTCAAAAATTTTAAATTCATCAAACGTTTTGTTCCCATAAATTGTTTTTCATTGAAACGAATTTAAAACTCAAATTCAAAATTATAGCAGATATTTTTATTTTGCTTTGATATCATTTTTATATGAAGTTTATTTTCTGAAAAACGAAACTAAATATTACCAAAATTAAATTATATGATAAAATTAATAAACAAAATATTAAACGAAAATTAGATCACGAATCGCTTAAACATCGACTTCTTGTCCGTGTAACAAATGCATGATATTATAAGCTATAACCATTTTTCAAAACCTTTTTCTATGTCAGAAACTCCAAAAAATTTTGCAATGCACATTTTTCTACATGCGCAAAACATTTCAGTTACTGGAAATACGATTTGTTTGAGAATTCCAAAAGAGTTTGTTGCGGTTATCTGTAACCGCTAATTTACTTCTCTTTTCTCGTGTAACAGCAGATTTAGCCTTAAAAGAAAGGTAGCAGAATTCTTGAAGAAAAAACTGAATGGTGGGTGTAACCGCTTGTGAATTAAAAGAGAAGCAGATGATTGTCCCTTATAACAGTGTAACAATGCTACAACAGTGTTGCTGTAATAACAGTGCTACAAAAAACACAATACAAACAATACAAAAAGTCAAAAAATACAATACAAACTCATGATCAACATATAACATATCCTTTCTCTTTACAAGAAAACAATGATTGACGGCTTCATATATCTTCTGGTATATGAAGTATAGAGCAAGTATTGTAATCGTCAAAAAATTAGAACTGGACATTTTGACGGATTTCTAAGTTTTGAGCCCACCTTTTTCCTAAAAATACATTTTTAAAATTACATCTGTCTGTGAACCAGTATACTCACAAACGCAATGACCTAGATGGATGAAATAAGGTATATCTACTCCAAATTTATAGATTTCTATCTAACTTTGAATGCAATATATTCAGAAGAAGTATGTTTAACCTGATTTTTGAATACATATGAGCATGATAAAAGCAAAACGAAGGAAGGATGATGGATAAAATTTGGTACACAAATCTAACATCTAGAATGCAGATACGTTACAAAATAAGATTGAAATTTGTCAAGGGTTGAATGTCTGTTGATTTTTGATTTTAAAAGTAATTAAATGCCATAATTGAATATCTCAATTACTGAAATATATTAAATTTTGTATATGTATTTTTGGCCATAATTGTAGTTTTATGGCAAATTTCGGTTTCATTTGGTTAGAAACAGCGGCTCTAAAGCATAAGTAGAATTTTTGATTAATTATTGTTAAATGAAGGGATTAATCGCTAGCAAATTGTCAATGATCCCACCATAGATTCAATAAAAATTCACTTTAAAGATTGCTATTTTGTAACTACTGTTACCCAATGCCATACAAGACATCTGCGACCTTGAACAATGTCCACAATTTAATATTTCTTTAGAAAGTATGCGACAAACTATTAAGGAGAACATTCGAGCTTTTTAATACTAGGCGATCAACAAGCGGTCCTCTTATTTGGAAGCAAAAGCAAAAAAAGAATCGCTTTTACGAGATAAAGAACATTGGTATTAGGTATTTGATGAGTGAAAATATTTTGTCGGACTGACTCTTTTAGATATCCTTACCATTATCTTTCTGCATGAAACGCATTTGAGAAACGAAGTTAAAAGTTCTGTTCACAGTTCTGAAACAGCAACAGCATTTATATTTAAAGGAATTGAGAGTTGTCCTGTTGTTAACAGAAGTTGCATTTCTTCTTAATTGCTTCCTCCAACTTATAGAATCAATATCAAAAATGAAATATTTACTTTCATTAAACTGAAATAGGATTCAACGCAAATAGCATTGAGTAGCACAGGATTCATGATACTGCCGCATTGCAAAGAGGCAGTCGACTCTCCATGGCCGAATGGTCATAGCACTGATCTATGTGGTCATAGCACATAGATCTCATCGGAGAGATCGGAAGTTCGAATCCTGTTAGAGACAATGCGATTCACAGTTTGTGTAAATATTTAATTCCTTGATTTATTTTTTCCTTTATTTCATGTTCCAATAAGTGTTCTGGACTTTTCTTTCTGTCTCCAGAAAAGTATTCTGGAACTTTCCCTGCTGATATAAAAGCAGAAGATCTGTCAGTCACTGTGTTCTGATTTCAGAGTTGAGTTAATAAATTGGTTTCGCTCTACTTCTTGTGTATGTTATTGAATTCCACACTAAAGATCCTAAGTGACAATATATTGAATATTTTAAATAGTTTGGATAGTGAGATATTTATTTGAATATCTACTTATATGAGAAAAACTCAAAACTTTGGAAGTTTCAAAAGAATTTTTTTTAAAAAATAGTTTAACGAATTTAGATATTTTATTGAATGTAAATTTTCTTGTGAAAAATAAAGTGGAATTTCTTATAAAAACGTGATTTTTTTATTCCACGTTAATTTCACTTTCGTTTCGCAAGATTCATATAATATTTATTGTCCAGTTCGGTTTTCAATTATTTAAAAAAGACAGAATATATTATTTTAAATAAACTAAAAAATTCCTTTACCTTTAAATCTCATTTTTATGTTTCATAAATTTTAGAATAAATATTGAAAGTAGTATCTTAAAAACTGAGAATAATTTTTATGAAAAATTAACTATTTTCTACTTTTTACGCTGATATAAAATCGTATACTTGATACATATATTTAACATAAGTATTTTTTAATGAACTAATTTCTTTTAAGCTAAATTGCTGACATATTCATTAATACATTTCAAAAACTTCATAAGAATGATTAATTTAATACCATTTCGATTTATAATGAATGGATTCAAATTTAATTTTTAATTTAAGGCGAACAAACTCCTTTACTTTATTTGTAGATTAATTGGATGGAAACTAAGAATAAAATTCGTTTGATTTCTCTTTATTTGCATAAAAAAATAAGTTTCAAACATTCTTTAACAATTTCTTTTATTGTAAACCAAGACACAATATCTGAAATAAAAATGATCTTCATTTTTCAAGAAAACTATGATTTCAAAGGCTTAAACCTCTTGTTACTCATTTCTTCATTTCAAATCTTTGACATGAATTCTCACTGTGAATTTTCAATTCTCTTTCTTTATCTAACTCCAAGAAAAATGACCAAATTTCCAGCAGCGAAAAGAATTTTTTTTTTTTTTTGTGCCCTAAAAAATTCCAATTGCCTCTCTCTTTTCTGTCATCAAATCTAAGACAGACGGCCGCGACACGAGTTCAAACCCACACTTTTCACCCAGGTGCGTGGAACTTTAATATTTCATTCCTTATACCTCTATAGATATGTCCCAACGACGTTATTACTGCCACGGTTCACTTCTTTTTCATATCATTTTTCAAAATTTGCGCTCACCTGTCACTTGAGGTTCAAAATTGCAATGGTATTCAGCGCTTGGAAGATATTTGTACTTTTTTACCGCTTTTCAACTATAATCCGTTTTCAGAAGGGATCTGTAAGCATTTTCTTGGGTTATTTGTTGACGAAAATTTCTTTGGCAAAAGTTTGCTTTGTGAAAAAAAATGGAATAGAGCTTTGAATTTGGCAATTATGCATAGAATGTTATTTCTTTAAACATGGCGCTTGAATTTTCTTTTATAAATTCAACCACACGTAAAATTAAACTTAAAAATTTTCACACGTATTTTTAAAAGGAAACACAAAAATAGCTAAATTAGGTTTTTTATAACTCTTATATTTTTCATTGCTTTTAATATCATTAGTTTTGCTTCTATATAATAGAATGACTTGTTACTGAATAAGCTAACTTTATATTTATTTATTTTTCATTTAGCGTACATTTTGAGAAATTCTTTTTATTTTCTTATATAAATTCTATTGAACAAAAACGTAAAGATAATGAAAATCAAGTTACAGAGAGTCTTTTAAAAATGATTCTTTAAACTCATACATTAAATGTCTACTTTCTTCATTTTTGTATTACCATAATTAGGCTTCCTGTGGTAAAACAAAGAAGAAAAAATTATTATAACACGATAATTTCTTTATTTCTAATAATGTTTCAAAATAATTAACCACATATTTTCTAATTATTAAATTTATTAATAAGTAAATAGTTTTTTTTATCTTATATGGATTCTGTTGATTTAAAAAAAATCGAAATTCAGATAAAAATATATAACTAACATAGAACATAAACTTGGTAACAAAAATAAATTATGTTTCAATTAGTTGTTATTACAATTTCCATTTGTTGCCAGTCTTGTTTTTAAATACCTGGTTTTTTTTACATTTTAAAACTAATTGTTTGAATTAAGTGTTTCAAGGACAGTTAAACAATTGTGAATTTTAATTATTTCAGTAAATGTTCAGAAGCACAAATGGTTTAAGATATGATATAGCAGACGAACATGAACTCAAAGAAAGGGATCATGAGTGAAATTCTCTAATTATACTCCTAACAACCATTACATAGAAACTTCTCTTGACAAAGATCAATATAAGAAAAAATTGAATTTAACAGTTAATTGCTGCTGCTGATTTTTAAAGAAGGCCCACTTAATTTTTCTCTCATTGAATGCAAATGGGGTCAAATTCCTTTGAAAATCCAGGAATACAAAATAACCCAATTTGCTAGAGCTGGATCAGGATATTCTATAGGAGCTACTTATTTCAAGATTGTTCTGTTTATCATAAGATCCAAACATTTTTTTCTATCACCAATTGATTGATATATTGAATTATATATAGGTACTGTAACCAATGGGATTGACTACTACCACTTCAACAATCAAATTAAATTTTTCTGTTATATGGAAAATTCAGAGACAGAATTTATATAACTTTTTGGCAAAAGTTTGCAATTAAAAGAACAAGGACGTTAAAAATTAGTTGCAAGGACATTAAAAATTAGTTATCGTAGTTCTATAATAATGTTGTTACAATACAAGCTTTAAGATTATAATAACTCTTCTATCAAATTTATTCTATTAAATTTAGAAAATAAATTTTCTTAAATTATCAGAATATAATAAATTATCCATAAACGGAAGTAGGGTGCAGAATTCTTTCTGATATTTTACATGCAAGATAATATCATTTATTATACCAGAAGGTTGAATTTTTAGTTAATAATAAATAACAGAAAATAATTTTAAGTAATCAATTTTCTTGATGAGAATGAATGGAAAATATTTATCTACAAATATTTAACTCAATAAAATTTGACTCAGACTGTCTGCAAATTTCTGTTATTTGATTTGTCCAATTTCTTATAGTTATAATAAAATATAAATAACATATAACAAAATTTATAAAAATTGATTTAGTGATAAGTAATTAGGCAATTACGCATGTTTAATTATATTAACTATAAAAATCCTTTACTTTTGTCAAGTATATAAATTGCTTTAAATACGCGAAATTTGTAAATATTTCCAAGTTGTTTTACGCTATTTTGTGGAAAATTAAATAAATACTGTTGAATTCATTTATATGAAATACGAATAGCATTTAATAGATATAAGAAAAATGAAAATTGCAAAATTTTTCTGCATAAAAAAAAATCTGTATTTATTTCAAGAAAGCTTGAGCCTTACTCCTATAAATTAAAATTGTAAATTATAGAAATGAAGATGATTTAATTGTTAAAACTCTGAAAATCTTGATACCACAAAACTTATTTTTGTCAGATTTTAAATTCTGAATGTGTAATATTTTATAGAAATCCGTCAATATAAAAATTACAAACATGAATTGATTTTTAAAGGACTTACTATTCTTAAAAGAATAAGAATTCTATTTTTACCTAAAAGCTAAAGTTTCTAAATAGATTATTTTTACATGCTGAGAATAATTTACATTTTAATTAAACTTCAGACTGTCCAACTCATACCACTTGTGGAATGTAAAGATATGTCATTTGTGGCAAAATATATCATAATTCCTATAACCATTCTTTTAGCTGTTTTCTCCCAGGTATAGAAAATTGACCTCTTTAAATCATCTGCATTATTTTTTTCAATGTCTGATTAAGAGTAATAAGCAGACTATATCTTGATCCTCTAAACTATTGGAATTTCTTTAAAACTTTCTCTGAAGTTCTCCAATTAAGACATCGATCCTCCCCAGTCTTAAAATTCTTTTTAGTGCCAAATCGAATATACATACTGCTCAATCAGCTCCAATAGACTTTAAAAATAGCAATGCAAAAATGACACCAAATTTTGGCAGATATTTTTGTTATAAATTTTCTTGGCACAAGAGCCATTTGTGACAATACTGCATTATACAAATGGTTAATTCTAGAACATGGTAAAACAGAAATAAATTTAAAGATAATCAAAATTAAAATGTAAAATATATTACACAATGATTAATTAATGCAAAATTGTTGAAACAATGGTAAAATTGGTACAAATTGGAAATTCTTAAAAAAATGAATACAATTATAAGTAAACTTGTAAGAATTTTTTTCTGGTGTCAATTTTTTTTTCAATTCATTTTATGCATAAAATTTTTTAAATAATACTCGGAATTCTGAACCTAAGGGATATCAACTGTTAGAAGTTTTAAGTCGATACAACATTGATTTGGTGTGTGACATCTGTTTTTTCCGATTGTGGTTCAAAAGTAAAAAGGAGGTAAGGGTTAATATTTCATATCAACTTTGAGCGGAATTTATGGAAATCTCAGTTTTAGTACATGGATGTCGTCCTGAAACGAGAAAGAAAAACTAAAATTGAGTAAACAAAACTGTCTCAAGAGAAATTAGAGCTCACTTTTTCGAAATGAATATTTTTCAGAAACTGAGTAGTAGAATTTGTACATATTTTTTTTTTATTTCATCAATCAAAATTTCGATATAATTTTAAGAATTCAGATTAAGAATTCAGAAATGATTTAATAAAAAGTAATAAAAACTCGAAAAAAAGGATTTCAGTCCATTATAATATTAATTTTTTAATTGATTGATAATAATTTCTGGAAAAAATTGTGTATCTTATTAAAATTACTACAAAAGATAGAGCGCAAGATTCTAATGTATTCCAAACATTTTAAAAGCAAAATCTAATTATATAGTTCAGGAATCAAAATTATAAAATAATAAATACAAAATAAAACTTTCTGCGGAAATCTACAATAATATGTCACATTCTATTGCGAAAATGTTGGACAATACAAACGCTACCCTAATGAAGATTTTAAAAATTATCTAAAATAAGATCATTTTGAATTGTTTTCAAATCAGTGATTTTTATAAAATGTAGTAAATACAATAATCAGTAACATTAAATCAATAATATTTACTTGTTTAGAGCTCATATTTATAAAAAAATTAATTCTTTAAAATAAAAAATTCTTATTTTAATAAAAAGCGAGACTAGGTTAAAAAAATATTATACTTTAATTTTACATGTATTTTAATGAGCTATTTACTATAAAATTCCCTATTTTTGAAACTATGTTAATTAGTATAAATATTTGCATTATGGAAGTATTTTTATATCAATTAAACTGGATTGGAGATTATTTTTCATTCGAATTAAGTAACTGTTTCCTTCTAGAACTCTCTTTTTAAGAATCTCATAAGCATGTTTATAGCCTTGTTTGATTACGTGATATAATAATGGATTAAATATTAATTTACATTTGGTACTAAACACGTCTAATAACAGAACTTACTATTATAACAGAATTTCTCTTTTAAATGCTAAATATCTTTTTCTCAAGCTAAAATATTGTTTAAATTTGCAAAATCTTGAAAAACATGGACTTGCGAAATATTCTTTCTTTAATGTATATATTCAAATTTATTTCTTCCAGATGTAATTTCAAAGTGATGTTTTTTAAATAAGATAACGCATTTATTTTGATTTGAAATGAAAGTGATTAGTTTTTCAACTATATATTTTAACCTTTTAATAAAAACTTGGAAATAATGAATTTTAATTTTCAGTGTTCTAGCACAATATTTAAACAATAATCTTAAAAACATCTTTCGAACATTCTCTCTTACTTTAAATAAAGATTATTTAAAATATTATTGTCCTTCATATTTCAAGAAAGAGTTCCATTAAATAAAATTTTCAAAAAAATTATAATCGTCAATATTCCATTCATTGTTCCAAATTTTATTACATTCTTACACTCCTACCACAATTTCAAAGACACAAAGTTTTGATTGAAGTCATTTTCCATTAATGAATATTCATCTATGCATTTTTATGAAAGCAGAAAAGCTATTTCAACATTCAGAAATGATAATTCTTTAATCTTATTTTACTATTTGTAAATGAACCTTCTGAGGACATTGAAGTTCGTATTTTATTCATCAAGCTTAAATTAAAGGCGCATTTACATTATAGTTGCAGAAATGTATGAGATGTATTCCTAGTTATACTCTTTTCTTTATTCTAATATTCAGTCATTAAATTTAAAGAGTCTGCTCAAATTTAATTTTGTTGATAACATACTAGTAAATGCTATCGTGAGCGCAGACGATTATAAGAATGCGTTCAATTTATTTAATGTTTTAAAATTATTTTATCTTGAAACCTGATAGGGTTTTGTTTTTATTTATTTGTTTGTAAAAATTTATTTTCTTTTGCAGTTTGATACGTCTTTGTTACAGATAAAAATTATCGATTACTACTCTATAGGAATTTATGTGAAAAAGGGTGAAAATACTTCATTACATGAATTTTACCAAAATAATTTTGCTTTCGTCAAAGAACGGTTGAAGTTTTCTATTATAATTACTATTTTTTTATTGATAAATTAATGCTTTAAATCAAAAGGCCATATTTAATTGCAACAATTTCATAATTGCCGAATCGTTTTTTAAGGAATTATATGATATTAATTATTTTTAAATTTAAAAAAAAATTGTTGTTAGTGTCATTATTTTTTAGTTCTGTTTATTTTTTGAGCCTATACGATTATCAATTTTATAAAGTTCGCTTCATTTTTAATAAAACAAAGGAAACAGTTTCTATCCAATATTTACTCTACTTCTTTTAAATGCCCCCGTGAAAATTTTAAAATTTCTATAAGAAAATGAGATGCTTAAGTTTATTTCTAGGATAAATTTTTAAATTTATAAGTGAAATAGTTAAAAATTCAAGAAAAAAATGGATATGATGTGTATATGGACGAAAATATGCTGTTAAACTCAAAATAAATGCCAGCTGTTATTTCCATATGTTTTTATATATTATTTTTTTCATAAAAGTTAAAAAAAAAATCAGAATGATATGAAAAGCAGAAAATCTATTATTTTGAGGAAAATAATGTATTTTTCTGTATTTTTTGTTTGTATTGATGAAAATATGCTTATAAACTCAAAATAAATGCCAAGCTATTATTTCCATGTTTTTTATGTATTTTTTTTTCATAAAATTTAAATAATTCATAATAATAAAAAAACAGAAAATATAATGTAATCTGATGAAAAAATTGCGAATTTTGATATTACTTATTAAGATATATTGGCGTCAAAATATTTTTATATAAACATCGAGAAATCTTAAAATAAGCAGAGTAAGTTGTCAAATTAAAAAAAAAATTCATGTTAAATACATTTTTAAGGTAAGCATCGCATTCGTTTTTATAAAAATGATCTTTGTGCACTATAATGAAAAGTTCACTAAATATCCCGTTTAAAAATTTAATACTGCTGCGGCTACTTTGACTTGGTAACTTCTTATTTGAAACTTGGCAAAAAAGTTCGGTCTTCAAATCATTAAAAATACAATTTTTAAAAACGTTTTTGAAGTTCTGTAAACTAGTATGCCAAATCTGCCAAATTTATTTGCAATTTCATAATATAAAACGTCATTTGTGAGATCGTATAATTTGATAAAAATTGTATATGGAAATTTTTAGAATGTTCGATACCTTTTCGCACCAAAGATGCATAAACGACGTAGAATTTTGTTTCAAAAGAATTGTCCATCATTCCAGATTTTGCAAAGTTATTGTAAGTAGCAAAGCCTAATAAGTTCTAAATATGTTACGATTAAGTTTTGAACTATTCATATGTTTTCTCTCACTTGAATTAATGAATTTTTCTGTCAATTAGATATCATTTTAATCTCAAAGGATCCTTCATAATTATACCCCACCCCCTGTGAGTGAGTGCAAGATGACGCACGGTGCAACAATAAACTGTACATTTTGATTTTAAGAATTTGTATGCTTTGATGTTCGTTACAAATTACTATTATAATTTTTTTAAGTTATTTTAACATACACTATTTAAATTTTTAAACAATTTTTAATTAGATTTGTATGCAACTGGACTAACTGATTTTCAAGGTAACCAGTCCGTACTATTTGTGTAGCATTAAAAGTACCTATCGTATAAAATATTTTTATTTAAATGTCTTTTATTTATTATACCCTACATATATTCAAGGAATAGCGAAATAAAGTCTTCAAACCATTTGACCTATGTTTTGAGATGTCTGTATAAAAGTGATAATATCAATCGATGCCTGCGGCCTTTTAACTATTGGACTTTCTCCAAAATTTTCTCTATAATAGTCTTATTTTGAAATCGATTCTTTTCAATCTCATTTCTTTTTACTGCCAAAATATATATCGATGATCCAAATATTTAATGTTATATCGATATATATCAAAATACGTGATGACATGTCAATGAAACCTATTGCTGAGTCAAAGTCATTCTAACCTACAATGCCTCATTGATATTGATTGGTAAAGTCACTTGTTGTTAAAACAATAAAATGGTCTCATAAAATATCAATTCTATTGTTTTTTTATTCTTCGATCGACATAAATTTAAATATCTACGAACATCCTAAGAAGCATTTTTTAACACAAATCAAATACTCTTTCACTATTATCAAATCAAGAGTCTACTTAGTTTTAAAATATATTTTAGTTAACAATCCTTAGGAAAGTATGCAAATTTCTTCTATTTCTATTTTCAGAACGATTGATTTGAGATGGTAAAAATTCTTTATAAATTATTAAGGATTAGTAAAGATCAGGAACATCTATAATTTTAACAATGTAATTAAGATTCTTATTCATAACGAAATAAATTATTCGAAATTCGAATGATTGCTCAAAATATAATCAAAATTATTTTATGAAATATAAAAATAAATAATTGCAATTGAAACCAGTAACATTTACTTTCAAATCATTTCAGCGTTAAATTAACATTAAAAGATGCTTAACGGAAATAAGATAAGATTTTACCAATCTGCGTTTTTTAAATCATTATCGGTTATTAAACAATCATTCTTAAATATTTCGTAAATATTAAATTTAAAATAATACATATTGAAATTTAAAAATTATATATATTATTTATTTCCAGTAATATTAAATTAAAAAAAAATTATTTTGGGAAAAAAGTTTTAAAAATGTATGTTTTTTTTAAATTTTATTTATTTATTTATTTATTTTTTGCTTTGATTTAAACTTATATCGTGGAAATAAAGCAAATTTTATATGAAACAAACAAAATAGCACAAAGTTCATTACAGATCGAATAACATTCACAAATACAGAGTTGTGCATAATCTTTCAAATTTTGAAGGAACACATTTCAAGTTTTATTTATTTATTTTTTTTTTTCAAAAAATGAAGTTTTTTTTATATTTTTTCGTTTTAATCACAATAGAAAAACTGAATTCTGATTTCCATAATTTTTAGAATAGGATATTGTTATTGCAATGATTTTTACAATAAAAACAACCATCCTGTAAAACAATCCCTAAATTCGGCTTTTTTATATTTATGCTCCAATATCGTTTCATTTCAACCCGAATATTTATTATTCCCCATACTAAAAAATTTTTCAGAAAAAATGAGCTTTTAATTGATTGCAAAAATTATTTTTGTCTGAATTTCAACTATTATAATTATCGATAGCCAATGAAATTACTGACAGAAGGTGAATTGCTGCAGCCATGTTATGACAACATAAAACAAACTAAATTAGGAAATATACATGTATTTATCTTATGCATAAACATTCAGCATGAAAAACTTTGTCATAAATTATACTTTTTGCTTCTTCGAACATTAATTTTCTGACAATTTATCAATTTGAACATTTTTTTTTTCTTCTTGAAATTAATGTTTATATTCATGTTAAAATTTTTTGACTAAAAAACATATTACATTTTTTGGTTGTTTTGATGTGGTTGGTTGTTAGTTTTTGGTTGTTGACAAAGATATAGCGAAACCGTTTACTTTTATATTTTGAAGAACTCTGTCCACTATCTTTCGTATAACTAATTTTAATTTATATAACAAAAAATATGCTTCAAGAGCATAAACTTTATCGTTAAAGTAGATTTGCTGATTATCTGTAAAATAAAAAAGAGAAAGTTGTGATTTTATTGACATATTTCCAGTAACACATCAGTTCTGCTCTATTAATTAAGAAAATAATGATCAAATATACATATCCCTTACAGTATTGTGTAAACGCGTATCTTATTAAGAATTTTCTTGGGAAATCAAAGATGTTATTAAGACTCTAATTCCGATAGTCGCGGAATTTAAAATGACTGAAAAGATCAAAGCATTAATTAATGTATATTCTAGGAATACGAGCTCTATTCTCTAAAAGGTATCATTTAAAGTTGACATCAAAGAATTCCACTATTTAAAAGATAATAGTTGATTTTAATTTGAGGAAATATATGAGTATTAATTTAGGACTATATCTGCGTTAAATAAAATAATAAAGGTACTACAAATGAGTTAAATTTTTAAAAAAAAGTATACATAAAGTTTCAAGTTACCATGTTAGAACATTATTATTTTTACATCTTTGTTTATCTTAATAAATTTAAGTCATTAAACAGTTTAAACCGGTTTGAAAAATTACTTGATTATCAGATTACGCATGCGTTGATGCTTGGAAAAGCGATGTTTTTTTTTTTTTCTTTTCTTTTTTCTTAAATCTTAAAATTGATCGAGCTCCAAAACTTTTTCTCAATGCCGATTTTTTTAGACCATTTAGGAAACCGGTTTAAACCGTTTAGTAAGGATCACGTGACTATTATATTGCGCAATCGTCAACCTTTAAAACATCGGTTTTTTTTTTTTTCAGTTTAAAATGGCTTTTTTTGCCAGCTAGAAAATTTTAAAACGAAAGTCTAAAAAAATTAAATTCCTATTATCGTTATAATACATATATATATATTGTGGAATAAACACCTTTCGATACCTCCCCTCGTTATTTCACGTTCATTCACGCTTTTTTCTTTGTAATTCTTCAGGCGATAGCTTATTACGACCCTGCCCTCTACTGGCCAGACAAGAGAATCGGGTACATTGCGGACATTCGTACCAAGTTGTAACTTTTTGTTGGCGATAAGTCGCCAAATGTGACAATCTGCTTTATCATTTTCTAATAAACTTAAAAGTGAAAAATTGATTCCTCAGAAGTGATAAATCGCCAATTTCCTGCATGTGCATTTTGGTGCTTCAAAAAACTAAAACCAAAACAAGATCATGTTCTCACATGATAAAAATTTACCTATATATTTGTAAGATAGTTCTTTTACACGTTCGTTTAACACTGTATATTACCCTCTATAATATAGAACACAAAGTAACATTTTTCAAAGAACGTTCTATTTAATTGTTTACTTTTCTAAAACACATGGTGTAGACCGAAGGTTCTTCCGTTCAATCACAGTTGTCTTCAGTAAAAATATCTGGCAGTTAACGCCATCAATACATCTGTGTACATTCCAAATACAAGTCCCGATCGAGTCCCTAATGCATACAACCATCTAATAAAGGAAAATCCACTTTACTACTCATTCTGCAGAAGCGAGGGACGAAGACAGATCTTCTTTCAATCACCTTCTTCCCCCCCTCTTTCTTTTTTTTCTTCTCCTTCATACCAATAGATGCAATTTCTCCTTTCTTATATGGAAACAATAATGAAATAAACCTAATGGCCCATCACCGGTGTAACACTACATACCTACTCCCTCCCCATTCCCAGATGAGCCCTACCTTCGTCTCTTCTGCCAGCACCATGAATCCCTTTCTTTTAGTTATTACTTTGGGTCATGTTTTGTTTCCTTTTGAGGGGTGAGCGTAGATATATGTATGTATTGGAAGAATTCCAAAACTTGTCTAAGAGTCCACTCAGTGTAATGGAGAGACTTTTATTACTATTATTTATTTTTTTCATTCCCCCCTTTGCCTCATCTGAAGTAACATAAAAGGATCGATGGGAAAGAAGAATACCCTTTCATGAGAGATGGGTGATATTTCAATGGGATTGAAGGGATTCCTAGAAGAACAGCCCTAACAAGGCATGCCTGCAATTGCTTTATTGTTTGGGACGAAAAAAAGTGATTATAATTACAATTACTTAAGGTTGAATTCAGTGATGTATTGAACGTGAGGCAAAGGTTCGCTCGAGAGGAAAGCAGTGTTTGTTTAAATCTGTGGACTCATCAATTAATGCGGACAGTTCTAAAATTTGGGAACTAAATGTAGAAAGTTTTGTAATTTAGAGTTGTTTAGATCAGTTGTGTATTTTTAATGAAATATAGGGGGAAAGAGAAAATTTATTTTTAGTTTACATATCATTGAACTTTCAAGTTTGTGGAAACAAAATTCTGTACAGAAAAAAAAACTACTAGCAACTACTATTAATTAAAATTCTAATATTAAAAAAATATTAATATGTGTGGGGGGACGCTCTACATTTCAGTCCATTTAATCTCGAGCTACCAAATTTGGTACATATATATATTTTTTAGAGTGTTAACGCGCATTTCGGTGCACTTTTTGAAAATTTCAATAAATTAAAAATTAAGCAAAGTTTTGACGTTTTTCAATTATAACTTCCGAAATTATTATAACACAAAAAATGCTTTTACATCATTTTAAGATGCAAAGCATTGTCTTTCCATTGATACTAATTTAATTTCAAGCAATTTTTTTTTCTGAATTTTAATAATTGTCTTAAATTTTTTTCCCTAATTTTCAAAAATAAATTACATTATTTTCTTGAAATTTAAACCGTTTTCATTGTTTTGTTAAAAATTTAATTTTGAGACTTTCTTCAGTTTTTGAAAGCCAAAACGGAATAATTCTGCTTAATACCCGAGTAGTTTACAAAACGAATAAAAGAGTGAAGTTAATATACTACAAAATTTTTAAAAAAAGTTGAACCGTACATTTATATTTTTAATAGTGCTACAATGTTATAAGGTTGGTCTTGCTTAAAAGGCTTTCTTATAACAATTAACAAAACATATACAAGAAAATTAAAATAAAACGGCTTTAATAATTCAGGGCATTAAATTCTATCTAAACGGATTATTTGAAATGAAATATCATCAATAATTACAGCGGGTAAATCTATCACCAGATATGACTACTTATAAAATAAAATGGTTTATTTCAAATATTTTTTGTCACGCATTATTTACTCCAGATTTTTAATATTTGTCTTCAATAATATATCAAAATATGGAATATCAGATTTGAAAAAATCATATTATTGAAATAAAAGCCATGTATAAGTTAGCTTTATCCATTCTCGAATTGTTGTGCCGAATAAGTGATTGCTTAAGACTATATGATTGTAGTGTCTCTTACATATCAAAATTGCTAAATACACTGCATGTTAAAAGTATTGCAAGTTTGAGAAATTTCACTTTTCTTTTAAGAATAAGCCCCCCAAAAGTATTATTTTTTTTAATTTAAAGTTATATTTTCTAATATAAATGTGGTGGAGAAGTGACAAGCTATTGCGCCATCCGCTGTGAACCAATCGTCTACAACGATTGGGTCATCCCGATAGTTTATTATAAAATCGGAGAAGATTTTCATTTCGTTTGTAGTGCTATTGAAGTGCTTTCACTTTGCATTTCTTTTCAATTTAAACTATTAATTTCTTTTTTTTAAAAATGTATGAATTAACTCGTGAGAAGCTCTAGGCTGTTATTTTAATACATCAAGAAGACATTTGAAATGTTAGGATTGCCCTTCGGTGCGAATGCAGCGAGTCAACTGTTTCACGCCCCATAAAGAGATTCAATACCGAAGGAACCGTAGATAAAAAGCTTAGAAGTGGTCGTCTAATGTTATCTTCTAAACGTGCTGATGCTACATTGACACGATTACGCCGTAAAAATAGATTTGCAAGTTCTGTTACACTTGAAAGAGAATGGAATGATTCCACTTCTTTCATTGCCAGTTCAAGAATAGTTCGCAAGAGGCTCTGTGATGCTGGTTACATGGCACAAGTACTAAGAAAATAAAAAACCGTATTGATGAAAGAAATGAGGAAAAAAAATTGGAGTGGGCCAAGGTGCACAAAAATTGGAGTATTTCTGAAAGGAGACAAGTCCTATTCAGAGACCAAAGTCGCTTCTCTTTCATGTCCGATAATCCTGGCAGCTAGGAATTGCAATATTGGACCAAAAGTTCAATACCTGTATTCTGTATTTTTTAGATCTTAATATCGGGATATCGGTTTTAATACCGGTAGTAGAAATTTTAGAAAAAGAACGAAAACACGGGTGTTTCTTTGTTTTATTTGCCAGTTTTATTAGAGAGTGTAAATATCACAAAAAATAATTTGTAATTTATAAATTATAACAATATAAAGAATCACAAAAATGTAAAGGAACATCTTATTTATTTAAATCACAAAAATGTATAAATATCACTATTCAGTCTGTGGTACTATTTCAAATTTTTAAAATCTGTTCTTAAAAAACATAATGCATCAATTGAACTGTCATTAAGCCTGGAACATAATTTTGTGCAAAAATTAACTTGCTGTCGAAAACGCTCTTTCAGCATCTAAGCTAGTCGATGATAGCAATGCACGATACACCTTTTCCAAGTATTTACCTCTAAATCTCTCATCCTCAAATAAATCGATTTGTCGTCGGAGGGTTTTGAATATAGCTGATTTCTGTATTGTATTTTGGTTCGTTGAATTTTTTTTATTATTATTTATCGCTAATTCTAATTTTTGTTCAAGAGACAATTTCTTTTCACTATAGACATTAGTGTCATCATAATCTTCGATAATTGTAACGAATTCTTCTGAATGTGGATAGGTTTGTGGGTTAAAAAAAAATTTTAGAAAATTTACTATATACTTGATCAGATTTGAATTGGTTAGTCTCTTTTGTTTTCTTTTTCATTTTTAAAATCATTATAATTATTTAAATACCGTAAGATAATATTTTATTGTGCATTAGTAACTTTTTCCTTCTGTATTACTAATTAACTGTAATGTTTACAGTTAATTAGTAATACAGAATAAAACCGCGAGTTAAATGTAAGCATCTTCTCCTTTCATCTTTCCTCTCACCCCTATTTTGTCTAATTAAACCCAACCCAACGCATGCGCAAAAGCGCGGAGGGTTTTACAATCCATTGTCAAACAGTATTTTATTCCTTCTCTTGATTGTACGATGCAACTTTGTATTCACAATCTAGTTAATTTTGTCCTTTAGGGAAACATATAAAAAAACGTATACAATTTTGCTATTTTGGCGATCCCTGAATATACAGTGGAGACAATTTAAAATTGTTTTAGTAAATACCAAAGAAACGGTATTTAAACTTGTGAATACCGGTATTGCAAAATTGTACAAATGACTCAAAATACCGATATTTGGTATCCCTGTATACCGGTATTGCAATCCCTACTGGCCACGTTTGACGTAAAGTAAACAGAGCATGGGGCCACCTGGTTCGTACATCAAAACACTCAGAAAGCTTAATGGTGTGGGGTGCATGTCATATCAGTCAACTGGACGACTTCATTTTGTGCAGGGAACCATGAATGGTGAAAAGTATGTTGGTGTGATGATGGATCAATTGCTTCGTAGTGCTCGTGACATGTTTCCAAGGCAGAAATAGATATTTCAGCAAGATGTAGCATCCTGCCATACATAGAAGAAGTTAAGACAAACTTTACAATTAATTTTAAATTTCATTTCAGTTCAGCTCTGACCTCTATATCGAAACATTCGTTATTTTAGGTTAAGGCAGCATTTGCAAAATATGGTATTAACACATAGTCATGAACTTGAGAGATTTAAACACCATTTAGAATTTATGGAGTATGATGGGTAAGAAAATAATTGAGAATCAACCCAGAAGAAAAAGAGAACTTCATGAAACAATAATTAAAGTTTGTCACCATTAAATACCGAAAAAAGGGTTGCAAAACCTTGTGGATTCCATGCCTAACAGAGTGGCTGCTGTGATCGAAGACAGAGACGGTCTAACCGAATATTAAATGATTTTCAGTTAATTTGAACTCTTTTATTATCTTTTCTGATCAAAAGAACTTGATTTTTTTTCTTTACTTCATTTCATTCTGGGGAACCAAAATAAATTCCGAATATATATTTTATTCTTTTTGAAATTAAAGAATTTTTTTATTCAATAACTTAATTATATCTTGTTTTTAGGCTAATTTAACATATTGAAATAGAAAAATATCATATTAAATGAAAGAATATTACTTTTTAGGGGTTTATTCTTGGAAAAACGTGAAATTTTCTCATACTTGCAATATTTTTGACCAGTAGTGTATATATTATACTGCTGAATATGGCCTTTGACTATGAAATTTAGTTTTATTGGTAACTATATTTTCCCCGGATTTTTTTATTATAATCCTTATGAATTCTTGCATTTTACATTTGGCATAGATAATTAAGATGTCAAACAAGATATCTAATCGCCTGGAATATTTTTATACATTATTTCACAGTAAGAAAAACTGCATCATTTTAATTGATGTAAAATGATTAAACAATATATTACTGTCATATAAAAATAAAATTTCAAAATGTACAATATTTCATGTAAATAAAGAACATTTACAATATATAATATAAAATTAATGAATCCAGACATATTATATGTATCAAGAAAATTGTAAGTATTTCTATATTTTCTTGTACTCCACCAAGATCTTTTTTATATTTCTGAGTAATTCATAATAAACTGCGATTCATTTTACCTTCTCCTATTAGAAGTATCAAAATAGAATGCAATGCAAAATGTCAAAAAACAATTCGAATTCAAGATTTTGATAAGAACCGTCATGTCTTAGTACTTATTAGTACGATAAACGCATTTTGAAAATAAGGCTGCTTATAAACATGATGTCATAACATAAGTAATAACTATAAACATACAATAAAAAGCATTTGAGTTAAATAAAACATTTGAAAATAATACCAATTATCACATCATAATGATGTACTTGGAAAAAAAGTGAAGCAGTAAATAAAATCTTTTAATCATAATTAATTTTGTCAATACACATTTTATTCTAATTTTATAACAAAAAAATGTAAATATATAATTACGATTTAGGATTCGCCGCAACGTAGTTATTACTCTTTTTAAGATACTGGATATAAATAGTTATTCCCTTTAAATGCATTCTTTTCTTATTTTTTTGTGTGTTATTAGCAATTTTGATGAATTATTTGCAGGACATTTATCAGCAATTAACTCTCTTTGAATTCAAAAATATATCTTTTAAAATATTAAATAATATATGATACGCCATTCCATATAATGACATGTCATTATTAATGTATGAAAACATTTGAGAATGCATGTTGTAATTTGCTGACAATATATAAAATAATATAATAAATTTCATTTTTACGGTTCTAAGTAAAAAAATATTATAATTAAGATAATATTGTATCAAATGGATTTAAAATGTTATCAAGAATCTATTAATTTGAAAAAAAATTAAACGAAACAAATTCTAGAAATTAAAATAGATATATTCATCCCATTTTAAAACTTGTATGCAAGAGTACTTTTATAAAGAGAATGTTAAGTTTTTAAATCCGATATTTGTTTTATTAAATGGAGAAAGAAAGTATCAATAAGAGAAAAATATGAACAATGAATACATATTTTATTTCTGTTGCAATTATATACAATAGAAAATAATTTTGATATTAAAACTCCTTCGACTTAATAATTAAAAAAGTAAATCATTATGGCAAAATGAATGCAAAATATATCATAGATAAGTTTTTTACTATAATATTATTGTATAATTTTATTAAAAATTCAAAAAATATCAAATCTTAAAAGCAATGATTTTTTTAATCAAATGAATAGAATCTTTTGCGCTTATTCGAAAACGATAATTACTGAGATTGAAGTAAGAAGTATTAAATAAATTAAATAATTACGCAAACGATTTTTATGAATTGTTTTTTACGCAAATGATTTTTATGAATTGTTGTCCTAAAAAAAATTATGATTGATTTAAATATGATTCGATGCAAACGATCTGAAATTGAAAAACTGCATTCTAAAATATTACTCTAATATTAGAAAAAAGAGAAATGAAATCTTATATTTTATTAATGCTGTATTAAGAAAGCCAAATAAATGTCATTTCATCTGTACGTCGTTAACTCAAACGTTAGAGAATAAATATTTACTTCACTAATGCAAGTTGTCGAATATTTCATTTCCGGAATGATGAAAATAACGTTTCCATTTCCACCAAAACGTCCAGATGTATATTCATTAAAAGAAAATGACTTCAATAAAAGCTTTGTTTTGCGAAATTGAGCTGAGAGGGGAAAATGTAATGAAATTTGAAACTAGAGAAGGGATATTTGTGATTAGAATTTCTGGAGGATATGACTAAATAGAGTTCTAGGGTAGAATATGAGGAACAATACTCTTTTAAATAACCATCATTTTAAATCAGATGGAATTTTCGAATCAAGTCTCTTTAATGAATTCCGCTTTAATATGGATATCGGAATAAATGACAATGATAACGATTGTACTTTAATCAAAAGTTTCATTGGAGAATGTTAAATATTTAAAAAAAATAAAGTAAACTTGTCTTTTTTGATTAAAAAACCAAATAAAAGCTGATGATTTTTTTTTTCAAAAGACATCGTTTTTTTTTAATGTTTTGCATTAGAAATAAGATAATAAAAAGTGTCAAATCGAAGGAATGCGATGAATGTATTGTCTTTCATGACACTTTGCAAAATCAAAGTACTGTATAAGTTGAATGAAAAATTTAGATATTAATATCTTATAACTTGTTTAATCTTACAAAAATGCAGTTTCTCAGCATTTTGAATTATTTTTTTTTTGTTATTTGTGACTTCACTTGCAATTATATAGATCTTCAAATTTTCCACTCTTAGAATTTCTTAAGTGAATAAAAGATAAGAATTATATTTAGTATCTGTTGAAAACAGAAATATTATGAAAGAAAGTTATAAATCTTAAACACCTTTATTTTAAGATGAACTTGTTTAACCCTCAAACTTTCAGGTGTCAAAATATTTATTAAAGTGGATAAACTGTATAATTAGAAATGTAAAGAATCTTTATATGTATAAGAATATATCTCAGAAATTAATAAAAGAATAATTAATTATTATAAATTAACAGATTAGAGCCAGAATTGAAAAGGGAAAATAGATTTCGCACTAACTGGAAGCTAATATGATTTATAAATCTCCATAGTTCTGCTGCAAAATTATATTGTTTTTCAACATCACATTGATTTTAAAATAATGATTTATTAAGATATTATTAAATAAACTGTTATTGTTATAATATATTAATTAAAATAAAATGACTTAAAAACTGAAATCGAACGTTCTCTTGCAGAATCACACTGTTATACTGTTTTTTTAACATCGAATTAAGGTTAAATTCTTTATACTACTTTTTGAAAATGTACTTCTACACTAAATTCTTATTACAAATCGTTTATTTCAGGTGTTTTTTTTTTCTTTTCTAAAATAAAAAAGAAGAAAAAAAACTTTTTTTTAATAAAAGGGAAACAAAAGTATTTACAGGTTTATTGTCATAAATATTCTTTTTATGTTTAAAAAATAATTTAAATTCGAACTAGTACTTAAATTTATAATAGAAAGGAAACAGATTATTTTGATGCCAATTCAAGAGTTTTGCAGAAAATTTTGCTTTGCTTAAAATAATCTAAGCTAGATAACATCTCAGTTTTTGCATGGAAATTTTATATATAAGTACATTATTAAATATAAGTCAATTAAGAATATAATTTAGCTTTGAGAAGATTACTACAATTTTAATTTTTGAATTATGAAATTCTGACAGTGTTTTTATAATTAAAGTGAAATCATAAACTCTTTCCTTATAAAATTAAAATTCTGTATTCCTTTTTGTACTAAAATTAATTGAAAAGTGTTTGATTTAAAAAGAATTAAAATAAATGACGATACATTCACTAAATTAAACTATTCGAATATAAATTTCAGGATTAAAAACATAAATATCTTACATATATATTTTTTTATCATTATTAAATAATTTTTACTTTAGATTGGATCTGGATATTAAATACAGTTAACAAATGGGAATCCTTTGAATTTTTAATTGATAATCGCAAGAATAATAGATGTAAACCATCATAAATTTCGAGTAATTTTAAAAAGCTATGGCTATTCGAAATAATTCTTTCATAAAATAATTTATAATTCGTAATATTTCGAATCGATTTCTGAATCACTGAAAAAGAATTGAAAATCATTGTTTCATAATACATTCTTTCAAATCCGATTCTTTTTCAGAATACCTAATAAGAAAGAATTTGTACCACTATCTCTTGAAATTATGTTGTCAACCACAAGTTCTTCTGCAGGCAATATAAGTGAAGTTTTTTAAGGCTTATTGAGTTTGACTTTAACAGTATGTCTCATCGATTTGTTTTGCAACTAAGAGAAAAAGAGATTGAAAAAGATCGATTTCCAAATCGAAGAAATTCCGAGGACTTTTTAGAGAAAGTCCAATAGTTAAGAGCCTCAAGACATAGACTGCTTATCACTCTAGAACAGACAACGAGAGAAAATAGGCCAGATGTTTTTTCAGAATCCGAGTTGTTATACCTGGAAGCTGAAGACTTGAATGTGAGCTAACGCCTAATAAATGGAATGTCGTCTAGCATTCATTTGTTACATTTTCAAATAAATTGGATTCGCCATCCTAAAGATCAATAATAGATGTTAAAATGTTCGATGAAATTGATATAGAAAAACAGATTGTTGGTGTAGAAAAATATTTTTTTTTTTTGTTTTAAGATGCTTTTGAAATTTTAAAAATGTTAATTTGTTATTTAAATCTATATATTACAGATATTTTAATGGATACTGAAAAAATAATTTATATAAAACAATGAAATAAATTCCCAGCCTATCTTTTTTTTATTTTGTATGGATTCATTTACCATATTTCTATTTTATCAAACACGATTAATGCCTTCCTATATCTACACGATTACTACCTACCACGATTATTACAAACACGATTAATACCTACCACGATTCCACCATGCCTATATCTGAGAAAAAATTGCAAGTCTTTTTTTTTTAATTAATGAATCTCATATTTTGCCAGCCAATTACCAAGTATAAAGCAGATATGGATAAAAATCATGAAGCTGAGGGAAACAATTATTTAATGTATATTTTGAGGGTGCACAAGTTGCTCAAAACCTCTTAGAACTTACCTGACATTAATCCAAATTTCATTGATGAATATGCACTGATGAATACCATGTTTATATCTATGAGAAATTTTTATGGGCACTGTCTTATATTCCCACATTTCTTTTGGTTAATAAGTATCCGGCTGATAACTAAGTATAAAGCAGACATGTATAAGTATTATGAATAGGTGGAAAATGATTATTTAATCTATATATTTGGGGAGGGGGATCAAGTTACTCGAAAACTCGTAGAACTTAACTAACGTTAATTAAAAATTCATTGACTCTGATGAATAACTTGTATAATGCTTGTGAGAAAGTTGTAAGTGCACTTGTCTTTTAGTCACAAATTACTTTTAATTGATGAATTCTACATTTTCCCAGCCAATAACCAAGATGACATAGGTAAGAATTATGAATCAGACGATCACAAAAATCTGTATTATTTTTTGTGGTCAAGTTATTGAAACCCTCATAGAACTTATATAAAGTTAATAAAATATTCATTGACCGATAAGCACAAGAAGGCAAGGAAATCCTATTGGAATGAAATACTTTCTGCCTTTCCATAAATAGTAGAAACGCAAAAATCTTCCACATCTTCTTGAAATTTTCTACAGAAGAGATATAAGGATGATAAGAACGGATGATAATTCGTTTAATGATTTTTTTTCTTTCTTATTGCTGAAATTTTGTCTTTTACTTGCTTATCATTATTTTGTTTTGCTTATTATCGTTTCGATGGGATCAGTAATGTTTTTCCCAAATATATGATTGGGGAAATATAAAAATATTCTAATTAATTAAAAAGAAATCTCTTTAGAGAGTAATATTTGATTAGTACATAATCTTAATATCCTCTGTTCCTAAATAAACTGTCAGAAGTATCCGGTCAGCTTGAAACAGCATGAACTTTATTAAAACCTAAGAAAGTGTAAAAAACAACCAACAGATATGATATATGATAACTTCATATGATAACAAAAGCAATAATTAGCATAACAATCGATTTTTGGGAAAGGCTTATACGAATCTTTAAAAGAAATTCTCAACAGGTTCATCCTCATTTTCCAACTATACTTGTAGTTGAGGATCAATATAACAATGTTGCGAACAGCATTATACAGCATATCTGTAGGTGCGGTTATATAATTTCGTCAGATGTGGCTTTTAGCATCCCTAATGAGGTCGGACGATCGTGGTGGACTTGCGACTCCAGGTAACCTCACAATGAACTTCATGCAATAGGGTTTCTACCACAATTCAAGAATTTTCGTAGCCCAAATTCTACAACTGTAGGAGTTGACAGATTCTGGAGTGTGAAATGGGCTTCGTCCACTCGCAACACATTAGACAAACAATCGTCATTTTCTCCCATTTTTTTGCACTCTTTTTATTTATTTATTTTTTCTTTTTGTCATTTCAAGCATGTGTGTAAATTTTTGCCTCTCTACCTGCATTATTCCGTGAATTATTAAATTTTCAAATGTTAAAGGTCTTTTGAATCACCTGGTATTTAATTTCTCGTAGAGAACCCTGTCTTTTATCGAAGTTCAGAAAGTAGTCTTTGAATTTAATGTATAAGACAACCTAGGAGTATGAAAAATTTTATTTGATAAATCTTGTACGAAACAGTGCATATATACTAATTTTGTTTTCAAAGATGACTAAAGGTAAAAAGCAGATTTACTCTAAATTGCCTATATTTTTAAAAGACTTATTTTAACAATTAATTTTATTTTTCAAATATACGTTTTAAAAATAATTTACCATACGTTATATTGCTTAATGAAAAGGAAAAATTGTTGCCTTAATTGTGATTTTAGAAGGATTTTTTTATATCGTAAAAGAAAAAAAAATGAGTCCTAAAATTATAAAGGAACATTTCTTTTTTGGAAGATCTGTATTTTATTTTCTGGGAAATCATTTAAAAAATATTAAAACCTTCGTGATATTCTATAAAATACTTTATGTTTCGTGATATTCTATAAAATACTTTATGTTTCGTGATATTCTGTAAGATACTTTATGTTTCGTGATATTCTATAAAATACTTTATGTTTCGTGATATTCTATAAAATACTTTGTTTCGTGATATTCTATAAAATACTTTATGTTTCGTGATATTCTATAAAATACTTTATGTTAGCATGTATTTTGTTATAATTACTGGACTTAGACAAGTATTTTCATCGATAGCAACATTTTAATTTTATTTATTTATTTATTTTGTAATGGAAAAGTTTATTGTGTTTCTTTAAAAAAAACATTTTTAATGTTTTATTTCTTAGGTGATTCAGCATTCGTTTTTTGTTCACTCTTTATAAGCAATATTACTTCCTAATTCATATTTTTCTGATGCTGAATATGGAATATGCAGTTTATTACAAACAAAAAGTAATTAGTTTAATCCATTTTTCACTTTTACCGTCACTTTAATAACGAAGAATCTTTAAAAAATCGAAGGGAACACTCCTTCTCAGACAATTCTCTTTTAATATTTCATTACAAATTTTGTATTCAAAGAATCTAAAACTTCCTTTCCAATTTCTACAATTAAATGAAGCCATTTTAATTATTTAATTAACATTTTGAATTAACCATTTTAATGTTATTAAAAATTAATTAAATATTAACATAGATTTACAACCATTAAATCTTACAAAACCATTGGATAAAAATAAAGAATGCAAAGTAAAAGACATTTCAATTAATTCTTTATTTACTATGGAATTTCAGAAAAAGTGTATTTTTCTTACTCATATGGGAAATCTAAACCTCTAAATACTTTGCATGGGTATGAACGCAGATTTATAATAATTAAATAAGTTAATAGTAAATAAACTAAATTAATAAAAATATTATAATTCATTAATTAAAAATAATTATGAGAGCACGAAATTGTATATACTTATTCTAATTACTTAATACGGGACCTCAAAAGTATTTAGGCTTATTAATTAGAGAGTTTACGAACTTATTTTCACTTTACATTCTTTAAAAAGCTACTTTTATATTTTCACTTTACATTCTTATAGCCTTTATATTTTCTATAGCCTTTATATTAAAATGTTTGTGTGTGTGTAAGACATAATTAATATATAAAATGTTCGACGAAATTCAAAGATTCAAAATTATTCGCATGTCTGTTCGTTTGTAAGCATATGAAAAATGTCCCCCCCCCAATATAACATGCTAAAATTATATATTCCCGTTTTATAACCAAAATTGTAGACACATATAAAATTTTGGTTCAAATTTACTAAAGAGTTTATAATATAAATATTCATTTATTTGTATTTGCGTCATTTCAACAACTGAAACAGATTGGATAAATAAAATTTAATATCTTCTACAAACACAAATATTCTAGATCTACATGAAATTTTGTACCAATATGTGAACTGGGATTATTACTAATCCAAATTTGTCCTACTACACAATTATTACTAATCTACATTGTCCTACTACACAATTATTTCTAATCTACATTGTCCTACTACACAAAATTCCCCATGCTGAAGTATTATATAAGAAATTATAAGGCATAACATTTCTATTGTATTTTTGGTTAGTATATTCAGTTCACCAACCAATCATTTAAATTTTAAATAGTGTTGTTTTGTTTTTTAGCTGGCGAAACATTCAATAAAATGTTCTGTTATCTAGAATTTTTTTTTATAAAGCATTAAATAAAATGCAGATTATTATAAACACAGGACTTCAATAGTTCAGACGATATTATTTTTTTTGTATGCAAAAAGGACGATTTTATAGAATAAAAAAGGAATTCGTCCTTCTTATAAGAACGCCGAAAAATTTATTTTTCAGACGATTCGCTCTCAGTTTCCTGGCAGATTATTCTGAATGACGCAAGTGAACTGTGGATCCTTCGAATTCTTTTTTACCAAGGCAGGTGTATTCCGAAATTGGGTTTCGTTACGGCAGGCTGATTTTTGAATTACATTTTTCCGGTCTAACCAAGTGTCACCTTTTTCTAAATGCCAATCCTTTTCCCAAACGATTTTTTTTTCTTTGCTATGATGCTCTCTGATACATGTCACACTCCACTTTCTTTAGAACTCTTATTTTGGATTTTTTTTTTTTTTCATTTTGGTCAGATATTGTTTTTCCCCCTTTCTTTCTTTTTTCTTCAGAGAAACAGACTGTTTTTCTAAATGTCGTACTCAAAAAAGCTAGTATCAATGCCAAATAAAAAATGCGTATAATACACTCGGAAAACAGTATTTATAGGATTAAGAAAATAATAAAACATTTCGAAAAAAAATGGCAAAAAAAATAAAATAAATAAAACGAGAAATGGTTTTGTAAAAGAATGGTTTTTCATGGTTGAATGAGATGATTTAATTTCGGATAGGGAATTACAAAAAGAAAAGAAAATTATTTCATTTCAGATTATTCATTTTTTTCTGCATGCTTTATTATGAATGCTTTTAAAAGGTAAAGAATTGAAGTTGTTTATTCAATTTCGGATAATTAACTTTAAAAAATGAGAAATACCAATGCTTTAAGAATAAAAGGAAATGTGGATATTATGTCGAATTTAATAACTGTATTTTTCCTGTTTCATTTGCGTTTATTTTGCATTGTTTGCTATATTTTATGATTAAAGAAATTTCCATAATGGTTATTATATCCAAATAAATATAAATTTAAATAAAATAATATATAAATCTAAATATAATTAAATAAATATATAAAAATTTTATTTGTTTATTATTTTACAGAATTTGTATATTTTTTTATAAAAAGAAAGACAGATTTCTATGATGATCTCAAAAATTTAATTTTTTCTCCTAATATCTATTGCAAATTTAACTTAACTTATGAATAAAAATCTATTGACCAGAATGGCATTTTACGAATAAATACAAGAACAAAATATGAAAAATGAAAAAAAAAATTAAGGCAATACAATTATAATTTTGACAATAATGGAAAACATATCAACTATTAACTAGCTTTTGATATAACTGCTATTTGAAATCACATATAACCAAGATATATTAGATCTTGGTACTAGCTACAATGTTACTAAATTATTAACTTAGTCAATAAATATTGTTGCAACTATTTTATTTAGAAGAATAATTTTAAGTCTAAAGAATTTTTAGCTCATTATTTTTATTTTTTTCATTTATAAATGATGAATTGAGTTAGAAAGGCGAATACAGTGGTTCTTCGAATATCATTATTTTATTAAATTAATTCACAAAAATAATTCGTAAATCAAAAAATAATTAGAACTAATTTTCAAGATAAAATCTATTATTCATTAAATTTATTTATTTATTTTCTTGAAATAAGAAAATAATATTTTTTACACTGATGTGTCATTATTCATAAATAATAGAATCATTCTTAGAAGGAATAGTTTTGCTAAAGTATATTGGATTTTTACTGCATTTATTATTTTAAAACTACAATGAGAGAATATGCATCTATAGGTTAAATCATTCACTTACTTAATTGTAGAAAAATCTGCAGGATCTCCAAAATCAATTCTGAAACGAAATAATAAAATGCATTATTGTGACTAGTCACTTCATGGACTCCACACTTAAAAAGTAAAATCAGTTATTGACTAAAGCAGTTTTTTAATGAAACAAATATCAGCATATAGAAATCATAAAAAAATCTAAAACAAGTAAAAATCCAATGTATGATTAGTCGAATTTCGACAAAGCTTCGATAGGCTGTTATTGGCAAAGGAGTCATTTTTTCTTCCAAAAATAGGATTCATACAGACGGCTACACTGCATAGCGGTTAATAGATACCACTTCAAATTTTGTTATTTTTAAAGTAACCACCTTTGCATTTTAATAACTAAAGCGTTCGAATAATATATCTTCTAATTCCATGTTGTCTTTTGCGGCGTGGCATTTTCACTTTTTTAATTTCAAATGTAAATAAAAGAAATAACAAGCTTAATATTCCTTCTTTAGTTTTCAAAAATGAAAGAAAATCATGAGATAAAAAATTTGAGGAATCAACAACAATTTGAATTTCTTTAAAATAATAAAATATATTGTTGAAAATTATGCAAAAAAAAAAAATATTTAAGAAATCTTCAAAATTTAGAAAAATACTTTGCGGAAACATAAGTTGACATAATTGAAAATATATTTTATTAATTTGAAAGTGATATAAACATCAGTGTTGTGAAATATAGTTATTTAGGTTTATTAGGCAATGTCTTGCTTAGTCCATAATTTGAATTTATATTAAATTTCCAAAAAAAAATTGCTCCAAGTAATTCATTCTCCCACTCCAAAATATATATTTATCAAATTTAGTATCCCTAGAATAAACAATTTAGCCTGCCGAGTGTCAAGATTACGAACATGCGCATTCTATTTTATTATTGGTAGATATAATTATTGGTCTGTTTTTGACCTGTGTGAAGTTAAACATGTAAGCAGTAATAAATAAAATTATTATTATTGCTGATTAGGTCGTGAGCAGTAATGAATTAAATGATCAGGATTTAAAGTTTTTATTTGAGGGCAAAATATCACAAAATTCATTTAAGTTCTAACAGCTAAAATTAAATATTTGTAAGTAAAAGGAAAATAACTATAAGACAAATTATAACAAAAACACTTGCACTTTGAAATAAAAGTGATATATCTTAGTCTTCGTAGACAGTTGTAACATACATAAAGTATTTCAACTTTGCAAAGTATTTCAACCGTAAGAAATACAGCTACGCTGAAATGGACAAAGACAATCAAAGTCCACTTTGAAGTGAAAAAATATATCTCAATACATTGCTTCATATGATAATATACAGTTTAGTTGTGATGTAACAGTGGCAACATAAGCTTTAACTCCATTGTAGATGTGATTATAATGAAGTCACAAAAATCAAATAAAAATCCACTGTCGTTTTCTATGTAAATGCTTGTTATGTCTAATTATGACAACATTCGCCGTTGGGGTTATTATGCAACTGTGGCGATAAATGAATTCAGCCTATTATTAATGCGATAATCATACTCAAATGATAAACTGCAATTATTTGTTATGAAAAAAAAATTGCTTCTATCATTAAGTAATGTTTTCAATGAGAGAGGTTCAACTTTCTAATTTATAATGAATTTTCAATTTATTCTAAAATGAATATGTGTCTCTTGTTTGGCTTTCTACAGGTCAGTCTACTTGAGTTAACGCTTCCAGTTTGAATCAAACATACTCTGAAGTGGAAGAATGGATAATAGGGTTTTAAATTAATTAAAGATGAAGGGACATTTTTGTATTCTCTCATTATATTAAAAAAATATCTATACACGAATCTGATTTTTTTACACCATTTTATTGATACCAATTCAAATGTCACACAACATTTTTTATAAAGATGGATTTTTTTATTACAAAATTTTCAACATTACATTTTATAGCCCTGCAAAAATTTAAATTGTTTTCACTGTTTTACATATTTTGTCATATGATTATTTAAAGCTTAGTATCTCTGTAATTTATATGAGAAAGGAGAAAATCATAGATATATGATCCAAAGTGCGACATTTTAACAACATTAAGACGTCATAGGACACATTAAACAGAACCCTTTATACGTTTATTAAACTAAATAATACTAAGATAGCTTTAAATTCTATCGTCATTTAGTATTTAAAAGTGTGAATTATCGTGAATCATCATATTATGTAGAACATATTTTATTGAAATTTAACGCAACCTTATCTCAACCAACTATGAAACAGTTGGTTAACACAGGGTAGTATTAAATATTATTAAAGGAAAAAAAATATTTACAGTAAATTGTTATTAAGATTTTTAAATGATGAATTTTTTCATTTAATATTTAAAATATTTCATGAATTAAAACTGAGTTCTTGTTCAAAATATTGCAAGAGATTGTGATGATTTTTGCACAACATGTTAAAAAAAATCGATTTTGGATTTTTAGACGAGTTTTTATCTGTTCCATAGGGTAATATGGATTTTCCTGAAATAAATTTTTAAAAAAATCTTAAAAAGTCTCAAAAATTTAAAAATAAAAGCATAAATGAAGTTCTTAAACGAATCTTTCTCAAATCAAGGCTACATCTTATTTTCTTTTCTAACAAATTTAAATCAGTACAAAATTATATTTCAAATTTTTACTCCAGACATAGACGTCATTTTAACTTTTATAATAATTATTTTTCTTTCTATGTAACAAAATTTCCAATTCAACCAATATCAGCAAATACGACAGCACAAAATATGTTTCTTTTCCGTCAATTCCACGGACTAAAAGATCTCCCATATCTGATCCAAATGAACAATCTTTATTACTTTCCATATTGGCATCGACTTGGCGACACATAATTGTACAAATGGCTTCCAACTCTTGGTGGAAATGTACACATTAGAGCAGCGGCAACTCAGGACTTGTTTACTGGGCAATCACACTCCATTTCGGACAGTATTCCTCCCGGCCAAACATTTAGTCTACTTGGGAATTACTGCAGCGGGGCTGCTTGCTGGACGAGATTCGATTTGGGCGTAATCGGCAGAATTTAATATTCTCTCCCAACATGGGAGACATAGGGCAAAGATAGGAGATGTTAGGATTTCTGGACCGTGGATTTCGGATTTCTTTAATTTCTGTGTATATTTATAATTGATTTCGGTATTGGTAATTAAAGAAATAAATTTAATAAAAATAATTTTTATAAACTCTTTTTATGAATGTACTAAAAAAGGAGATATTTTTTTCCCCAATTGTTCCATTTATTTTCTTTTTTAAATGTATAGTTCAGTGTTATAAATGCCATGAAATATATTTTTTTCTCTAATTTACAACGGTGGTGCTATTAGTCCATAGTCAAAATTTAATTTAATTTAAAAATTAAATAATAATTAAATTTTGGAAATATTAATGTATTGTTATTATTATTTATTAATAAAACATTAATTAGTTATATGATTATTAGTTACTAAGCATTAATTAATTATATCGTTATTAATGATTAAATAATGACTATTAATTAATAAGGATTATTTGTTTATTACTAATAACAAGTATTTTTAACCAAGTATTTCTTAAGTATCTTAACAAGTATTTGTTTCGACCTCTTCGGAAAATGCGTATCTAAATTTTCATTAACATATATATATTATTTAAATATTATATAAATATAATAAATAATTAATTATAAATATAATAACAAATAAATATTATATAAATATAATAACTGTCATTGAATAAACTCGTCATAACGCAAAATGTTGCACTTTTTCCATGGCGAGTATACTCGTCAAAAACAGTTAACTGGTTGATAATAAGCAAATATTTTTATAATACAAGTAATTAATTTTATTACTTGTAATTAATAAGTTATAAATTATATTATTCATTACTTGTTTAATTATGGTAATTAAGCCTTTAGTTAAAACAATATTTGTTTAATTAGCATAATTAAACAAATAATATAGTATAATGACATCATTAATGCAAGGCCGGCGTCATGGCATAGGGGTAGCGTGTCTGCCCCGTGATCTGGACGCCCTGGGTTCTAGTCCCGGTTCAGGCATGGTTGCTCTTCATCTGTTCTATCTGTGAGATGTGTGAATGTGCCCCCCTGTGAAAAGGGGTTGAGTAAGCGAATGTGATGTGTGAGTAGCTAAAGCCGCGGTCCAACGGCCGGATGGTCTTCACAGATGTGGTCATAAAACTGTCACCCTTCCTTCGTGGTGCCACCCCCACCTGTGGCAGCGGACCCACGACCGGAGAAATCTTCAGACGGCACGCGTTCCCCTTTCGACCGCTCAAAACCCTCAGTTTCTTTGACTCCCTTCCCCCCCATAGCCCAAACAAATTTTCCGGCTCTTTGATGTTTATCCATCTACCGACATTTTGCGGGAAACTACAGGCGTACTACAGGCGTACCGCGGGCGATGGGGGAGTGTGGTCCCCTAGTGGGTTGGATGTCAGATTTATGACCAAATCCGTGAGGTCGCAGGTCGTTGGACCGCCGCTTAAGACGTACTCTTGGTCCTAGTTTGCGCTACTAACACAAGAGACGCTCCCTGGGCTTAAAATAGCTGGCTGGGATTAAATAGCTGACATGGCAAGTGAACAACAATAACAATTAATGCAGGAATTCAAAACTCTAAGGAAATGAGTAAAATATTGACTTCCAAAATTCTTTGAAACATGTTAAATTAAATAAAGGTGTAAAATGAACGAGGAAATCATTTAAAAGTGAGGGATTGTGTAAAACATGATGATTAAAAATGAAATAATTGAATATTTTAATTTCGCTCTATATGCTCTATATTTATGATTAAAAGAAATGTATGATAAGATTTTTTTCTTTGATGAGACATTCATAATACAATCATTAAGTAAAAGAATGACTCTTTAGGGAAATCATTCATATATTCGTGCCTGGTTTAGGATATATATAGTAAAAGAAATCCATTTCATTAATGAGACTTTATAACAAGAAGTAATCCAAATACTGATTGTGGGGTTTGTGTTATTAAATAAATGAAATGAATGAGGAAGGTTAGTTATTGGAACTGTTTATAGTTTCCCAACTGTTTATAGCGTAAAATAATGACTCTTTAGGGAAATCATTCATATATTCGTGCCTGGTTTAGGATATATATAGTAAAAGAAATCCATTTCATTAATGAGACTTTATAACAAGAAGTAATCCAAATACTGAATGTGGGGTTTGTGTTATTAAATAAATGAAATGAATGAGGAAGGTTAGTTATTGAAACTGTTTATAGTTTCCCAACTGTTTATAGCGTAAAATAATGACTCTTTAGGGAAATCATTCATATATTCGTGCCTGGTTTAGGATATATATAGTAAAAGAAATCCATTTCATTAATGAGACTTTATAACAAGAAGTAATCCAAATACTGATTGTGGGGTTTGTGTTATTAAATAAATGAAATGAATGAGGAAGGTTAGTTATTGAAACTGTTTATAGTTTCCCAACTGTTTATAGCGTAAAATAATGACTCTTTAGGGAAATCATTCATATATTCGTGCCTGGTTTAGGATATATATAGTAAAAGAAATCCATTTCATTAATGAGACTTTATAACAAGAAGTAATCCAAATACTGATTGTGGGGTTTGTGTTATTAAATAAATGAAATGAATGAGGAAGGTTAGTTATTGAAACTGTTTATAGTTTCCCAACTGTTTATAGCGTAAAATAATGACTCTTTAGGGAAATCATTCATATATTCGTGCCTGGTTTAGGATATATATAGTAAAAGAAATCCATTTCATTAATGAGACTTTATAACAAGAAGTAATCCAAATACTGATTGTGGGGTTTGTGTTATTAAATAAATGAAATGAATGAGGAAGGTTAGTTATTGGAACTGTTTATAGTTAGTTATATAAAGCATACTGTTTAAATCAAAAAATTAACTTCTTAAAAAAGTTCCATTAATCTTCAAGCTTAACATAGGCTTGTTTTTCAAAGAATTGCGAAAATGATTCTTTTTTCAAATTCCAACAAACCATAAAAAGGGACAAAATTATAAGCCAAAATAAATTTATTAACAAAGTTATATTCAAACATGGTAATATTTTTACATAATCGTCTAGAAAATTCAGACATTTTTATATCAAGAAATCGGGATTCTAATTCACCATTTCTAAGAAGCCAACTAAGTAAAATGGACCTTTGATGCTCCCTTACTAGTTTGGATACTTGAGTTTTCTTTTCATATTCCTTATTTTATAAAATATTTATTGGATGTTGAATAGGTCCTATTTTAAAAAATATAGCACAGAAATTTCTGAACATTCACCCATCACCATCAAAGTCGCAAGTCTAATATACTGGTTGGAGAATCGGTCGCCTGGTTTTAAGATAATGGCTCGTGAGCAGTAGGGTTTCAGGTTCGAGACCCGTTTCCACCGAAGAACAGTCGTAAAAGGGGGTCTGTTGCACGCTAAATCCGTCAGGGGCAAACGTCCTCCCGCTGGTATGGTGTTGTGTGGAGAGGGAGGTGCCAGCACAGGTATCGCCCTCGTCATCTCAGCGCGGTTCAAAATTACGAGGTCGGTCCCAAATAGCCCTAGTGTTGCTTTGGGGGATGTTAATATCCCAAAGCAAAGTTGTTTGGGGGATGTTGCTTACAACGTGATGTTAATATAACTAAACTAAACTAAACTGCTATGCTTGTTGCCCAATTCAGCTGATAAACATGATATTTTCAATTTTCTCGTTTTATAAAGCATTAAAATATATAAAATATATAAATATATAAACATTAAAATACATAACTGAAAACTTTTAAATGAGCATATGGCTTAATTTGTTATTCGGGTAATGCTAAAATTATAAGCAAATCATTAAAATAAATTTGAACAAAAAATATGCAATATATTTTAAATTATAAAGTTTTCTGTAAAAAAAAAATACCGAAATTTATTATTTGAAAAACAATATTTAAATTGTAAAATAACCTTACAAATAAATTATGTAAGTTGAAAAATAAATGGAACGTTTCAAATAAAGAACATAGAAGCAAAATTGAAAAGGTTTCATAAAGAAAACTGTTCAGAAATTAAGAACATTGATTAAAATTATTTCTTCTACAAACTTCAGTTTATCGATGGAGTTATGTACCTGATTTAAATGTGAAAAATCTACCAAAATGAATATTGAAAAGCTCAATGAATTGATAATAATTAATATAGTAATCTCTGTAAATCATCACAAATATTAAAAGATAAATCGTATATATGTATTATTAGTAATGTTAGAGTCAACACAAACAAACACACATATACACGCGCGCATATGTATAAAGATTGGAATGTGTAACTTTGAGCGATATTTCCTGAAATTTTAATTATAATCTAATTAACTAAAAATTAAATGACACTTCAGCATTTTTCTGTGATAACACTCAGAGTTACTTTTGCAAAAAAAAAAAAAAAAAATTGAGTCTAGACCATTTTAAAATACTTAAAATTGTTACTTAATGTTACCAATTTTATTCTCTGGTAAGTTTTCCTGGAATCTTGGGGGCAGCGGTGGCCTGGTGGTAGGGTTTCGGGTCGTGAGCCGTAGGGTTTCAGGTTTGAGACCCGCTTCCATCGAAGAACCGTCGTGTAAGGGGGCGGGTCTGTTGCACGTTAATTCCATCAGAGCCAAATCCCGCTGGTGTGGTGTGGAGAGGGGTGCGAGCTCAAGTTGTTGCCCTCGTCATCTGACCACGGTTCAAAACTACGAGGTCCATCTCAAAATAGCCCTAGTGTTGCTTTACAACGGGACGTTAATATAACTAAACTAACTTTGAATGGTGGTACTTTTCTAAAATATATTTAACAGGATTTTCAGCAATAATTTTCATTGTTTCAATGAAATGCAAACTATTTAATTGTTTTATTTACTACTCAAAACTAAAAAAAGTCTTTTCATTTTTTTTAGCAGTTGTTACAGAAATGAAATATTACTTTACTGGAAAAGACAAAGTGCAACTAAGGAATACGTTAGATGAATATTTACCTTTTTAATGGTAATGTGATGTCATGAAATTCTAATCTATTAAGAACATGTATATAATAAGTAGAAAAACTGTAAGACTATTACAATGATACGCTCAAATGTCTGCCGTAATTTATATATATACTAATATTTTTCTAATATATGTATATGTGTGTGCGTGTGTGTGATGATATTTTAATATCTAATTTAATCCAAATTAATTTCTTAAATTTTTTGCCCTTGTCGGGGTCATTCTAAAGTGTTCTCTTATTTCCTGTTCCCATTCCACGTTTGAAGCTGTGTAAAAATTACAGCACAATCAGTCCTACGTATCAAGTGAAAAGGATCCCTCCGTTGCCCTTGTCAAAGGTCAACACGTGTATTCAATCTCCACGTGGCCGAAAATCCCATGTTATATAAGACTAGTGATCATTAGTTTCACGCCCTTCCCTTCCTTTCTTCTGCGCGCTGTGGCGGATGTGCCTTGTCCGCGTTTCTGCTTGTAAATAATTATGCTTTCCTGGAATGGATATTAAAATTAATTTAAAAATGTAAAATGCCTCATCTATGTCTTCGAACCTGACTTCCGCTTTAAGAATTATATGCTTATATATACATGGCCTGATTTTAAGAAATAATTTTCATTGTTGCAATAAATTACAAATTATTTCTATTACATCATATATTGTTGAAAGCTGAAAAAAAAATCCGTTATATTTTAGCAGTTTACAAAGAAATCAAATATTGCATTACCAGCAAAGACAAAGCGCAATTAAAAAGTAGGTTAGAGGGGGTATTTACGTTTTTAATTGTACTGTGGTAAATTTTAATTCATATCTATTAGGAAAGCTCATGTACATAATAAGTAGAAAAAGTGAAATACTATCAAAATGATACCGTTCTAATTTCCATACAGCCACATTGCTTTATTAAAAATTCTCTTTTGAAGGTATTGATAATCAAATTTACATTTAAGATATTCAATGCAAATTAAACACAAGCATTATTCCTGGATTATCATCTAATAACCAAATGCGACTTTTGTTCTGTATAACAAAAATAATTGTACTCAAAATGTTTTTAAAAAATTAAAAATAATTATAAAATTTTTTCTTGAATTTCGATATAATCAACTATAAAAAAATGAAGTTTACTCAAACAACAATAATAAATTTTCAAAAGACTCTTAAATCGATTAAGGTGCACGTACACAATAGAAGATTTTCTTTTTAAATTTTAACTTTAAAAATCCAGTTTTTTCACAATAGGTCATTAATATATGTTTAAACTCATTTCAGTGTGAAAAAGCCATACTACACTAATTATTAATTAATTAAATAATATATAATGAGCTAATTAGCCTATTTTTTGAAACATGATATCTTAAATTCTAATTTGTACAGACACACAATTCTGGCTGGAAATTATGCCTAATATTAGTATTCATGTTGTCTGCCCCAATCAAGTTAGAAAAATATATAGTTTTTTTTTAAACAATTTTTTCATCAACGATGAATAGAAAAAGCGAGATTTTTTCTGTCATTTTAACTTTTAAATAGTATAAAATAGTTATTTCTATAAATATAACTTTGATTGAGGCACAAAACATCCACTATTTCCTGCAGATTATTTTAATATATAAATAACTGTATTTGGTTCATTTCTTGTTGAGTTATGATTGTTTGAATGAAGCAACATAGTGGAAAAATATCATTCTTCATAAAATGAGTTTTAAAAACACCGTAACTAGAGTTTTTAATGAAAGCAACTCAAGAAAAATAATTATATCTCGAGAAATATTTCGAATATTGACAACATCTTGGTATCGTTTGAAAGCTAAAGGATCAGAGAACATTATTAAGCAATAAAAAATATTCGATATTTTGAACGATTTTCAAAGTTTCAAGTGTGTACATACACCTTAATTACACTAATTATTCAAAAAATTAGCAGCAAATTATAATTTATACTATAAAAGTCCTAAAAATAAGTATAAACAATAAATACGCAAAGCTAGGACATGATTCGTTTATTTCCAAATACATCTTACATTACATCAAATAAAAGAGACAATGATTTATGTAAAAAATGTAACGATAACTGGTAATCCTTCAAAAAAAGCAGTTTGAATAAATAAATAAATGCAAACGAATAAAAAATCAGACGAATCATCAATCTCACTGAAATGGCTCAAAATTTTCCTCACTTATTTTTATGTTTATTGCATAAAGTTGTAACTTAAACCAAATTGAGACTTTCGGTTTGATGGCATCATAAAAGCAGATGTATTTCGACTTGCTGTTCATTTATTTGAACGGTTCCATCAATTTTTAAAAAAGAAATGTGAAATAAAAATCCAGTAATGTTGAGTCCATTATAAGTGCAACTTCTTACACTGCGATTTTGGGAATGTGTTTTCTAATGTTTTGAAATTTTTATTTACTTTTCAACGGCAATTTTTGCCACATTCTTGACTTAGAAAATGACTTCTCGTCATATTTAAGCTCTGTTTGAATTTTTATTGAGCAATTTAGTAAGTTCAGATGGAATTTTTTTAAAGATTTATTGATTTCTTTTATTCATATTTGTATCTTTATTCTGTATGTTAGATTTAACCGTGTTGAGAACAGTTTTAATGTCTTATTTCTTTTATGTTTTTGTAAAACTTTTTATGAAAAAAAAAGGATATTGGAGCATTGCTAGTTATTAATCGTTAAATTATTACCAAAGGTTTCGTGTTTACTCGCAACCTATATTTTTCTATGGCTATGGCTAATTGACAAGTATCAGTAGAAGGCATATCGTCAAATGTTCTAAAATGGTTCATATGTTATTTAAATGCGCCGTATGTTTAATGTCATCATAAATAGGTTTATTTCGTAAACATACTAGCATACTTTGGTACGAGCTATTTGTTCACCATAGTATTATTTTCCATATAAAAAGTTTACAAAGAGAAAATAATTATAATTATCAAAAAATAAAACCATGAGAAATAACGATGAAATTTCATCAAATTCTGACGAATTTCAAATTTTGGATTCCACAATTTTAAATTTGTTCTCTCAGTCACTTTTTCTGTCTGTGAATGACATAACTCAGGAACACCATTTGCTATATGGCTGGTATATGATTTACAAAAAAATCTGTAGAATTTTGACAAATTTTGAGCAAAATCAATTCAGATGAAATCTATTTGTCCGTCTAAAAGAAAGTAAGTTAATTTATTAACTACAAAACGCAAAGAACTTGATGGAAAAAATTCAGTACACAATTTTAGCATTCGAAGTCTATGTTCCTAAATCAAACTTCTCAAAGGATCGAATGTCTGTACGTTTGTATTTTCCTAAAAATATAAATGAGATGTCTCCAAAATACAAAGGATTAAATAAACAAAATTTAGATGTAATCTTGCTGCTAATTGTATCAAATATTGATTTAACCCTTAACTGGAAAGACCGGTAAAGGTGGACTTTCGGTCACCTATTTTTAGCTCAGTCGAATGGATTGACCTTGTAGGTTCCTGCTTCGTGACTTTTAATGCACGTGGACTTTTTTAACCAGTTTCAGCGGTTGATTTTTTTAAATGTTTCGGTTATTTCTTTGCACGACGTCTGTGAGACCGCACCCCTCTTTTAGTGTTCCAGCATTATACAAGTCTTAGGAGATGGCTTTAAATCTTGCTTCTCGAAATATCATCCAATCTACTGATCTTCGTTATGAAGCAAAGCTCCAGAGACTTTTAAATAAAGCAGAAATTGAGTGATTTTAGTGATGAGGGTAATTGTACAGAAGAGTTTTTTCGATGAAAGTTCGCATTCGATTGACTCTGATATATATGTATATATATATATGTTCAAATATAATTAATTTTTCTTGTGATAAAGTATTTTGAAAAATTTATAAAATATATTAATATACCAAGAGAAATATCTACAGAATTTGCAGGCTGATTTTTATATTAGTACTATATTTTTAAAATGCCCTCTAAATCGGTGCTACGGTTGTTCACTAGTTTCTGCATAAAAATAATGCCGATAAAAAAAAGGGTCAATTTTACACAACTTAATTTTTTATTTTTGAATTTTCCATTATATTGCTTTCTATATCCCTTTGTATACTGGAAAAATAAATATAATTTAAAAAGTAAAAAGCAATAGGTTCTTCAAGAATATTATTTGCTGTAACAAGTAATTTGAGAAGAAAATGTATGTTCAAATGCAATTATTTTTTTCAAGGATAATGTATTTAAAAAATTTCTAAATATATTTTTATATCAGGAAAAATAACTGCAGAATATATTGGCTAATTTTAATTCTTATTAGAAAATTCAACTTGAGTGTAAAGAAAATGTGATCTTATTGACTGCACCTCCCCAGTTAAGTCCTAAATTTTCACATCCCCAGTTAAGGGTTAATATATGAAGAAAGCTGTCCAAAATTCATATTCAATTTTCTCTACAATACTTATCGTTATTATTTCTTATATGTGAGGTTCTGAAAACAAAAATCTGAAAACTCAAAGCGTTCATGGCCTTCTACAAGATTCACATTAGAGTATAGCATTATGGTACATAATAGAGTAGCTTTTGTAAGTAATATATTAATTCCTGCCTTTTTGTCTTATTGACAAAATAAAAACGAATATCCTACATAATTTATTATAGGTAGCGAAATCAAAGCTATATCGAACCTTTGATTGAATCAGAACTTTGCAACTTTACATCAAAATTAGATGAAATCAAAAACATCTTTAGATTTTATTTTAAAAACGATGGAAAAGATTTAGTTTTTGTTAGAGAGACAATATCTCATAAAGAAATGTGGTTGGAAAAAAGGAGGATTTTTCCCATGGGAGTTTTGACAAAAAAATGAAAAAAAAAAAAAAAAGTGAAAGAAATGAATTACCACCGCAATGTCGAAAGGAAATTTTTCTTAGTTAAGGTGAAAGTTGACGAAAAAATGAATGATATTTAGGAGTTTATTTAAATAACCGCAACGCTTACAACGCAGCGCCTTTTTGGATTATTGGAAATAATTTTTTAAAGTCAAGAATATGATTAAAATTCAAGAATATTCTTGATTGTATTCTTGAAAAATATAATCAATAATATAATTAGTAATTCAACTAAGGAACGTCACGCTTTCTCTTAACTAATAGGAATGATTGAATGATTGTTTCAAAATGATTAAAGACGATTTTGAAGAGATTTAAATTATAGAATCATAGGCCGGGATATCTTGAGAAAGTTTTTTTATGAATTTGAAGAAATTTTAGGACATATTTGGTAGAAATATTCTTGATAGGCTTCCTTTTACGATTGTTATGCAAAACATTATTATTGAAATATTATGGTGCCTTTAAAACTTGCATAAAATACTGTTTGATTCAGTATCCCGAGACGACTACTTTTCGACGTTTCTACCTCGCTACGGGGTAAAGGGTGAAAGGATGACGCATTTCTGGAATTTTTAATCATTCTTTGACCTCGGATTCAGCCCCATTTGAATAATTTATCATTTAGTTTGTTTTTTTTTCAGTATGAGCGCCGTGTCAATTATGATAGTACTATTGTATTTTAACACAAAATTGGGCACTAATAGCTTATATGATTGATTCAAATAACAAAACTACTTTCAGGAGTGGTACGAAGAACATTTTATATAATATTATTAAATGTGACCGAGATTATCTACCATTTTTAATCTCAAAATATTATTAAAAACTCAATAGCAAATAAAAAAAGAATTGTTTTAATATAAATGTCTTTATTATGTTTACAAAAATGAGCTACCAAATTTTAAGAACAAAAATCGTTCATTTTTTTCGTCATAATTTAATTTTTAGACCAATTACAGTAAATAAAAACTGCTCGAAAGTATTTTATTGTGAATTAGTATCTTTTTCCGACAATGATACGCATTATCCACAGTTTTTACACCTCCCAAGTTCGCGAATAATCCAAGTTCATAACGATTATTAAATGTAAACATCTCTTCCATTCATATCTCCTCTCACCCCTATTTTGACTGAATAAACTCATCCTGACGCATGCGTAAAAGTACGGATAGTTTTCATATACGAGAACAAGCAATGTTGGCTTCGAAACACTTGATATCTCCTTAATTTCTTGATGGCTACCTATCTTTAAATAAGGGAATCATAGAATAATATTTATCGAATGATAGATTTCTGAAGTAAAGTATTGTGATTGAACTTGTTTGCTCTTTCGGGATAAAAGTTGACTCAGATGAATACTGCTTTTACTTTGGCTTTATTGATATCCATTTTGTCGTGGTAATAAAGGATTAATTAAAACTCCTGTAGCAAACCGAGATTGTTTTATTCGTTTACCCATAAGTTAGGAGTGTAATGTTTGGATTTGACCTAATAGTGGCATATGCATTTTTTTAAATAAAAACGAAGAATACTTATTTGACTCTGAAACTCTAATCAATATATGATGATTTTATAAGTCATTTAGGAATATTCAAATGATGAAAATCTTTTTAAAATTCTTGACACTTTTTGTTAGTTGATGAACTGGCAATTTACCAAAGTTCTAATTTATAAAAATATTTTGTATGCAATTGTATTTTTAATGTTAATATCTTAAAAGCAAGGATTCCTAATATTATATTAATATTTATTAAAAAAACAAATGCATTGAACAAGACTGGTAGAATAAAAATTTCGAAAATAAAAGCAACACATCTTAACGCCGGGTTTACACTCGGCCAGTTATAAGAAGGCTAGTAAGCAGCGCATGCGTAGAAGGGCTGAAAAATGCTGTTCGGTCCATGCAAGTAATTGTCTCGACGGGCCAATAACATGTCGCTGCATTGTATTTTTTTCTTACTGCGCGCGCATTTGTAGAGTTTGGCGATTTTTTTTTTCCCGTGAAAAAATTGCTTACTTATCATAGATTAATTCCGACATTTTTTGCTCTTTGTTCTTTCTGATGCATCGATGTGTATTTTTTTTTTTTTTCATTTTATTTGCAATTTTTTTTCTATAATTTTCTAAATTTAGGTATGTTGACTTTTTTTTTTCATTTAACCATCTTTATTTGTGTAAATATCCATCATTTTAACACAATACCCAATGAAAAGAAAACATTTTAGTAACGCCAAAACGGCAATTTATACTCAAGAATGGAATGCCTGAATCTGTATTATGAAATTGTGGCAAACATAAATCAGTCGCTTTCTACGCATGCTCTGATTCCTGGCCGTCTTATAACTGGCCGAGTGTAAACCCGGCATAAAACTGAATTCAGGATGATTCGTGGAAATAACTATATGGTATCATCTCTTTGCTCAATGCATATTTTAGAATGCATATTTTGCTAATTCATATTTTCAATGCATATTTTGGAAGAATTTTGTGTCTTGCTAAAAAACGAAAGGTACAGAGAAACTTTAAATAATTAAAGGCATTAAATTAGTTTTATGTAAGGCAAAACTTTAGACTAAAATTATACAAATGTAAAGGGAAAATAAGAAGGTATTATAAGCACATTTTATAGGGAATTAGTAATTATGGAAACTGTATGGTACGTCCACTATACTTTTTGAAAATTTTAGAATTAACAACATTTAAATCTTGAATTATCAGAATTATCTTATGAAAGTACATTAAAGATAATTATCTAAATTATCTCTAAATTATTGAAATAGTTTATGTGCAACATATATATAAGTATAAGCAAACTACTTATATTAGATGTTTAAATATTTCTTGTAAATATTAAATTGAACATTAGAACAAGGATAAGAAATTCTTAAAAATTTTAGAATTAACAACATTTAAATATTTAATTATTTAAATTATCTTATGAAAATATATTAAGGTGAATTATATGACTTATTCCTAAATTATTGAATTAACTTATGAATTATTACTGAATTATCTTCAGTAAAACATATATAAGTATAAGAAAACTACTTATATAAAATGTTAAAATATATCTTAAGAACATTAAATTAAATATTATAACTAGAGTAATAAATTCTTGAAAATTTTGGAATTGGCAAGATTTATTCATTTTTCTAAATTATCTTATGAAAGGATATAAAGGGGAATTATATGAATTTTATCTAAGTAATTAAAATATCTTATGAATTATTACTGAGTTATCTTCAGTAAACCATATATAAGTATAAGAAAACTACTTATATTAGATGTTAAAATACATTTTGAGAATATTAAATTAAATATTAGAAGTAGAATAAGAAAGTCTTGAAAATTTTGGAATTAGCAACATTTAAATATTGAATAATCTAAATTATCTTATGAAAGTGCATTTAAAAGAAATTATCTAAATTATTGAATTATTTTATTAGTGTATTATCAAGTAAAATATGCATAAGCATAAGAAATCTACTTAGAATTTAAAATATATTTTGAGAATATTAAATTAAATATTAGTATCAAAATAAATTTAATCTGTGAGAAATTCCCTAATCCAACGACATATTCCATTGAATCAACTTAAACTAATTTATAAAGCAGAAGTATAACGTATAACAACTAAATTAGCAATTCTAATCCCAAACTGTTAATCCAATTCAAAATAAGAAGAAAAAAAAAGTGTGAAAGTATAAAATATTCAAATAAATGATCAGGCTGCATCAAATGGACCAGAGTGATTCTTTCGTTTTGATAGCATCATAAATATGTACTTCTACCTGTTCTTTATCCATTTGCCGCTCGTTGCCATCATTTAAAAAAATGTATGAAATAAAAACTCCGTAATGTTGAGTCCGTCATAAGTGCAAATTCTTATGTTGTGCGTTTTTGAAATGGGTTTTTTAATGTCTCATACTTTTTACGTAACTTTTGAACGGCTGTCTTTGCCATTTTCCGACTTTTGAAAAAGACTCGTCGTCATATTTAAGCTCCTTTTAAACTTTTATGCTGCAGTTTATGGAATTTAGTTTTTTTTCTAGAGCATGTCCGCTTTAATGTCGATTTTTATTCTTCTTCTTTTCCTCATACAAATCTGCAGTTTTAAGAGGAGATATGAGTTGTTCAAATGTGTTATTTCCTGTTGAATACTGCTGACATTTTATTGCAAAAGAAATATCGTTAATTATTCTGTTACATTTGAAAAAATGCGAATCAGAAATATGTAGCCATTAAGAGATTAAGAGAATTGCGTGCGGTGGAAACCAGCAGTTTATGTGAATTGTAAAGGTCCTATGTAGAATCAAACGTGGCATCGTGAATTACAATCGTGAAATTAAACCTATTTTAAAACATAGGTAAGGTTATTCGACGAAATTCTTTCAAAAATTGCCTCAGGCTCGTGACGAACTTCTTCAAATTGCCTTCGCTTATAATTGTAGTATATCAATCTCCCAAAATGGCCTCGCGCCATTTTGGAACATTCATTCCTTCAATTTCTATCAGTTAAGAGGAAATGTGTCGTCTGCGGTTAAGTGGTAGCAGCTAAGATGAAGTTAGATGGTAGCAAGCTAAGCGACTCTTTTTATTTTTCTATTCGCAAATAATCCAAAACTTGCTACGCTGTGGGTGACACGTTTGTTTGTAAAATCCCTTAATTATAATCATTTGATCATCGACATTTTACTCAATTAAAGGTCTTTATTTTAATCACGTCGTAAATCCTTTAATTTCAATGATTTAAAATCTGTTTAAAGTCTATTTCTGAAATTTCTGATGAGAAAAACATTCTTTCTTCGAAATTCTCGTCAAAGGAAATGTCTTTTATAAAAGATTTAAATTTTTCGTTCCATTTTTACCCAAAACTAGCAGCTTTGAATTTCCAACTGATTTTCCGCTATATTGAATATTTAAAATAATCAACAAAACCTTAAAAAATACGTGCTGAGCTCTTACTATTGAGTTTATTTTGCCATTTTTTTCAGATGAGAATTAATAGCACTTAGATATTTCATCAAGGTTCTTTGTTCTCGAAATAAGTACGTTTTCGAGAGAATTCTAAAAAAAAAATTACTTCATTGTAAATTTTCAGTGGGAATAAACTTAACAATGTGCCCCAGTCATAAACACTATTTAAAATAAAACTAATGTAAACTAATGATTTCGCCAATGTTTATTTGCATTAAAATTAATTATAATCTAAAGTTTTGGAGAAACACTCCGTATGCTTTAATGAAATTTAATAGGCTGGATTAAAGAAAAACATGCATGGCTGAATGATTAGAAAATTTTCCTAAATGTAAGATAAATTGAAAAAAGAACCAAGGATTTAATATTAGAAAAAAATCTTTAGAATAATTATTCGATTAACATATTTTTTGATTTGTAATAATCGATACCGATAAGTCAGTTTTAGATATTGTTTGTAATATTTCTCGTTAATTTCCACTACTCTTGGTGAAAAAAAAGAAAGAAAATGCAACAATTATAGCCCTATCTCTATTAAAAATCGAAATCTGAATACCTTTCTGCAGAATTTATAGGCATCATAGTCTACCTGGGGACTATATAATCAAAGGTGTTCACACGATGAGTAACGTTTGACCAGTAACTACAGAATTTTCTGGTTGTTTCACTCTGATTATTGTTAGTGTTTCCTCTTTATCAGTTTGCCATCTGCTGGTGTTATTAATATCTACAAGTACTATCCGTTTGTATGTCGAGGCTGTGTTTTTGTCGCTTGTGCTCTGCATTTTCCGGAATATTCGTAAAATGAAACGCCATGTTCTTTTATTTAGTGCATTGGATTTCTTTTACCATAATTCTGTAACATGATTCTGTAAAATTACTTTTGCACTCTTTCATTTAATTTAACTTTATTTGTCTTATTACTTGAGACGAGTGGATTCTTCTATCGATTTTTTTCGCTCCCTTTTTGATACTGGTTCTTCATTCAAGTATATTCTCTATTACAATACATTATTTCAATATATTTAGAACCTAATTATCATTTAGTTGATCAAATTACTTTTACATTCTTTAATTTAATTTAATTTGTCTTAATTCTAGTGAGGAATGAATTCTGTCATTGATTTTTTAACTCATTTTTTGATACTGATGTTTCACACATGTATATTCTTAATCACTTGATCACAATACATTATTTGAATATTTTCAGAACCTAATTATCAGTTAGTTGATTCATTTAATTAAATTAATAAATAATCATCTGCACTATTTACAGCTTCATGTTAACATAATATAAACCCAAGCGGATCTTCCACCATATCGCTTAAGTACCCGAATCCCAACTACTCTCATTACACCTGCAGTCGTATCCATCTAGGCATTCATACTCTCCATTTACGAGCATAGCTGTGACCATAACGGATGATAAGTACCAGCGTCTGTGAAATGGGGATTCCGCGTTTTCTTGGAGCATCGCTCGAAGCCTTGCCATTCCGAACGAAAATTCAATTTTGACAATTACGAGAAATTAAATCTTGTTGCGCATGAAGATAATTTCACATAAAACTGTGCAGAATGCTCACTAAGAAGGGCAGATGCCTTATTACCCTTCTATGGTAACCAGTGACATCGTGACCTGTCTGGAGACTGTATAAACAGAGGCGTTCATACGAAGAGGTTCTTTCGACAGGCAACTACAGAACTTTCTAGTTTTTTCAGCTGATCACTGTTAGTGTTTCCTGTTTCTCAGTTTACAGTCTACTTGTGTTGTTAGTATCTATAAATGATGTCCGTTTTGTATATTTTGGCTGCATTTCTTCACTTGTGTTCGGTATTTTTCGGAATATTAGTAAAGTAAAACTTCGTCTTCCGCTAATTAGTGTATTAGATTTCATTTAATCTACACTTGTAAAATTATTCCATAAAATTATTCTTACACTCTCTTATTTAATTTAACTTGATTCATTTTAATGCTTGTTAAAAACGAATTCTGTCATCGGTTTTTTTCACTCACTTTTTGATATTGGTGTTTCACACATGTATATTCTCAATCACTCGATCACAATACATTATTCCAATATTTTCAGAACCTAATTGTAAGTTAGTCGATCCATTTAATTAAATTTTCAAATAATCATCTGCACTATTTACAGCTCCATGTTAACATCGCATAAATCCAAGCAGATCTTCCTCCTTATCTTTTAAGTACCCGAATCCCAACTACTCTCATTACACCTGAAGTCATATTCATCTAGGCATTCAAACTCTCCATTTACGAGCATAGCTGTGACCATAATGGATGGTAAGTACCAGAGTCTGTGAAATGGGAATTCAGCGTTTTCTGGAAGCATCGCTCGAAGTCTTGCCATTCCAAAGGAAAATTAAATTTTGACGATTACGAGAAATTAAATCTCGCTGCACACGAGTATAATTTCAGGACAGAATTGGATGTTCTCTAGTACGGTCTGGTGCTGGACAGTAGGAAACTTACCTGCTTAATAAACAACCCCTAAGGTCATTAAATTGCAAATAAATTGGCTTTTAATCCAAAAATAACTGTTATTACCGGAATTGAGAGGCTTAAGGTATTTCTAATGCATCTTTGAATCTTTAATTAGAGATTTCTCAAAGTAATTAAAGGTGTGAGTAAATATATAACACTGATGGAATGGTACCATTCGTTGGAATTAATAATAAATCCCTGATATTTTTAGATTTTGTAGGCTTAGAGCTTATATAATAAATCTAATAAAATAAGCTTTAAAGTGCATATTTATTAATTTACTAGTCACTTCAGGTGGATAGCTGACTCTTCGGGAGTACTTTGTATTTTATTTTAAAAGAAATTTTTTTATAACTTCATGCTGCCAAATTATATGGCATTAAAGTCGTATTATTTCTCTCCTTTTAGTGAATATTCAGCTATTGTAATTTCACCTTTTTGTTTGTCTTATAAATTATAGAATATTTCTTTAACTTTCAACACTGGAATAAAATGAAGGGATTAAATTTAAATGAAATAATTAAAATGGTTTAAATTTCAAGGCAGTATTGTAATTATTGTTGGATATGTATTGTAGTATGGAATGTATTGTTGGAAATCAATTAAAAAATATCTTTAAAAAATTACTAAAATGCAGCAAAATTTTGTGTGACTATTAAGTTTATATCATTAATAAGACAATTTTATAAATTATGAAAATATATAAATTAGAGTAAAATTATCGTAGAAAACCTCCAAAATTCATATTAATTTCCAATCAATTAAAATTATTAAAATTTCAAAAAAATCGTCTGAAAGTGCATCTCTAGAGGGTATATTTAAATCAAATGTGATGACTGTAGGTCAAACGGTCTGGCCTGTAGAAGGACAGCACCCACTTATTAATCTTACTTATTAGTACAGATTAAAAAGAAAAATTATTTTTTAATAAAAAAACTTTAAAAGCTCTTTTTTTTTAATTATGCGTTTATAAAATATTCTTCAATGTCATGGAACTCTTTGGCGATTTTATATATTATAATTTTTTTTTAAAAAAATCAATTTTTATCTATTAGTCAATTTTTTCGTCAAATTTATGACAAGAACAGCATAGAAAAGTTTGAAGGGAGGCAGAAAGCAAGAAAGAGAAAACGAAAGCAAGAATTTTGAACTTAATTTTCAGAAAGGAATTTGCCAATACAAAGTTTTGACTCAGTATGAAAATTAACTGTCCTCTTAATTTAGAAGTTAAAGTTATAATGAACCAGAGCGCTAGTGAATAGAAAATTATGTTTAAGATGTGTATTAATTAAAAATTATTACATATATATTGTATAGCTTCCAATCTTGAATTTAAATTCAATAATATAAATGTTATAAAATATTACGTTCAATTTCTTCTCAGATTCCCAACCAATTGACCATCCATTAATGGAACAAAAATTTAATTAAATTAGTTAAATAACTCTTCATAAGATTCTGAAAATATGAATTGTCGATTTAACAACCAAACAATGTATTGTGATTATGAATCTAACAGTATTATACAGTTTCCCTATATAATGCTTGTGAAATGGTAAAAAATAACTGCTTATTTAATTCCGTTTTTTCATAATATATATATATATATATATATATATATATATATATATATATATATATATATATATATATATATATATATATATATATATAGAGAGAGAGAGAGAGAGAGAGAGAGAGATTACATCTATTTTTGATATCCACTAAAGAATATACCATGAAACAAATATTACTAAAATTCAATCAGTTTGTTGTCATTATTCACTATTTATTAAAAACTCCTAAGACTTTTCATTCGACCACGTTGGCTTTATTAAAATTCATAGCTTACCTGGTACCATTAAATATAATGCATAGAGTTTTGATGGAAGGGGCATATGTTCCATCACTGATATGGGTGGGGGGATTTTGGGAAAAAAATATTGCTGTCAAATAATTCATGAACCCCACCCCACCCCCAAAAAAATCACTAATCCTTTCCTTCTAAACTAAATATACTCACATCTGGCAAATAGTATGGGAATATTACATATTAAATACACTGTAATTTATAACTTGAATTAAGTTTCACAAAAACTTCAATAATCAAACATTTTAAAATTTTAACATGTACAGTGACGCCTGATGATGAAGTTCAGTAAGTAATCTTTGTACCTCAATTGTGGACCTGAAGCTAATGTTGCACTAATCCTTTCCTCCATCATTGAATGTGTGGCTATGGGGAATGTTTCGCTAATTTTCTTTGCGATTAATTAATGAAAATATTAGTATTATATCTTCGCGTAAATCTCTAGAAAAAAATCTTTTTTTTTTTCATTTTTCTCTAGAAGTTGGAATTGGAGTTTGAATATTTATAGCATAAAAGTAATAAGGCATAAGGTCTGAGCATATTAGGTATAGTCAATAAATAATGAGGCATAAAGTCTGAGCATATTAGGTATGGTCAATAAATAATGAGACATAAAGTCTGAGCATATTAGGTATAGTCAATAAATAATGAGGCATAAAGTCTGAGCATATTAGGTATAGTCAATAAATAATGAGGCATAAAGTCTGGGCATATTAGGTATAGTCAATAAATAATGAGGCAGTGATTATTTCATACATTTTTTAATGAAACTCAACTATTAATACATTTCTTCTATTATGATATGTCATACAATGGCATGCTCAGAAAAATTCTTTGACTGGGGTTTGAACCACTTTGAACAAACACTCGTTGACTTCATCGTCCGTTTAAAACCATTATTCCCGGAATTCTTTTTTGAATTCTCTAAGGATGTGGAAGTCACTTAGAGACAGATCTAGTCTGTAATAGCAATGAAACACGAAAGTTAAAGTTTCAAAAATGATCAGAAAGCACCCTAGTTCTAATTATATACCATGAAAACCAGATATCCGTCTCCTGAAATGATACATCAGGTAGTTTTCTGGAAACCAAAACTTTTCGGTTCCAGAGGCGTGTGTGGTTGAAAAGCTGAAACTTAAAGGAATTCATGCAAGTGCACCATTAGAAATGAAGCATACGACTTCATTTGACTCAACGGGAAAAATTCGGGCATTCCATTTGAACCCCTGTAGAAGTTCTTTATTGTTCTGGTTGAGTGTAGTAAGCGTTGCAACAGAATGGAACTACGAGGAACTTTACTGGGATGTCTCGAATACCGCTGAACACTGACTGTACTTCCTTGCTTCAGGAAATTAATGTGGAGACAATCAATAACAACAATCCTTATGATCGAAAGCATTTCTTTGCGTGGAGAGTATTGAGTGTTTTTGATGGAGGAAAGTTCGTCGATGGATTTAGCGACCTCTCAGACTTTCAGCTGTCAAGAAGCACATAATATCTAAATGCTCCACTTTGGATGGCTCCAAAAGCATCACTTTCTGAAACAGAGTGAATGGGCAAAGCCATTTTGTCCTAGAAAGGGAAGAGCGACCAAATCTTTTCGTCACATCAACACAGACATTTGAGGCTATATCCATTTTTCTAAATATAATAGTTTTGTTTTAATGGCATCTAAGTCGTCGTTTATAGTTTACGTCAAATATTTCCCTAAATATTCTATTAAAATAAGATCAAATTTCGTGCAATTTAAAGGATGACAAATTATTATCTAGATTAACATAAAAGAATACGTATTGTTATGAAGCAAAACGGTTTTTTTTAAGTAAAAGATGGACTTTAGATATTATAAATAAAAATATTTCCAAGTATATAAAAACAATATTATATACAGATATATAAAGAGAGATAGATAGATGTAGATATAGATATAGATAAATATATGTAGATATAGATATATATAGATATATGTAGATATAGATATAGATAAATATATGTAGATATAGATATAGATAAATATATGTAGATATAGATATAGATAAATATATGTAGATATAGATATAGATAAATATATGTAGATATAGATATAGATAAATATATGTAGATATAGATATATGATGAAAAAATCGTAGGCCTCTAAAATTCCAGTATTCGGTTTAGCCTATTCTACAACCAATTCATGAAATTATAGTAATGATAAAAATAATATGCATAAATGGATAATTTCTTATTTTTATAAAAATAATAAACATAAAACGATAGCTTATTATTTTTATTATAAGAATTTATTATTTTTATAATAATGATAAAAATATATATTTTTTATAATAATGATAAAAATAATAAACATAAAAGGATAGGAATGTAATAAAAAACATAATTAAAATTAACCAAACTGATATCCTTTTTAGCAGTAATTTCATTCCCTCATTGGAAATATCTTTCTCAGTGATCAAAAATCCTCTTTCCGTGAAGAATTGCAGACTTAAAATCATTTCTAACTGATGAAATAAAAATAAAAAAACATTAAATTCTATTCCAATAACATACATGATATATTTATTTATCAAAGATAAAGAAATGCTTTTATTCCTGGAATATCTTTAACAATTATTTTCACTCCAGAAACTATTCGAGATATTTTGAAATATTTGTAGATTAAATTTCTGAATTTTCTCTCTCGCATTCCTTCGAATATTGAAGCCTCGAAACGCAGAAATTCCCTAATATTTCTGGAATTCCAGGTAATAATAATTCTTGAAATACTTTCTGAAAATAGCATCAACAGGCGTAATTAAAGTTGTATGTAACATCAATTACATCTTTAAACATATAAATTTTATAACATTCTTTTACAATTATCATATTATGGTGCGTTAATTAAAATGTTAGCATTCTTTATTTCATATATTATCACTTCTACTCTTCCTTTTGGCAGCGAAAATATTCATAATATTTGTTTTTCGTATTTTAATGTTTAAATAAATTCTGTTTCATGACGTTAAAATTAGTACAAATATTTTATTAAATAAATGCGCGTTTTAAAAACAATTTTAAGGTTTTCAAAATGTGAATTAAAGAGAAATCAAACATCCTATGCTCTGTAATCAAAGATAAAAACTATAATAAATTATAACTATATCATTAAATTTTCACTAGTTTTAAGAAATGTAAATAAATAAATAAACTGAGAAAGAGTTCATTAAAAAAATTATTATTTAAAGAAGAGATGCTCAAGAGATTTATTTCCTTTAAAAATGTATTATTACTTTTATTATAATTAACTAAATTTAATTATTCAAATCATTGTACCATTCATAAAGGATCATAATTTCTAATTATACAATAGTAGAAAGAAGACTCTTGAAGACAACTCTTCTAAAGGCGCAAATTTTATATGCATTCTTAATAATTGCCCTATGTGAATTCTCTTGGTCACACGAGTACCATCCACGTGATAACACATTTCATTATCATGTAAAGTATTTAGTTAACCCTGCCTTTCAAATTATTATTTGTAGCACATAAAAGACGCGTTAAGTACAGAATCTATGATGATTAACTTTTCTAGTTAGTGCTAAATCAAGGATTAGAAAACAAAAAGTTGAAATATAGGGTATCATGATCAGTGATGAGTTGAAAAACAATTCGGTTTGTAATCATCATCTGTGAACGTATTATTCAATAATTTCATAAACATCGACTTCGAGCCGAATATATTCATTAAATTATTACAGACTGTATTTAATTAATATATAAAACTTAATAAGATATCATATAATTCTGTTTATTTTTGGAAGTTTCGATAATTAATCAAATTTTCATAATCAGTGTAAATCTAGTAATAGTTTTAAAAAAATCAAGGATGTTATATTTTAAAATAGACTTAAGAATTTAACAAAACAGTTTTACAAAAAAATGCCAAATTAATTTGTAAGTATATGATTATTACCTTTGTAATAATTATTTAACGACTGGGTTAGGAATATTGATTTTGAATAAATTATTGATGGATAAAGATTATTACAGTTGTAATAATTATTTAATAGCTGGATGAGGAATATTGATTTTGAATGAATTACTCAGTGCTCACTAAAAAAAAACACTGTCTCAGTTTGGTTCGTACTAGTTAATTAATCAAATATTTTTAATTATTTGTAGATTAGCCAAGAAAGAATTATATAAATTTATTCATTTTGAATATTTTTAATCAATTTTATTAAAAACCCATTAAGTTCCATTATAAATAATTAAAGATCGCTTAAAGATTGTTTCGCGAAACTATCACATTACTGAATGAATTATTTTCTTTTAGAACTCACAAATCATATTTAAAAACTTTAGAATAGAAGAAGATAGAAATGACAAATTAAATCCTTTAAATTTCAACAACATTCGCTCACATTTGAAGAACATGGAAAAAAAAACACCTACTCTAAAATGTCCTATGAAAGCAACGTTCTTTTACCTAAACTTATGTATAACGCTCTTTTACATAGGTGTTTATTTATATATTCCAACAAGCATAAAGAGTTGGAATTTCTAAAAGGCGATTTGAAAATAACCACCCGCAAAACTCGAACATTTTCGAATTTTTCAATTCCATTGCAAATAAATAATGGTCGCTTGAAGAATATTTCGAGCAATTTTCATCAGCCTGGAATGAATTATTTTCTTTTATCACTCAAAAATCTCATTTTAAAACTCTGAAATTCTTTAAATTTCAAACACATTCATTCATATATCAAGAAAATGAAAATAAAAACTGTCCCAGCTGTTTCCTATGAAAGCAAAACTCTCTTTTGAGTAAGTTTTTATTTATACATTCCACCAAACATAAAGATTTGAAATTTTTTAAAGGTCAACCTGAAAATAATAACGTGAGAAAACCGAATGTCCTTCGAATTTTTCAATTTCATTGTAAATAAATAGGGATCGCTTGAAACGCATTTCGAGCAAGGATCATCATCTTTGAATGCATTGTTTTCCTTCACTACTCTCAAATCATATTTCAAAATTCTGGAATAAAAGAAGATAAAAATTACAAAGTAAATCCTTTAAATTTCAAAAACATTCATCAAGAGCATGAACATACAAACTACCCCAGCTATGTCCTATGAAACCAAAACCTCTTTTGCATAAGTTTTTATTTATACATTCCACCAAGCATAAAGACTTGGAATATTTGAAAGGTAAACCTGAAAATAATGACCTGCAAAACTCGAATGCCCTTGGAATTTTTCAATTCCATTCTATAAGGATCGCTTTAAGAGCATTTCAGGTAAAGATCATCATCTTTGAATGAATTAAATACTTTTACCACTCACAAATGATATTTCAAAACTCAGAATAAAAAAAGACGGAAATTACAAAGTAAATCCTTTACATTTCAAAAATATGAAAAAAAAATCTAACTTTTAATGTCCTTTGAAAGCAAAACTCTTTTTTTCATAAGTTTTTATCTATACATTTCACCAAGCATAAAGAGTCGGAATTTCTAAAAGGTCGACCTGAAAATAACGACCCGCAAAACCTGAATGTCCTTCGAATTTTTCAATTGCATCGCTTCCCGGTTCAACATTTCTCTTTCTGGAAAATGTTGCCTTGCCAGAAACACACTTTCCAGAAATTCTGCGAGGAAAAATAACTACATCCACCCGAAATGGGTATCCGTAAGCCATTAGGAAAGAAATGGGAGGACGATTCTACCGAAGTGAATCCACGGACGATTTGCATTGATTGGTTTTCGATCTTCCTGCTTGAGACTTCATCCGTTAAACTTCGAAATCCACCAAATGATTGGACAAGAGTCGTTCCGGGAGAAGCCGGATGTTATTATTATTATTTTTATATGGAAGAAGTACCTTTGCCATCTTCTTCTTCTTAGAATCGGGACATGGAGATTATTTGCATTTTTCAAAAGAGTGAGGCCATTGAGATTTTGATGCAAGGTTAACGTGGAAAAGTCGTATGAGGTATAGGATGCAGCTTTCTTTTTTACTATTTTGTAGAAATAGATGTATGGAATAACAGAATGGGATTTTTACTTTTATTTATGGCTGAATTGAATTTTTTGAAATTATCAGGAAAAACTTTAAATATGTTAAATTGGTACTTATCAATTAACGATAAAAGATTCATCATCCGTTGGCGAAAACAAATAAAAATATAAAATTGAAATTTGCTATCGCAAATTTCAAGTTATCATGTGAGAACATTGATATTTTTAAATCATTGTTTGTCTTAATTAATTTAAGTTATTAATCAGTTTAAACTAGTTTGAAACAATCACGTGACTATCAGATTACGCATCGTATTATCGTTATCAAGGAAAAGGTTTTTTTTTTTTTTTCCGAAAAACTAGTAAAAACTGGTTTGATTACGTGACTATTGTAATATGCAATCGTTAATTTTTAGAAAAACGATGTGTTTTTCTTTCTCCCATCTCAAAATTTTTCAAGCTCCAAAACTTTTTTTTCCAGATAGAAAAATTGAAAATAAAAGTTTAGAAAAAAAATTATATATATATATATATATATATATATATATATATATATATATATATATATATATATATATATATATACCTTTTACCTTAATTCCTGTTTCCTTCTTTGTGCTTCTTTGGGTAATAACTTCTTACGACACTTCATGCCCTTTATTTCCTGTCGCGTATTTTGAGGCTTCAAACACTCCAACCCAATATAACATTATGTTCTCACATGATAACAACAAAATAAAATGTTTATTATTTTTTTAGTTAGAGTTTTGGCTCTTTTACCATTAATTGCATACAAATTTATGGTAGAAGCGCACACATAGAGTTGCAGTGCTAATTGGGTTTTAGTGTTGCATTTGGCAACTTTTGGCACTTTCAGCGTTAATTAATAAGTACTGTTATATCAGTTAATTTATTAAAAATATTTTTAAAAGCATAATTTCTGTAAAAAATAATAAAAAAGCAATAGATAAAAAAAATACAATTTTTTTTTTCTTTTGCTTATAATTTTTATTTCATAACTCATTATTATGAATATCGCATAATCTTGATATCCATTATTTCCGATATTCACTACCAGGTGGCGTCACAGAGGCTATAAAAATGTGATTAGATTTGAAGATTAATTACTCTTTAAGTAATGAAATAGTGTATTTCTGTTAAGAACATTCGTTTGCAAAATTTCAAAACTCTGACCAATAGAAAAAGGAGGAAAAAATTGTTCGAAATATTATCAAACAAAACAAATTAAATCAAAATGCTAATAAGCAAACTAATATGTGTTTTTTTTAAATATTCCATCTGGATAATAACAACATTGATCCTCTAGATTTTTCAAATCTGCTCACTTGTTAAAACGTATACTGCCCTAACAAAACATTAATATTTCATAGTCTTTAGTGCATTATCTGTCATTATATGTCTATCTATAGTGTGGAATCACATAATAGATAGTCATATTGTTTAAATGTCCAAAAATTAATAAATTATTGTATAACTACGGTAATACAGTTGGTAAATTGTATTACCGTATGCATGCAATAAATTATTAATTTTTGAATCAATTCTTCAAATTTTGCTCCTCCTGCAATGCCAGCCGATTGGTCCAAAATCTGTTGCAGAATGATTATTTAAAATTTTAACTAGTTAACGAGCTTTTTCTATTATTACGAAAATACCCCAGTAGTAATACAGTAAAAAAAATTAGACAGAATGGATAACGAAAAACAGCACTTCATTTTACAAAACCACAGGTAGCAAAAACTGAGCCAAGAAGAACAAAAGGTATTTCTAAAAGTACATAAGCAGCTAAAAGATCACTATTTCAAGAACAGTAATAATGCTCAGAGATTACAGATAGAAAGCTCGCTTCGCGATAAATATTCCAAAAAAGAGAACTGATTGAGAAAGAATTTGACTGAAAAAGAGAACTAATCTCCATTTATGTGATTTCCTTGGTACGATATGCACATTTCTAGAAGAATCTATAATTCTCGGTTCTTAATTGAGATTCGCCATAGTTCTTGTGTTTCCTGGAAAGTTAATTTTTTTTCCGCCAATGTTTTTGCCGCCACATTTATCACCAGTCTGCCAAACTGTCATTGTGTTCATCGAAAAATTAGGAGTCATTGATTTAGCACCTAATCTACTATCTGATTAATCTGCCTTTCTTACTATGAGATTATTCTTATGGCAGTACTACGCAAATTGTCGGTACATCTATCTTTTATGTTTCACAGTATTGTAATTTCACTCTTTTGTTTGTTCTGTAAAAAATGCGGGTATTAAAAGGATCTTTCTTTTCCAGTTTAAAACATAGGTAAAAAGAACGAAATTAAGTATTTGATGAAACGAGGAAAGTGATATGAATTTCAAAACACCACAGACCTATTGTTAGAATTCAGGTTTAAGAAATGTATATAAAAAATGGCAATTTTCCGGAAAACTTTGCAAAACTATTACACTGATCGCATTTAAAAAACATTCTTTTCATTGTTGAAATGGTTGAACATTCATTTTTGTGCAATTATATTTTCAGAAGTTATCATGAAGAAAATCCAAGGCTCAGTTTAATTTTTAATTAATTAAATTATAAATAAAATTACAAAAAAAAATGCTCTAAGTGAATATATTTACCATCAGAATATTTAACCTACAGCTGCCAAATTTGGCTCTATAATACTCTATAAAGCACCAACACACACACACATTCTTTATTATTAGTAGAAACTTTAAATAAGCAATAAGAAAAAACAAGTCTTTCTTATTCTGTACAGAAATAATATGGAAAACAATCTTTCGAATTAAAAAAATTCTTTTTAATGAGAAAAACGAGATTTTCTGCAACTATATATTTGTTCGAATATAATTTAATTTCAGGGCATGTCATTAATAGAAGAATGTTCTCAAATTATTCCAATTATTGTGAATAAGATTCAAAAGATTTTTTTTAAAAAAAATTTTCCAGACAGTCTGTATTTGAGTATAATTTTTTTTGTAAGTATTTTTTTCCGTCCGAGTACCTTGAATTCAATTCTTTTGAACATAATGAAGTTTTAGAATATATTTCTGAAAAAATTAATGAGAACAATGAAAGGCAGATAAAAATGTATATCCGGATGAAATAATTATTCATTTCAAAAACACAGAGAAAAAAACTGTTCTTCTTAAAAATACCATAAAAATTCTTTTCTATCATATATTACGCTTTCCTGCATCTCAAAGCAATTTAAAAAATGAAATTGATCGAAAAATAAGTAAAGCTTTTTTTTTATATATAGTTATGAAGGAAAAAATAAAGTAAATAGAAATAATTCTGGGTTTTTTTTTCTACCTCACTTTAGAATATTCATCAATATATTTAATAACTATTCTTTTTAATTTATGGATGACTTAGTTAAGTATACACTTTAAAAAATCAGAAAATCAGAAGACGGAAAATTTGGAAGAAAAAAAATATTTCTATTGTGGTAAAACATTGTGCCATGAAATTTGTTAATGTCATGTTTGAATTCAAGAGGGATGTCTTTATTTTCATTTTTCTGCAATGTATTGCATAAACTTAAAATGTGAGAAAATATCATTTAATAAACTTTAATTTTACTTTCTCGTACACGTAGTATATAGAAAGAATAGTAACCGTCAAAAAATTCGAATTCGAGATTTTGAGGAATCGCCATGTTTTGAATCTCCCTGAATTTGAAAAATAAATTTGTAGAAAATATCTATATGTCTGTCTATCTGAAACAAAGATAACAAAAAAAATTTCACCTATAGGGATGAAATTAGGTTATTTTGGTTTGGTAAAATTTGGTTTTTGGTTTGGAAATTTGTAGATTTCTATCATATTTTGGGCAAATTCCGCTCTGAGGAAATATGTATGTCTAACTATTCGAATATAATTTAGCACAATAACTACAAAATGAAGAGAGCTAGATAGATAAAATTTGATTCATAGAATTAATTTTTATAGTCTAGGCAATTATCAAATTTTAAGCCGAATCCAACACGGAATTGACCTGATCTGCACTGTTAGAAATATGTAAACACGATGATTCAAAGATGCTAGGTATCAAATTTGATTATTAATATATCGAATATGTGATTTTATGACTATAAATGTAGTTTTGTGTCAAATTTTTGTTTCAGTAGTTGAGAGAAACGCATTTACAATACAGATTAGCTTTTCGAATGTTGTTAATTGAATGTCACGGTTTAATCGCCAAATAATTCTCCAAGGATGACACGATTGATTCAGTAAAAATGCTAAATTCATGCCAAAGTTTAATATTTCGTAACTACTGTACACTAGTGCTTGGCGCAGCTACCTCGGTTATGATACATTTGTTAGTTTGCATGGGGATACCACGGTACGACCGGAGTTTAACCACCTGCTTGGTGCAATTTTCAAAAATCGCCAACTAGCCAACAACGGTCTTGCGCCGTGTTTTGCGAAATGTTCAAAAGCGAGGGAGCAGATGTCCAGTCATAGAGCATAATAAAATCGAAAGATAATAGGTTTGCGATTCTGGAGGTTGCTAGCTTTGGCGCGTTATCGCAACTTGGCGAAGAAGGGGGTTACACTCCGGTTCACCCGGATACCACTTCAGCTGGTTTATTAACCGACCATCAATCGTCACAAACCGAAGTGTTGACACTTTTAACTTTTGCGTGAACAATCATTTTTACATTTACTAGAATTTAGGGCAAATCATACAATTCTAAACACATTAATGAAAAGTGTTGGCGATAAAATACATTAATTCCAACATTTTAGTTTCAAAACTATCGTGGTTCAATGCATTTCACTCTAAGAAATTCGTAAGAATTTTATGAACTGCGTCCAAAAAGTATTTGTTGTAAGTTGATCAAAATTTTCTAACCATAGAGATGATTTTTTTTTCTTTCATCTGAAATTTGTTTTGCAGATTTTCTTCACTGTCAATCAGGGGTGTAAAAAATTAAGATGTCGAATCATGTGCATTTTTATAATTCATTTAGGCCATTAGAGAATAATCACCACAAGACCTAGCTGCCAACTCTTAGATATTTATATCTGAATTTTCTAAAATCCCTTTTTATCAGCAGTTTCATATTTGTTAAGATAGTATCTCAGAAAATCGCTTTACGATAAATTTAAAAAAAACTATACTAAACTGAATTTAATAATATTGTCCGGATACAAAAACAGAAAATAAGAGGATGCATTTCTTTTAATATGTTGATCTTAATTAAATAATTAATGACAAATAACTTATTCATAGTATTGGCCAACAATAAAGCTCCATTTATTTTTTAATAGTATGAATTTAGAAATTTAAATCTGGAAAATAATTATTTTGGGTGGCAAAAAGTTTTGATAAGTTTCTTATAGGAATATATTAGGCTTTTTCGATATTTCTATTGTCTCATTATTTAATTGATAGCAACCGCATACTGACTGAAAGATCACAAACCCTAGAATAATTCATTCCATTGATCCTAATTGTATTTTTAATAAGTGCATTGTATCTTACTAATTTCGGTTGTTCCCACCAGAATGCATCTCAAATATAAGCTCCGGTATTGTAGCTGGTTCCCGACACCCAGGTGGGTATAGAAATGTTAGGGGGTCAGTTATCTTCTACTGATGACTGGTCATGCTTCCCACCGGAAGGGTTGTACCGCAGCCGGTAATCTCCTTAGGACTCAACTTCAGTTTCCGCCAATGCTTCTCAGTGGTCATATGAAATCCGTATGCCTTATAAGTAGGCGTGCGGAGTAATTTTGTGTGTTTACTAATTTCAGGTAAAATTAGACAACACACAATAGCTTCACAAGGTGATGTCGATCACTATGTTTTAATACGTATTTTAATATAGTTAACTTCAATAGATTAATATATACTTTTTATATTCTAATATACTTTAATGTATACTTTATACTTATACTTTAATTTATACTAATTTATACTTCAATAGTTTTTACTTTTAATATAACAACTTCATGCATTTTAATATGTACTATCATTCATTGATATTTTAAACATTTTCTAGTTTTAATGCCAAAAATGTTTCAGTTAGCTTTCTAATTAGATTTATATTCGAATGCGTTTATAAAAAATACAAAATAGATATTGAAACACACACAATTTATTATGTTGTTATGTACGTAAAAATAATATTATTTATGTGTATTATTATTTATGTATTCTTATTTCTTATTTTTTTTTCATAATAAAAATAATTATATTACAATAATGCACATCATAGTTCAACCACTAGACAATGACAGCTATTTTTACAAAACCTAATCACAATTATTAATACTAAAAATTTAACTAAATATTTATCTCCCAAATACTAAACACGTTTCAAAATGCCATTTATTATTTAAGAAGTGCAACTGTAGTGCACTTGTAGAAGCATATGAGCATCTGTGTATTGTTGAATATTCAAAATATCCGTTGAAATTATACGTATTTTAATACATCACTTCAACCGTCAGAGAATAATCAGCCCTTTTCACAAAACCTGGTCACAGATATTAATAAATTAATCCTCCCCAAATCACACTTTGGCAATAATTTGATTAGAAGATTCGAAGCGTATTATCACAATTCTCATTGGCTGATAAATAAATGGCCGGACATATCAAACGGCACTCAGCATATCACTTAATCTCCTCTCTTGCGGAATAATCCTTCCCTTTTCCGGGTAGGAGGGATTGCCTGAGCAATTAAACCCCCTGCCAAGTCATCCATCACAATCAGGGATCTCGTGGAGCATCAGTATTTAAATGGGACGCGCCCGGACTCGAACTCCCTCTTAGCTGGATAACTCTCAATAATTGGACGCAAATTACTCAATCCGGCGCGAGCCTCTCTGTTGGGATAACACGATGTACAGGCACCAGTGTCATCTGCCGTTTTAACACCAGTGATTACGGGATTCTTACAAGGTGATTTACGCAAGATCGGGATATTTATAGGAAGGATTCTTATTAGGCGAGAAACTAGGACAAAGAAATTAAGAAGTTCGGGTTTTATGGTTGCTAAGAAGGGAAGTTCATGGGGGAGTTGGAGATTACGAACCATTCGCTAATGAAATCTTTGGCTCACCTTGTGGACAGGAGGCAGAGGACACCTGAAAAGATTTTTATCGGAAATGGATGGATTATTTTTGGTTTTGTTAGCTGTTTTCGAATTCTTATCAAATTATGACTAGTAGAAAATATTTGTTTTCCTATTTTGTCAAATATATTTATGAAATCTGATATAAGAGTGTTCATAAGGATTTATAATAGTTTTTGTGACAAACATTTAAATTTCATAAATTAATTCTCAATTCATCTTAAAATAAGATTTATTATTATTGTATGGTAATTTCTATTATTTAAAAATAATAAATGGAATACAAATGTCGGGTGAAACTAAAACTCAATTGCATGTTCTTTTACAGAAGCGACAGAAAAATTAATTAGTTTAATTTAGTAGAAATAAATTATAGTTGTTAAAAATAAATTGGATTTCTATTCTTTGAAACATTTTATGAAATCAAAGATTTCACAAATAATCATCTTTTATTTTCAAAACGTATCACAAGTCCAAAATTCTTTTTTGAATTTTTCTGAACTTATTTTAAGATATTATTGCAATCTGCAATAGCTTTAACTGGGAAATATCTTTATTTAAAACCAATATTAGTACTAAAAATAAGTAAAACTGAAATTTCAGCAGAAAGCAAAGGTCACTTACATACTTTTTTACAGAAGTGACTGAAAAATTAATTGTTTATATTGATTGTTGATTAGTTTCAATTTCCTTGCAAAATTTATGGTTGCTCCTAATATTTTTGTTTTTAAAAAACAATGGAGAACTATACTCGAAACTATACACTCAAATGTTCATAACAGTTTCTGTAACGAGACCTGATACTTCATTAAAAAAATTCTTTTTAAATCCACTTTAAGACAGTAAAGTAATATGTAGAAATTTGGACGTTATTTATTTGCATTATTTATCTTAAGGAAAGTACGAAATAGAAATGTGGCCAAAAAGAAAAGGCAGCTTAAAATTTCCTTATTAGAAGAGATCGCGTAACTTGTCGATTGCGATAATTTCTTTTAACTTATTAATAGAAATTATGATTGATAATAATAAATTTAATTTCTATTCATTTAAATAATTTTTATAAAGAATGTTAAATAATTATGCGAAACAAGTTTAGTGATAATCGTTCTCACTTGTTTCAAATATCCATTTTGAATTTCGGCTATTATCCAGTTGTGTTTTGTTTTATTTTATTATGGTAATTTGTTGGATTAATACAGGGAACATCATCATTTGCTAAGACAATGGAGCATCAAGAAAAATGAAATATAAATATTGCTAGAAAACAACAAACTAGTAATTTTAAATGTTCATTTTTAAAATGGTTTGAAAAAATAATATGTTATGATGGTTTGTTTTCACTTTTTCGTTGAAATTATGGTCTATAGCAATAAAATTATTTTCCATTCACTTGATATTTTCGTAGAGCAATATCAAGAATTATATTGCGAAGTATTCATAATAGTTTATGTGACAAGTATGTGAACTATTTTGAAAAATGCATTTCGAATTCATTTTAAAATACTTTAGAATGGTAACCTGTTGGAGTTTAAGCGGGGAAATGTCATTATTTGCTTTTAATACTAGTATTGATGGAAGGTGAATTTGAAAATGAGTTCTGTGCGTATATTACTTCAGAAAAGAATTATGAAGAAAAAAATTACATTTGAAATTTGAATATCATTCCGTCTTATTCCTGGTAAAAAAAAAGGTTTGCTGATAAAAATTGATTATGAAAATAAATTCGTAATAGTCAGAAAACCACTGGATTCAATAATCACAAAGATAGTAATAATTTATATCCATTATAGTGATTATTATGTATTTTTTGTACAAATCAGTTAAATAATATTGGAAAGGTAAATTGTCATAAAAAATTGTGTTAAAATTTAGATAACTTTGAAGATTTAATTCCTGTTTCAGTTTATAATGTTACAGTAAATCTTCATGTGGTTTTATGAATTTATAATGTTCTACTCTAAAATTGTTCGCGATATTTGAATCATTACCGAAATCCATGTCTTTCAGCCTTGAAAGCGTTTTTACCTAAATTTTACTATAACGTATTTAATGGAATATAGTTAAGGATATTATAATTAACTCGAATAAATATAATGGTTTTAAAAGCATGTGGGGAAAATAAGATAATTTTGAAGATTTAATGGATGTTTCGTGTAATTTTAATAATACCATTAGCTTAATGTTGCTAAAGAATTTATGTAATTATATACAACTTTCCACATTTACGAAGATTAATGAATTTTTGTGAAAAAAACATTTAGCAAGAAAGGAATGATGCTATAGAATATTTAAAAAATTCACCAGTAATTATATTTAAGCTTTCACATGCGAAAACTGTATTTGAAGTTATTTGGAAAAATGCTGTTTGACTGCTAATTTGTTTATGATAAAATGTAACAGAACAAAATTTTGCAAATTTAATAATACTCTTACTTAATATATTATCTGTGTTTTCCGGAATCTAATATAAAATATTTGACATTTCTATTAGATGTTTTTTATTTATTTACGATTTGTTCCCATTTCTTGTAACTTTTTAATTGAAGTAACACATTTATGACTTATTTTTTCAATACGTTAAAGAAAGATTCATGCAATTTTAGTTTTTTTTTTTCATTTAATGTACCGTTAGAAATTATTTTTAATTTTATCTAATTTTCCACATTTAAAGGAATTAACAAATAAATTTGAAACAAGATTTGCATGAAATTTGCATGAATGTTTTCAAAGAAAATGTTAAAAATTTTTTAGCCATTATACTTAAGATTTCATATCAATTTGTATATATATGAAAAATTATTTCTATTTTTATATACATTTTTTCTTTGTTTATGTAAGGAATTTTCCTTTTATATGAGGAAAATTAACATCTAATTTACATACTTATGTTTCATAATACTAACATAAATAGAATTACTTCAAATAATATCTGAAATATTGCTTTCTTGTGACGTTAATTCCATCATTGCTAAGAGAGGTTTACAGATATTATTGACGGATATTGAATCGATTCTAGGATAGTGATTCAAACGTTGAAGACCAATTCGTCAATATCTGTGACAAAATTGAATGTTCTGGAAAATACAAGAATCATGACGATATCACTATTAGGAACTGAGGTCTGGCAATTCTTCTAAGAATAGCCTATTTAAAAGTATTAAAGGCGAAGCTCTCACACAATAAGTAATTCTTTCTTTAATGTGTTGATTGCAGAATGGACTCTCTAGTTGTTTACGCTGCCTTCCGTAAAGCGATTTTATATCCTCTTGTATTGTTAGTTTCTAGAAGTGTTTTTAACTGTGTACGACATCAGAAGGTTTCTGATATCTTGGTTTTATATATTCGTGTGAAATAAAGTAATTTTTTCCATTATCTAATGTTCTGGACTTTCTTCTTCGCGCACCCACTATATATTTATATATTACCGTAATGATATATAAAACAGCATAATCATACTCATATATAAAAAATTAAAACCTAATTCTTAATGATACGGTTGTGATGTGGGTAAAAAATATGAATGGTTTTTGGTTTCATGGAACCAAACTGTCAATTTCTATTCAGGGGGTTAGATATTTATATGCATGTTTGTCATATCTCTATGTATTGTTGAAATATTGCCTGTTTGGATAGGAGGTTAGATGCTCTGTTTAGTATTGCAAAACAAATATTTGCACACATATGACGATAATTTATATAATGGCATGAAAGGGAAAAAACAATAATTAAAGTAATTGGCCTTATTACAAATTTAATTTCCTTATTTCAAATTTATAAAATTAAATATACGTTTAAGTGTAATAGTCTTTGAAAAGCAAATTTTTATAATTAAAAGAGGATTGTATTCTCACTTACTGTTCTTCATTCTTTTCTATATCCATAAAGTCCAGTATTAAACATTTAATTGGTTTTCAGTATTGATAATATTTCAATATAAATTGCACTTCTACTTGCTAAGAGAGATAGGAAGTAAGGTTGTTGACATTTTATTTCAGTATTTACTCTTTTTCATGTCTTCCATCACATGTTGCAAAAACCACAAAATGGAAAAAAAGATGTTATTTTCACCCTTCTGATTCATCCAAAAACTTTATTTTTTTTTACTGTAAATCAAATGAAAACTTCATAGCTCGTTTTTGTGCTAGAAAGATGCGAAAAATAATATAGATAAGACTACACTATTAGGACTTGATAGTTATTTTCCCGAACTGAAGTCTCTGCTATTTTGAGAAAAAAAATACCTTTAAGACAGAAATTTTACAGCTATGTAAGTAATAAAGTAATAAATTCTTTCGTATGTGATCTAAACTAATGAAAGCTTAACGCTACATTTGAACTGGAAATGTCATCTGTCTCGTCTATTTTAGTAAACTGAGTAATTGTGTGAAAAATAAATGTCAACTGTCTGGACTATTTTTTGTATTTTAGACTGTTTACGTTTAAAAGTTTCGTTTTAAATGTTAATAGTGCTGTAAAATCGTATAAATGCACTCATGTTCTTACTACAGCAAACAAACATTCTTCATAATGATATATTCCAACGTCTCTGTGTATAAATGTACCATTTAATTCCTTTTTGTTGTGCAATGAAAAGAGGACTTACAGAAAGTAATTCAATATTTTAAAAGACAGAGGATACGTTTCCCTTTTTAATGAGATATTATGACTTCTCATAGCCTTGCTTTTGGAAATTCATTCCATAATTATTTTGCAATTCTGTTGTGTTAGAGCATTAACTTGCCTCTGTTGAATTTTTTTCTTATTATATATTAATCATTTAAAATCTTTTTGCTTTTCGGTTGATGAAAACCTCATTAATTCTTATCTCAGGAAATTACTTTATGCAGCTTCGTTATTCCTATTATTCTTTAAATTCTATTTCCCCTATTTTAAAAGACTAACTTTTATAAAACATATTTCGAAAAAATATATTCTGATTTTTGTGTTCATATTTTCGATTCAGCGTTCTAGATATTTGTCATAACAAAAAATGGAATATTTATATTGTAGAGAGTATTTCCTGGTTCACTATTTGATTGCAAGAAAGCATGAAAATACATTGAATTCATTATGAATTTTATTATATTATTCAATATCTGCCCATGTATTAAATCTATCCATAAATAACTGTATGTATCCATAAATTTAAATAAAATACATTTTATAGAATATTCCTTTCTTTACTTTCATTTAATTTTTATAGTATGTACTATTGAATTTTATTACATGTGTGTGTGTGTGTGTGTGTGTGTGTGTGTGTGTGCGTGCGTGTGTGTGTGTATGTATGTATGTGTGTGTGTGTGTGTATGTGTGTGTGTGTGTGTGTGCGCGCGTGTGTGTGTGTGTTTATTTATTTTTCCAACAATAAAAATAATTCCCAGTCAAAATAATAAAACTATTATTAATTCTTTAATAATAATAAAAAGTATTGAAGTTGGTATTGTATTAATTTTATAGTATTTAATATAAATACTTATAGTTCATAGCCATATTCGATATTTTGTCGTTTAATGTAGATGAAAAAAATCATTTCTCAAGTATTTTTGTCATACTTTTTGTCATATTACAAAGTATTACATGATGAATATATAGAATATTATTGTTCCCAGAACCTACATTTTTTTCTGTAAATTCTTATAAAATATAAAAATATTCTATTCGAAGGAAATGAATTTTTATCGCTTTTTAAAATCATTACATATTTCCATTGCATTTGAGCAAAACAAATATGTTGATAAAATATATACAAAGTATGATAAGTAAAATTTAGATTTAGTTGGATAATTTTTTTAAATTTAATAAACGTGTTTTCTTGATAATGATAATTAATTAAAATACAATATTTTTACGCTTATATTTACCTAATTTTTCTTCTTGTAAATATAAATATAAAAACACGTCAATTTTATTCAAAACAAATTAATTCGCTCTATATTTTATTTTAATTGAACAATGGCATTTTTCTTTTAATAGTTTTAACATTTTTTCTATGATTTTTATAGGCTCTCAGAATTCTTTTAATTTATTAAAAAGCTACCTATAAAAATTCTTGAAATTTCTTTATTTCAGTTATAAGATTAGTAAATACATAATTTTTTAACACTTCGTTTTTTATTGTAGTATTCATTAGCAACACACTAAGCATTTTCCTTATTAATGCATTCATTTTATCGGAAATCTTTTACCAGTAAATAAAGAAATACAACAAAGACCTATATGAACAAAGATTTAAAAAATAGTGATTATATTCATATTACTAGATATTTTTTGTATTTAAGAAAAATATTTTCTGCATCTTTATGTTAAATTATTGAGCTTACTGTCATTATTTCATTTCCTTTATTATTTTTTTTTACTGCTCTTCAATTACATAAAATCTGAATAGCGACTTATTATTTCCAATCTTAAAAAATGAGTTTTTGTAGATCTTCATTATTTTATTTCATTGTTCTTTTAAATGAATATTATTTTCTTTCTTTAAAAATGGTACTTAACGGTTTCTTTTTTAATAGTTACATTATTTTTTTTACCTCGTTTTCTGAATATTTTTAAAGACGAATAAAATAACACTTTTGTGTCTTTTTTTTTCACATCTTCTTTTTAAAAAAATTTATAACGCTATGATTACAATTCATATTATTATCTATTTATATTTTCAGTTTAAAAAGCGAATGAAAAGCATTTTATTCAAACATTTGTTAATTAGCTTTGCTAAGAAAAAATAGTGCTATATAATTTATATATTTAGTTCAGTTTAATAATAAAGAAAAATTATGTTTTTGATTATCCCCAACATTGAAAAGTTACAATTCTTTTTTTTTATTGCTTTCACATGTAAATGTATTTTTTTTTTTCAAATATTTCTTGAAATTTTCTGATATTCCATTTTTCTTACCTCGAACTGCATAATTCCCCCCCCCAAAAAAAATAGATTCAACTTTACAATACTGCTTATGATTTTTAATTGATAGCATGTCAGTTTTCGGAACCAGATGATTTCAAATTTGACATTTTTTGCCATTAACTGTTAATTTGGTGGTATTGGTTCTCCATCAATAACTTTAGTTCATGCGCTCTTTTGCTGTAAAAATTTGGTATAAGATCATTTAGACTCCATCATCGGAAAAAAGTTTAAAATTTATAAAACGATTTTGATAATAGTTGTTATCTAATTAATGTATGAAATTAATGTAATTTGAATAACAATTTATTTTTATGAAATTTTTAGCTTTATTTTTAAAGTTCTACTTACTAAAATCATACTTTGAATTTTTTTCATTTTATTAATTTGAATAAACAGTTACGTTTGGTTTTTACAATAGCAAAATAGTATCTAATTACATTTGTAAAACATTAAGAATATGCCAGGAATAGAATATATGGAATTTAAAGCATGAAAAAGCTTGTGAAGTAACAGAGAGAAAGCTAATCAAATGAAATTTAGTTAAACTAAATAGATCTCAGTTGCAAAATTATTATTATTTTACAAGATCAGTTCAAGCATCCTGACATATGCATTTTCGATGCTAAAATTAGAGTCTTGTTTTAGAAAACTATTTTTTTAAATAGTCGTTGTGCAAATCAGGAAGGCTATGATAAATTTATATTTAAAAAGTTTTTAAAAGAACGAAGAAGTCGAAGAAGGTTTTAAAAAATCAGTTCAGCCATTCTGCTGCTTGTTTTACGCTGCAGAAATCAGAAAGTCATGTTTTTGAAAATTGGTTTTACTAAATGATAATTATAATCCTGCAGTAAAATAATAATTTCTAAATAATACTGATCCTGCAGTATAAATTTATCAGATATAAATTTATACTGCAGGATCAGGTTCAGCCTGACATCAGAAAAACCGTTTGGCACTGTATGAATAAATTTATATATGCCATGTCAAGTTTTTAAAAGAGTGAAGAAGTCGAAGAATTTTTAAAAGATTAATTTTGGCATACTGACTCTTTCTTTTCAATGCTGAAATCAAAGAGTCGTGTTTTTGAAAATTGATTTATCTAAATAATCTATGTACAAATCAGAAAGGATCTGATAAATTTATATATCCAATTCATATTTAGATTAAACGAAAGATTAAGTCAAAGAAGTTTTAAAAAGAACAGTTCATGCATCTTTCTATTCGTTTTTCGCTGCTGAAACAAGAGAGTCGTGTTTTTGAAAAAAAAATTCTTTTAAATAGTCATTGTGTAAACCATACAAGATCTGATAAGTTTACATTTGCTAAATTCAAACTATCCCCTACTGATTCGCTAATGTGATGCAAAAATATAAAAAGAAGATGGCACTCTTCTATCCTTTTTCACCTTATTCTGAATTCAATTCTGAATGAATTTAATGTAATATTGAAATGTGACGATTATCCTAATAATTAATGAAAGTTAAGGAAATTTCAAATTCCTTGACATAGATTTAGATGCAAATATAGAGGGCCGCGGTGGCCTGGTAGTAAGGTTTCGGGTTTGAGACTCAATTCCATTGAAAAACTGTCTTGTATGTGTGTCTGATGCACGTTAAATCCTTTGGAACCAAACGTCCTACCGTTGGTGTGGTTGCAGAAGTTAGGAGAGGGAGTGCCAGTTCAGGTGTCCTCCTCGTTATCTGACCACGATTCAAAAATACGAGGTCCGTCCCAAAATAGTCCTAGTACTTTAAGGTGTACGTACACACTAGAAGATTTTTTTAAAATTTTAACTTTAAAAATCCAGTTTTTTCACAGTAGGTCATTAATATATGTTTAAACTCATTTCAGTGAGAAAAATCATATTACATTAATTATTAATTAATTAAATAATATTTAATGAGCTAATTAGCCTATTTTTTGAAACAGGATATCTCAAATTTTAATTTGTACAGACACACAATTCTTGTTGGAAATGATGCCTAATATTAATCTTCATGTTGTCTGTCTCAATCAAGTTATAAAAATGTATAATATTTTTTAAACAATTTTTTCATCAACGATGAATAGAAAAAGCGAGATTTTTTCTGTCATTTTAACTTTTAAATACCTATTAAAAATTTATTTCTTTAAATATAACTTTGATTGAGACACAAAACATCCGCTTTTTCATACAGATTATTTTGATATATAAACAACTGTATTTGGTTCATTTCTTGTTGAGTTATGATTTTTTCAATGAAGCAATATAGTAGAAAAATATCATTCTTCATAAAATGAGTTTTAAAAACACCTTAACTAGAATTTATAATGAAAGCACCTCAAAAAAAAATAATTATAACTCGAGAAATATTTCGAATATTGACAACATCTTGCTATCGTTTGAAAGCTAAAGGATCAGAGAACATTATTAAGCAATAAAAAAAATATTCGATATTTTGAACGATTTTCGAAATTTTAAGTGTGTACATACACCTTAAAAAAGGACCTTACTATAACTGAGATGCAAACGTAGTGTAGGGAGATAACTCTTTTTCTACATTTTCAAACCGTTGATGCTTATCACGTTATCATTCAATGGATTTCGGCGGGCAGGAAAGGTTTCTTCTTCTTAGATTTTCCCTAGATATGATCACATTCTGATATTGGTGTCCAATAAATCCAATGTGGTTGGTGGCACATTGAATATGTGTGAAGGAATTCTGGGATTGTTTCAGAAGTTTTGACAACTGTTTTCTTAACAAGGAATTCTTCAGATTGGTTCTAGGAGAAACTCGAATCAGACGTATATTTTGTGAGTGACATATTATGATCTTATTTCTTAAGTATAAGGAATCCATACTTGAATTTTGTAACTAATAACTTTGTATATAAATTGTAAATGAATATTTACGGTTTCTAAACATGTATTAATTTCAGCAGAACATATTTAATATTTTCCAAGCTATCCTGGGTAAGTAACAATTCGATAACCAAAGACAGAAATTTCAAATGGTTTATTAATGATAAATATTAAAATACAAAAATGTATTATTTTATCTTTCTGGTTGTATTCAATGAAATACTTTGTTATTTAAAAAAAATCCATTTAAAAACAAAGGTCCATGCAATTTATTGGCTTGTACTACCTTGAAAACAGAAATAAATCAATTTTAAATACTCGAATTAATAAATTAATTTTCGATGTTAAGTAACTGTAATAAAAATGGCTTCATTGTACTCTAAAACCATCACGTTGAAAACAAAAACAAAAACTAAAAAAAAAAAATAGAGAAGAAAATAACAGTACGACATGACAGAAATAGCAAGAGATTTATTAATCCGAATTCAACTTCGTGGTGCTGCCGATCAGTTAGTTTTCTTACGTGCATTCTATAAACGTCATAAAGACAGTTTTACAGTAAGTGTTTAATGCAGATAAATGTATTGGTTAATAGCATAATCAAATAGAAATAATTCTATTAATTCTTCAACATTATGTTTTGCGATTCTTTCAATATCATTTCTATAAAAACTTCAAAATGTTAGCAAAACCATCGGGTTAGCCATCTATGTTTGACATACAAACTGAATTAAAATTCTTGCACTACAATATAATTAAAATATTTTTTAAAATAAATTTGCAAAAAAAAAAAAAAAATCAAATTCCATATTGAAAAACGAATTTAGTTAATACATCTAAGCAAATTTTAATAGATCATTGACTCCAGTATATATTTTATTCAATTATTTTCCCCGACTCTGCTTTCTTTGATTCAGGTGATATTACATTTAGAAAAAATTAATTTTATTCATACGAATGAAGCAGGTTTGCTTACATTTATAAAAACATGAAAAATTAATTAATTTTATGTTTATTTTTTATTAAGTTTATAATTTATTACTTTTATATTTATTTTCATTCATTTTATTTATAAGACTGAAAGTAAGTTTGTTTACATTTATAAAACATCGTATTCTGCCTTAGAATAAAAGCAAAAAGTTAATTACAAAATAAGTAGATTTTCTCTCTTTTTATTCGCTTTGAAATCTCTGAATTTTGCGTTTTCTCTCACATTTAGTGCTTTGAATTTTATTTAACTATTCTATTATTTAAAAGATTTGTTGAATTCTTAGTTAGATATTGAAGATCGAAAATAAATATTTTTTAATACCCTGGGTTAGAAAGAAATTAAGGGTACAATGGACGATGAAAATGTAAAAAATTGATGAAATCTGCGATTTTTTTTATTTTTTTTTTATGTATATTTAGAGTGTAAGCTATCGTTTGCAAAAAGAATTATTTTGATATCTTAATTAGTTCGCGCAATATTAGCATTTTTTTATTAATATTAGGATGCCACGCCCACTTGTTTACATTTGTACAGCTGCAGTATGACACAGTTTCGTTTTCCTCCAAGCGCTGCTAGCGAGCTTTATTCGCAATTTTTATTTAATGTGTTGTTTTTGCAATGACAGATGTTAATAACTTTTACTTCTTCTTTTCTCTCGTTGTTTGTTTTTGTTTGTTGATTCGTTTTCATACATTTCATATTCAAATTACTCGTTTCTTTCTTTGAAATTGAATACATAAACAGTTCTTTTCAGGGCTAAAATTGATATTTTCTCTATTTTAAATTACATTACAAATTAAATTACAAAAGTGCCTAAATGAAGTATTCGTTTCAAAGAAAAGATTAGAGTTGGGTCTAAGTAAAGCTGTGAGAGAGTATAATCTGGGATATTTAAAAACTCTTTGCTTGATTGAAGAAAATATATCAAAAGATGATTCTCGCTTTATCATAGCTCAAAAAAAGAACCAGAAAAGAGCACAAAATAAAAGAAAATCCTTGACATCATATAAAAACAAAGAAATGAAAAAAAATATCAAAAAACAAGCAAATGTAAAGTTAGAAGCAAAACATGGGTGTAACTTATGCAGCAGGTGCATTTTGATTTGCTTCATATTTTGTATTGAATTTGTTTATGGCTGCATATATAATTTAAAAATGCTAGATAAATAAAAATTAATATTTATGGTTCATGAAATGATATTAAAAAATCTTTTTATTTGAGTGTTGTTTTTGTTAATGAAAAAAGGAGTTAGTTTTGCTTCACCAGTAGTATTTCCTGTATATGCTTTGTGCATTCTTGCATAAATATTATGTATGTATATTTGTATATATTTCATAAAATAAATAATTCTTTTAATAAACTTGTATATTTAATAAATTTGAGTTGTTTTAATTTTGTTTCTGTTCTGTAGGGATCATTCAAATGTATTTTTAGCTTTTTCTCAAAATGAAATTTTATGATGCCCTTCAAATTTTTAAATACTCCATGCGCATCATATTTTTTGTTACAACTCTGAAACGTTTCTGTTATGCTGTATAAACATAAAATAATACAATTTTGCATCTATAGGTGAATTATGAGTATTAAAATTTTTTATTGAAGGCCTCGAGTAATATTACTGTACTGCTTTTTTAAAATTTTTCAAAAAATGTCAAATATTTCAAGTTTTGAATTGAAAATCATATTTTCAATCAATTTAAGTATGCAAAATATTTTGTAGAATTAAAAAATGTATCTGAAAAAATAGAAATAATTAATTTATGTTATATTTTTATATTTTATATTTTATATATTTATATTTTTATGCAATTTTTATACAATTTGAAATTTTAGAATATTTACATTTTTTTCCCATTTTTTACCAAAAAAAAATTTTTAAGTTATCAATGAATTTTGATGAAATTTTTTTTTTCAGCATTACATTGATATAATGCAATTACCATATAAATTTCAAAACAATATCTAAAAAATTGAGAAATTTTGGTTTCAATGTCCATTGTACCCTTAAAAAGAAAAAGAATTATTAAAATTTTTCGGATTCAAGTTTTCGCCAATTCCTTTACGTCATACCTCATTCACCGTAAATGTTTTTATTTAGGAATACAGCTAAAAACAAATAAACTTACAATATATAAAATCAAACATGATTTTTATTAGATTATATCAGAGGATTTTATAAAAAGTGTTTAAAACTCAAAATTTATTAAAATTGCAAAAAAGTTGAAACAAACACTAAAATCTGTCAATAATTGTTTGTTTGTTTCTTATGGCACTTGCCACTGACAAGCCCGCTGTTACGAAGACAGCGATTTAAGCCTGAGGGGGAACGTCTCTTATTTTTTACAGTAGCGCCAACCAGGGCCAAGAGTACGACTTTGCTACTCACGCATCACTCATTCGCTTGCACAACCCCTTTTTACAGTAGGGCACATTCACACATCTCACAGATAGAACAACAGAAGAACAACCATGCCCAAACCGGGACTCGAACCCGGGACGCCCAGATCACGGGGAAGACGCGCTACCCCTATGCCAGGACACCGGCTGTCAATAATTAAATGGCAGAATAAACCAAAAAATATTTTATGGCTTTAGCTAAACATTAGAAATCTATGGAAGTCTCTATCATATTAAAATTTTCATTTCTATTGTTCTTTGCTTCATATCTACTTGACTAAACAGACAAACTAATATTGTTTCCAAAAGAGCTTTTTGGCTGCCATTTATTTGAATGATTAAAATGCTGATATTCTTCAAAATCCCGAGTTAGTAATAATATAACAGCCTAAAAACATTCTGAATACCATTCCTAACAACACTTTGACGTTCACGTCCAAAATATCGCCATTGCCTGCCAAGCAGTAAAATCATATAAAAATCATCTTGACTTGATATGATTTGTCCAGACCCCGCAAAAATTGAATCAATTTTGAATTTCACCGATGACTTATCTCTCTTCTGCCGTCATAAAATCCAAAATGCAATATAAGAAACCGACAATTTCGAGAAATTTTTCATCTCTCAACGGTCACTTCGACCAAAGTCCACGCGTGGTTGGACCATGGGACTGGACAGCACTGGAAACGAGGCTAAACTCGAGCGGAAGAGAAAACGATTTTAATGAAGAATGATATCTCCAAGCCACAGAATTTATCGTTTGCCGATGCAATAGCAGATAGGGATGAGAAGAGTAGAACTATCTGTAAAAAAAAACAAAAGATTTTTTTTCTTGAGAAAATTTATGTGTAATGGTTGGCAATTTTTCAAAAGTTCACGTCCAAAAGGAAACGGACAATATTTACGACTGGGGTAAAATTATCGTGTATTGTCACAGTGGGTTGGTTTTCAATTTGTTTGAAATTCATATATCTTGCGGATTTTTTTAGAAGTATGTATTTAAAAATAAATAAATAAATAACTCTTTTTTACTTAAAATATATTGTTCCTTTTTTAGCTTTTACTGTCTCTATTAATCTTGTTATGAAAGGTGAATTCGGAAATATATCTTTTCAGATGGTCAACGAAAAAGTATAGAACACTTTTTTTTGTATTTTTAAATGCTTTATTAAGATTTAAAAATACAATATTTATTTCAAAGAACAAGATTTATGTTTTAGTACCTCTGCTTATTAATGCTATCCGCCTATAGCGACCAACTAATTTGCTGAGAATATTTTTTTTAAAACTTCAATTAAGTCTCTAAATCATAATTATCATTATGTTAATGATTTTTTCAGAAAAGCATTTATGATCCATCATTTGGGGTAACCATTAGAGATTTAATACGTCATGAACCCTACACTTGATCTTTTTGTTGCGTAAATGAACCTTCTTAACCGATTCATGATTAGTAATGGTATTAAATTTTTTTGAACAATCAATCTTTCTTAAATTAAATGACATTTTCTCTGTTTTGTAATTTTATTCTTTATAAAAACCACACAGAATACAAACTTTATTTCTGTCTTTTTTCCAATAGTATCCAATGTTGCAAAAAAATATTTTTGAAAAATTTTGTAACGTTAGAAAGAATATCACTGAAATTAAATTATAAGAGCAATTTTTTAAAACGTAAAACATGATATTTCAGGAATTTATTGCAGATAAACACCAAAATCTGACTTAATTTTAATTAATTAAAGTTCTAATTCATTCTTTAAATAAAATCTTTCCGAGATGAACATTCTCAACTATAGATATATTCATATTATGCAAGACTTTAAGAAAATTTCTTCAGTTTTTCACATTTTTCTTCAATTTCTCATATTATGATATATATATATATATATATATATATATATATATATATATATATATATATATATATATATATATATATATATATATATATATATATATATATATATATATATATATAACATTATTTGTGGTGAAGCATGATGCAGTTTGAAGACAGTGAAGATACTTTTAATTTTTGTGACGTCGTTTTATTTCATTTTGAAGAAGCAGGCATATGTACAAGCGACGAGCACACAGAGCGACACAGAAAAGGAATGAGTGAAAAGCTCTTGAACATTTTATCCCTGCTCTTATATAACCTATGATTTTGATAGGGAAAATATTTCTTTACAGTGCTAATGTATTATGAGATTTCGATAGGGATTTTCGTTACACGAGTGGACAAGGTAGGGGAAACACAGGGAGATTTTAAAAAAGAATTTGCCTGATCAGCGGTATTTTAACTCTTCACGCTCAGTGTGGGAAAGTTAGATTTTAGCTGATTCAACAATTTAACAAAGCTTCTCTTGAATTAATTAAGTAGAGACAGTGGAATTGGATCACGAAATAAGAGAATATTTTAGAATGAAGTTACTATGGGCTAAATTAAAATAAAATCTTGAAAATTAATTAAATTGAAATTTGAGTTAAAATATCATTACATATATATATATATATATATATATATATGAATAGGATAACTAGAGTAGTTTGGATTTTAACTGGCTTGGAATATGTTGTTAGAAATGTAAAAATCTCGGACGAGTTCGTAAATGGCCCATCTAGTTAAAAGGGAATGATAATGGTGACGGTTGAAATTTTCAATTCCATATAACTCCCTTAATATTGAAGATAGAAAAATAAATTCATTAAGCTGAATTAGCGCCTTATTAAGACAAACAACTTTTGCATTTAAAGTATTTCTTGTATTTTTCGTTAGAAGTGATGGGCCGAAAAGTGATTTTCAGTCCGTAATTTCGACTGATTCTAACATCATCAGTTTATGTTGCCATATAGTAACTTAGATGAAAAGGAATTGCCTTCTAACTTGCAGAGAAGAATTTTTTTATTTTGTGTTACCAGAATTAACTGCTTTTCTGTCTGTTGAAATGTATTTTTTTTCCTATTGATATCTTGTGACCTGCCGAAGCCATTGAAACCACATCGCGTTTGCAATTTAAAAAAGGATTTATTACTCATACATTCAAGATTATGGACTAACCTATCAAATATGATTTGGGATCCATAATTTGGGACTCCTTGCTGCAATAAAGAGAAAATCTGATTATTTTCTTGTTAGAATTTTGCTTTTCCAGAATTAATATATAATTGGAGTTAAATAATGAAGGCTTTTATTCTACTTCCACAGGGAGTCATTTCTTGAAGGTCTTTTTTATTTATTTGTGTGATCCAAATTGTATTATTTAAATATCTTAAGAAGGAAAACATTAATTTTATGTTTAAAATGAAAATAATAAATTTTGTATTAATAAACTATGCACTTAGTGCCTGCTCATTTTTTCCCCCTTTCAAAAATAACTATCTTCTAATTATCGCTTGTAGGAATGTAAATTGTATACGTGACTTCATTAAGAAAATAAGTTTGTAAAAATTTATAGATATGTAAATTTTTGTATTTGTTACTAATAGATTTACTTTTCCAAAAATAATGCTATTCAAATCTTATTTTCTCACAGATTTACATTACGATAATATTATTTGAATCCTTGGATGAATTCTATATACTTAACCCTAATTAGCGGTAAAGAACGAAACTTTGTACAATAAATTAAAATAAATCATTCATTACTCGATTATTTCGGGACTCAGAACATATCCAGTGATAGATTGATTTGCATTAATACCTGCAGAACTCTGACAATAGAAAGAGTGCGGAAGAATGGGTGATTTAATTTTTTTTTATATCTTTCGCTGCTATTTAAAAAATTCAAATAAATCAAATTTATTAGAAGATATATGCAGTTAACTTATGAGAAAAGATTGAAATACAATTGAACATTGTTAAATATGCAAGATGTCCAAACAAAGTGGAAACATTTTCCCCTTAAACATTCCTCCTAGGCATATACCTCAAGTTACAAATTTTCTTTAAATTATGTACTGTCTGTCCACGACAAGAACACTGCTAGACAATCGTCTATGTTTACGGCGGGCGTTATAGAAACAGGTTACTGTAGGAAGAGTTCATTTCGCAGAGGTAGAAGCTAATCCGAGTTTCTTACGTTGGCACGTTTAGCGCCAAATTGGCGATATTTGGTATTGCATTTAATTCTTGAAAACAAATTTAAAAAATAATTCACTAAACTGAAAATCATTTACATACTCGGAATATGGAAAATATCTGATATTTCTGTCATATGTATACAAAGAACAAAACAAATCAAATAGAAAAACTGAATAATTATTGGTATGTCTAACGATTGCACAAGAAGAAAAAAAAATAATTAAGAAGTAAAATCATGCATGACAAAACATTAATTCGTCTTCCTTTCATTTGTTTTAAATTTATATAAGTTATTAATATCAAATTCTCCGCAGCAAACGCGAGGTAATCTGTCTAATTTAACATAAAAACTGTAACATAATTAATCGTATTTATTTCATAATTTTTATAAAAGGTTGCTTTTATTCTGTTGTAAAGTAAAATATTCCTTGTTAAATATGCTTGAAACCTTTCCAAATTTATATTTATTTTTCTGATGTATATATTATTTCCCGAAACACAAAATTAACGATTACCATACTATCAATTTTCAGATTTTTAAAAATCAAACTTTGAGTTGTAACTTATTTTCAATATGCACAAGCTTTTTACAGCATAACTAATTTCGTAAAGTTTATATGTAAAAGTATTCTGAATTTGAAAATAATTGAAATGTTCATTCATGCACGTGCCAGATGTCCCGGACTTAAAGGAACCCAACTAAATAAGCCCAAAACATCGCTTTACATTATTCTACGAAAAACGCGGTAAAAGTTTGTTTTTGTATTCCAGATTACCATTTAATCATTTCCCCCGGCTTGAAAAAGAAATACAATTATTTGAAAGAAAATTTTTTCTCACGAACTGTCAATTCAAATAATAGAGTGATAAATAATCTTTTCCTTTCAATGCATATCAGTAGTCATGAGCTCGAAGCAATAAAGGATCCAAATTCCTGCATGCATTTTATCATTTCGGAGTTGCAAATTCTTCACTCCCAATGTTCTTCACATTTCTATTCAAAGCCCATCAATGCCGTTTGAGAATACGTATCTGCTATCGTTTTATTATCACAATCAGTGCACCTGAGTAGAAAGGAATCTCGTTAAATACTTTAATCCTTCTAACTCACATTAACGTGCATAAATTTTCAGATTCTTGGAATCATAGTTAAGAAGGAAAGCTATTGAAACAACAGGGAGGCGAGTAAACAAGCCTGAATAAATGACTATTTTCCTTAATTTTATTGAAAAAAAAGTAATGCGCTATCTATAATAAAATATTTTCTTCATACCATTATATAGTTGAATAATATTTTTTTTAAAGGATGTCAAAATTTAAGAGACAAAAAAATATTAAATAATGAAATGCAGTTAATATTAACCAAAGAAAAGATTAATAAAATATAAAAGAAGTAAGCTAAGCGAATATAAAGATAGTGCAACTGCGACTAAAGCGAGAAGACGAATGAGCAACAGATTTTTTTTATCGCTTAACATTGACGCCAAGAAAAAGAATACCTCCCAGACTTCTGTCCGATTCCACCCATTCAAAATGGATCGTCCCTACCGAAATCTGTTTCTATAACGCCCGCCGTAAACATAGACGATTGTCTAGCAGTGTTCTTGTCGTGGACAGACAGTAGACAACCATATGAAAATATTTTCCAATTATAGATTTGCATTAATACCTGAAGAACTCCGACAATAGAAAGAGTGTGGAAGAATGGTTGATTTAATTTTTTTACATCTTTCGCTGCTAATCTAAAAAATTCAAATAATTCAAACTTATTAGAAGATATTGTCACAAATTTTTTTTTCTACAAATACCGCCAATCAATAGTAATCACGCAGAGCATTTAATCGCTAGTTTAGCAGCTTGCTTGCTGTCTAATTCTCTAGTTCTGTTACTTGTCGACGACTCCAACTACTTTCCACACACCACTTCTGACGATCCACACAACTTCAGAGTGCCCATCTTTTATAGCTCCGGGAGGCGGGACAAGAATCTTCCAGACCAATCAGGACGTCTCTGGGTGTATCTCGGTTCTTACTGGATGGATCATGAAACTTCTCGAACTTTCCAGTATGATCCATTTAGTCACCAAACTCGCCAAATTCGTCGCCAAGTCGCCAAATGATCGCCAAGCTCAGCACGCACAGGATAGATCTTACAACGGTTTTACCGGTTTTTCCCACGCTGATACTATTCGTGCCGGGTAGCAATTTACAGATTTGTAACAATATAAGCATTTAACTTATGAGAAAAGTTTGTAATACAATTGAACATTGTTAAATATGCAAGATGTCGAAACAAAGTGGAACCATTTTCCGCCTAAACTTCCCTCCAAGACATATACTTCCAGTTAAAATTTTCTTTAAATTAAGTAGACAACCACATGAAAATATTTTCCAATTATAGATTGATTTGCATTTAATACCTGAAGAACTCTGACAATAGAAAGAGTGTGAAAGAATGGTTGATTTTTTTTTTTTTTTTTTTTTTTTTTTACATTTTTTGCTGCTAATCTAAAAAATTCAAATAAATCAAATTTATTAGAAGATATAAGCAGTTAACTTGTGAGAAAAGATTGTAATACAATTGGACATTGTTAAATTTGCAAGATGTCGAAACAAAGTAGAACATTTTTTTCCCTAAACTTCCTTCCTAGACATATTCTTCCAATTGCAAATTTTCTTTAAATTAAGTAGACAACCATATGAAAATATTTTGACTCTTGTGGAGGTTGATAATAAAAAGTTTAAAAAATAAAATTTTTATACGTTCCCCTTTTTATAAAAGTATCAATGCAAAGGGAAAATGTTTCTTTCACATTTATCTATGCACACATAAAATTTAAATTCCTATCTAGAAAATTTGCAAATACATGCTTGTTTTTAAATTTAGAAGGATTTTGTCACAAAGTTAAAAGAAAGCATTTATTTTAGAAATCACAGATATATGTGTTTAGAAATTATTCAATACATAAAAACTGTCATAACCAACTATTTATCAAGTAGTACATTTTTCAATCATCATGACTTGAAAGAAATTTGTTATTTATATGTACATAAATAAAGAATCATATCACTTACTAATGTCGTTCATTTTTACTGGCCAAGTGTTACAGCTTCGCCTCATTAAAAAAAAAAGAGTAATTTTCGAAATTGAATAATCAAGATATCTGTAAAAGAAAAAAGTTTGCTAATTTTTTTGTTCGCAATTATGAGCATGATATTTAGTTTACCTAAGATACGACTTGTTAGAGAAAAGAGGAACATTTAAAAATCTGATAATACTTGCGTGTATAACCATAATGAAGCTGTATGTATGTATAACTATTACTAGAGGAATGCATGCAACTTTAATGGTATCGAAAGAATTTTTTTTGATAAAATTTTGAAAACACTTTAATTTAGGTATTTGTTGACTATTTTTAGAAATTTACTAAAAAGTAATAAATTCATGATTATTTTTGATCTCGCTCTTTTAATAACGCATTGTGATTATTATAACGTAAAGTATTATCCTGTTACGAAATTTCCGGGGTTCGTTTGGATAGTGGGGGTTATATGGTGTGAAGAACGCTCAATCACCAGGCGGCAGTAGAAAATAAAAACAAAGACGTTTATTTACACGAAGACACACAGGACAGCACAAAGACGACGAGTATATACAGCACAGAAGACGATTATCTTCAGCCGAGACGTGCAACATACAACAGACTCTACTGCAGACAGTAACACAGAGCTTAGTTCAGCACTAGCTTCACTCCGTGGCTGCTTCGCTTATCTCTGGAAGGCCAGTTCTTTACCGTCGATTCCGACTACTACGACGACTCCACTGGTCCACGACTACGACTCCGATCTGGTTCACCATGACGACTACTCTTCGACTCCACTGGTTCGCAACTCAATTCACCACTGCCCGGCAGCTGCGGGTGCTTCCTTTTATAGGTCTCAGGAGGCGGGGCTAGAAGCCTCTCAACCAATCAGGAACGTTCGAGGCATATCTCGGTTCCTACTGGATGGATCGGGAAAATTCTCGATGTTTGGGGTATGATCTATTTTGGCGCCAAAGTTGCCAAATTCGTCGCCAAGCTCTGGGACCTCCTATGGAACCCACTATGCTGGGAAGCAGCATCACAGGTTCGTAACAATACTTTAAATGTGCAATAAAAAACTCATTAAAACCTATCAGACAATATAGAAAACTGATCTATATGAATAAATATGTCTTTTTGCATTTCTCCAAATATTGTAGACACAAGCGTGAAACATTGTATGCACATAGACGCATATAAGAAAAATATTTTATTAATTGATACTTTTACACTATAGACAGTATATAAAAAAATTATTTTTTTAATATTTTACAAAAAACTTTCGCGAATTTAAAACGTGTTTATATAATTCCTTATCTTATATGTTAAAACTTCTTGTTCGGTAGCATACTTCTAAAGAGAATACTTAAGGGAAAAACTTCTGTTCCTCTTTTTTTCTTTGGGGGGAGACATCCTATGTACGTTGAATGATAGTTTTAATATCTGAGAGACCGAGCTTCGATCGGGATTTTTTTCTCTCATAAACTAGCGTTTTATCGGAGAAAATATTTAGATAAGAATCACATGCTGATTACATATGAATATTTTTTTTTTTCATTTTACCTCATCTCAGAAAGTGTTGATGTACCTGTAGGTTATTATCCTATGGCAAAGCAAATACCACAAAAATTTACGAGATGAAGCTATATAACATTTTCAGCATAAGAACAGATAGGAAAAAAGCTGTTAAAGTTATAAAACTATATATTGCGGGTAAAATTGCGCTTTTTCCGGAAATACACCTATATAGATAAACTTAAAAGGCAATCCCTTATCTAAATTTAAAATTGGATAAAAATCGTTTGAGCCGTTTCTGAGATAACACGAAATAAATTTATTTATATAAAAACAAGAATTGCCCATATAAGGTTATAAGATTTAACTCCTATATTTTTACATAATTTAAAACTGGTAAACATTTCGAAGTTATTGTTGTTTTTTTTATTCCCAATGCCATGATCTCCCTAATTTGCATACGATTGGGGCATATTTGGTAAATCTTCGTTGACAACACTGAGTGAAGGGAAAGCGTGTCAAAGACAAAAATAACAGTTTTTCTATTTTTATCTAGAAGTAGAGGTTGACTTCGCGAGAAGCGAATGCGTTGACAATTCATGCATCGACAGAGTTTCTTATTTTCCATTGACAATATTTTTTGCTAAAAACTGTGCAGTAGACTGTTAATAATAAATTACCTTGGTTTTATATACACATTAAATCTAGGAATAAAGTTAACACTAGGGAATATAAATGATTAGATTTAATTTTGAAAAGTCAACATTGGAGACATATTATGACTTCCTGAATTTTTACAAATGATACACATACAAATGATATTGTTTTATACATTATGACATTATTTGATCCATTAATGTAAATTCCGTTTGTTTTAAAAGTATATTTGTTCGCAAACAAAATGCACTCTTTTCAACTGAGTGACATTGAAACAATAATAAAATGACAGAAATAATGAATGGAAATATCAAAATGTATCAGAAATATAATTACGATTAAATCTTAGACACCCTTTATTTTTATTTTTTCATTTATTTATTTGATGGTAATTAGTACAATTAAATTTAAGACATCTTCAATTTTTTTTTCTTTTATGTATTTGATGGTAAAATATAATTCACTTTTATTGGGAAAATAACAATTCATATATAAAAACCTTTAAATCTGTCAAAAACAGAGTAGATTTCCAAATTAATTTTTCCTTCTTCTCAAACGACCCCCAAAAAAAAACCCGAAATTGTCGCCCAATTTTCTTGACACTCCAACCCCACTATTATTTACTATTTTCCAAGAGACCCATAATTCTGCCTCTCATTCGCAGGGCCAAATCAATTGGAGGCACCAAGAGGCCTATAGATATTTCCTGGCAAAAATTCAGCAACGATTCACAGATTTCTACCCAAAGGACAATTAGATTTCTCCGATTTTCTTTTCATCTGACCAGCTAAAGATGTAGACGAAGGAGAAATGGCAGAAAAAAAAACATCAAAGTAACGAGCACGGGGCAATAAAGGGCTACAAAAATCTCGCCTGTAAATGGACCTCTATTTGTCAACCGCAGCTAGCGGTAATGGCACCTCGTCTTTTTAAAGAAAGGAAGTTGCTGCCTCCACTCCTTCCCCCTCTCGGAAGTCACAGACCCCTCTCCCAACTCCCTCCTACCTCTCTAGAACCACTCGAGTGCCAAGTTACAAGGATTGACCATGTTTGGTCACAGTAGATTGGTTGGAGAAGTTCCACTCAATCAAAAAGAAGATGGTAAAAGGAATTGTGGATTTGTTATCAGGTACTCGAAGTGGGTTTTCAAGGAGGTACTTGATAGCTGGTTGGAGTGGGTCTAGGAACAAAAGAGTGCCGTAGTGGTATATTCAAATATAAAATATTCTGAAGGTTTTATGAAAAAAAATAATTTATAAAATTTATAAAGCTTTATTTTTTATTCCAACACTTTATTATATATTCCAATTAATTTAGAATTTAAGATTAGAATATTTTATTCCAAATTATAGGAATTCATATATGTTCTACACATAAGATTTTGTTAAATTAAATTACATGTATAAAACATTTTTGAATAATAAAGAAATATTCAAGATTTTATGCACATTTCATCTGAACATTACGTGTTGATATCATGATTTTCTAGTACTATCTCATTATCAATGGTTAGTTGTAACATGACTGTAAGAAATGGTGTTCCGTTTTGCTCATGTAAAAGGTCAAATCATTTTAATACTGAGTAATCACGTTAAGTGGAATATTAAGGAAGTATTAAAATTGTGACTGATTCAATATTTTATGACTGATTCAATATACAGTACACTCCCGATTATCCGCGGCATTGGGTGGTGCGGCCGCCGCGGATAACAAAAATATCGGATAATCCGAAAAAAGCTAAAATCGGGTATAGCAAAAGAGAAAACAGCCTTTCCAACTTTGAAAAATCGTTTTATGTACAAAAAAACGTAAAATAAACAGCAGGAAATGTTTAACTAACGCTTAATATTTTATTATATCACTCAAAACTAACCTAAAATGCATTTTGTTAATGAAAACAGAAAAGTGCTTTGTACTTACGAGAGGCGTCAGGGATACACAGAAAAATGAATACATATGTACTGTTTTAATACTGTAATGTATTATGTAATTACAAAAGCATAACTGTAAAACTGCACCTGTTTGAAGAAATCAGTCATTTGTGTTTGCTTCTTGCTTTGGAAGCATTTTCTCTTTGCTTGGAAGCAAAAAAAAAAAAAAAAAATTAGTGCGGCAGGCGCGGATAATCGGGAGTCTACTGTACTGAATGATGATATTTGTTAACATATATGGCAAAAGGAAATGAGACTTTTATTTATCTATTATTCCTATTCAAACAGTATATCTGGTATGCAATTATCTTAATTCTGAAATCAAACAAGGTGTTACAATAGTTCATGAAAATCAAGACATTCTATAATAATAGCCACCTTTGGAGGCCAGCATGTTCACAAAATTATTGACTTTTTAGGTTGTTAAATGATTAATATAGAATGCATGCATATTTTTTATTAACCCCTTGGTTTTCAAAATCGCTGAAAAAATATGAAATCAATATATAGAAAATTAAAAAGGGTATATAATAAAAAATAAAAGCAGAAGTGAAAATCCTATTACAGAGTTGATAGTTAGCAAAAGCACCAATTAAATGTCTTGTTGCTAAATGAATTTGAATAAAATCACAACATTAAAAAACATATTGTATCAAATTGTATTAATAATGTAATTAAAATTAAAGGAAATAGAATTTTTATCATTAAAAAGGTAATTTATTGAGTCTTAAGATAATATAAAGATCATTTTTGTAACATAAATGATTTGATAGATATGGGTATAAATTTCCGTAATTGATTCCTGTTTATTACATATCAGGCGATAGTTAATCCTATTTTAGCACTCTATTAAGCATTTTGTTTGAAATTCGTTTCATAATTTCTTTTGTATCTTTTTTCCTCTGATTAAATGGACTTTTGGGTGACACAGTGAACCCTTTCCCGAACATTTTAATAATATTTTGCACCTACTTTAATAAGTTAGATGAAACATAGAATTCAATGTAGCTGTAATATGGTTTAATGAAGTCTAAAATACGTAAGAGGGTCTGTTTACATTTGGCTATTGCTATTCAAAAATAAATAATAAATATGATTTATGTCCCATACAATAGCTATTTAATATCTAGATTATTCGCTAAAATAGTTTTACTAACTTTGAAATTCTTAAACATTAACGTTACCGAAGACATCAAAAATATGATTATATTATTCTTTTCAATTAAGAATTGCTAGAAGATTATTTACTTGTTATTTTGTTTTCTAAAACAACTTTTGTTTGCCTTTTGAAATAAGTTGTAAAAATTTTTTGCAACAATTATCTTTGTTTTAACATAATTGAAATAAATATTAATGTTTTTATTGTTATTTTTTTAATTTTTTTAGTTAGTTTAATTTATTAACCTATAATTAAAGATTCTTTGCTACAACTAAATTGGAACAAAAATGGAGATATAAGTCAATTTATTCATTCAAATATAATTCTTACAAGCTACCAATTTCTTTCTTTTTGTATTTGTAAATCATCATCTTAATCACCAAGCAATACCATTTATAAAAATTGTCAAAGTAATGGTAAGAACATACAGTTTTTTTAAAACCTTCTTTTGTTACATTTCAGGCTCTAATAAATAAGTTTTGAGAAAAATTAATTGAAATAGAATAGTAAATATATAAAATCATAACAATAAATTTTTTGAATGCAAACATATTTAAGAAATAAGCGACCGATACTAACAATGAATACGATCTTGTTGTTGATATGATATAAAAAATTGTACTCAATTCCTTAGATTTGTAATTACATTTTGTTGCCTAAAACTGAATCATTCTTGATTTCAAATTATTATTTGAGTTTATTTAACTGAAAATGTCTTAAATTTTAGATACAAATGACGAAACAATAATTCTTTTGACAGAATACTAATTGAATGCTAGATAGAATAGAAGGCAATCTAATCGGGGATATTTTCTGCACAGCTTCTTATCAAAAGGAAGATCTACAATCTTAGTATTAATTCGAATCACAATTCTGGTATAAATTCTGCAGCTTACGTATTTAGGAATATTTTGTTAGTTGATTCCGAGGCAATTTATAGAGAACTTTGGCTGAATTTTAATAAATTGAACAGTACCTGTACCTGTGTTTAATGGCATTGAAATGGCCATGATATTTTGACTATTTGGATTTGACCACATAAATATCAAATGTATTTTATGCGATATTAATATAGTCGAGTATATGAATATTATATAAAATTTATATGATAGTGTCATTTATCATAGAAATATTTATATGCGAAGACGATGTACATTTTTGAATCCTTTATACTATTCTATCACCACATTTCTGACTATTTTTTGTAAATCATTTTAGTATTTTTGTCTTTTTATAAAATCATTCTTGTTGTTTTCAAATGAAATAGAATATGTTCTTTAGCAATAAATAAAATTTATAATATTCTCCGGAATACATAATTAACAATATTAATAATTCCGTGAAACAGTTTTACTTTAGAAAGACTGGAACAATAAGTAACAAAGAAAATCCCCAACCATAAATTAATCAATAAACTGCGAATGATTTAAAATGTATAAAGTAGAAGAATAGTAAAAAAACCAAACGATTATATTGAAAAATCTCATTCTGTTGAGTCACAGGAGACCCATCAAAATATCTAGTCGACAAATTACTAAAATTCTTGCTATTTTCTTGTTCGAGGAAATATTAATTCAATATGACTGAAATAATGTCGATAAATATTATTTTTTTTGTGTGTTTTATAAATCAAAGAAGTGCTTTGAATAACAAATATGCAAATAAATAATTTCCATTACCAATTGATTCAACCTGTAAGTTCTCTTCTCTTATTAATAAGCCTTACATTAGAAGGTAAAAGGTTACAGCAAATGCATTTTAAGATTATTTGAGCATTCATGAAATTTGTTCCAATTTTCAAAACTTCAAAGCAATATGTTTCAAATGAATCGAATTTACTCAAAATTAAAGCCCTAGAAGAGTAGGAAAACATGCACTAAATAGATTCAATCCATTCGTGCCAGAATCAATAGTATACACATTTAATCTAAAATAACTCTTCCACTAATGTTTGGAAAGTTAGAAAGGGAAAATAACTTCGTACATGATGAGGTTAAACACTGTAAATTTCTGGTTTCATACTTATTTAATTATTTGGGACAGAAATGCGAATAAGTATAGAACTATAATGTAAAACATGTACAAATGTTCAAGTCAAATAAATTTGTCAAAGCCTATTTACAAGAATTATAATATTAAAAGTAATTCAGCTGTAATTAGGTAATTTTACTCGAGGTCATGTTTGGTACAAAAGGGGTTCCTTCTTTATTGCAGTTCCAGGCCGTTTTAAAAGACTGTATTCATCATTAAATAATATGATTCATCGATATAAGCCACATAATAATGATTATGATAATAATAATGATTAGAATTATGTATAGCATGAATTATATTTGAGTAATTTTTTGTCTATATTTGGATTTTAAATGAATTCACGTTATATTTTTATAATTTTAATCCTTGAATTAAATATTTTTATATTTAATTAATATTTTTATTTTTGTGATATATATATATATACAGTGGCTCAAAAAATTGAGAGTACACCTTACTTTTACTTGATAAATGCGACTTTTAATATAAATAACACATTACCTGGAAGTGCAAATATATTTTTATTTTTACACATAACAAATGGTTTAAATTAGAGTAAAAATAAAGTAAAAATCAACGAAAACCCTCTAAACTGAAAAATTTCAGAAGCATTTTAAATAAACATACGCAGATTTTTGTCTCAAAAAATTGAGAATACACCAATGAAATTTTTGCAATATCTCGCAAAGAAAAAAAGTGTCAGTATTTATTTGCATGTTTTTTGGCTCTTATAATTGGCTCTAAACGTCATGGTACCAATTCGACCCATTTTTGGTGGTATCTGAAAATATTTTACACCATTCTTCTTGTGAACTTGTTTTAAATGGGTTTTGTTTCTAATTTTGTATTTTTGAACCAGTTTTTCGAGTATGGCCCGCGAATATTCCATGGCATTGATGTCGGGGTACTGTGGTGGCGTGTGTAACTGCTGTTTACAATGAAAAAGACATCATATTTTGACGTTACATGCATTCTGTTTGGGGTCGTTCTGCTACTGGAAAATGGAATATCCATCTAAACCCAAATTTTTAACACTTTCCTTTAGATTGCTGCTACCATGTGGTTCATCCAACTTGTTGCAGAAGCTTTTTCAAATTATAGGCAGAAGTGTAATGGCTGAAACTGTGCTAAATGTCATTAGACAAGTTGGATATAAAAGTCGCATTGTTAAAGAGAAAAGGTTCATCAGCTTGCAAAATCAGAAAAAGCATTTGAAGTTTGCAAAAACTCATCAATTGAAGATCAAAAACCTTTGGAAGACAGCTATATTTAATAATGAAAGAAAATTCAACATTTTTGGCAGTGACAGCCATCGTACTGTATGGAGAAAACCTAATACTGCTTTGGATACAAAAAATTTACGTCCTACAGTTAAACATGATGGTGACTCCGTCATGATTTGAGGTTACATGGCTTTATCCGGGGTATGAAATTTAATTTTTATAGATGGCATTATAAATGATATGGTTTACTTGGATATACTTTCGCAGTAATCTAAAGGAAAGTGCTAAAAATTTGGGTTTAGATAGAAATTTCATTTTCCAGTAGGACAAAGACCCCAAACAGAATACACGTAACTTCAAAATATGATGTATTTTTCATTGTAAATAGCAGTTACACACACCACCACAGTACCCCGACATCAATGCCATTGAATATTCGTGGGCCATGCTCGAAAAAATGGTTTAAAAACACAAAATTAAAAACAAAACCCATTTAAAACAAGTGGTGAAAGAAGAATGGTGTAAAATATCTTCAGATGCCACCAAAAATGGGTCGAATTGGTACCATGACGTTTAGAGGCCATTATAAAAGCCAAAAGACATTCAAATAAATACTGACACTTTTTTTCTTTGCGAGATATTGCAAAAATTTCATTGGTGTATTCTCAATTTTTTGAGGCAAAATTCTGCGTATGTTTATTTAAAATATTTCTGAAACTTTTCAATTTATAAGTTTTTCGTTGATTTTTATTTATTTTTACTCTAAATTAAACCATTTGCTATGTGTAAAAATAAAAATATGTTTGCACTTCCCGGTAATGTGTCATTTATATTGAAAGTCAGATTTATATATATATATATATATATATATATATATATATATATATATATATATATATATATATATGCTATTTCATGGTTTAAAAATTGTCATCATTTTCATACATATGAATTTTGTTATTTATTTCACTCAGTATAACACTGATGTATAGTTAAATTCATTTTAATTTATTACTATTTTATGAGTGTCTAAAGAATCCCCACAAAGTCAAATATTTCTCAAGCTTCTTATTTATTCTGAATCAACAAATTAAATTCTTTATTGTTATGGAAATTATTCAATTGGCATCGGTGCATGAAATCCAATAGGGAAGAAAATAGAGCTTCTATTCAATTAGAAACATGAGACATAGACAATAAAAACTTAGCGTCAAAGAATAAAAAGTTGTAATATAAGGCAGTAGTAGCAAAAACAGATAGCAAATCACTAATTAAATAACATCAATTGAATGATTGCGATCGTATCACCACCTCGCAATACAATCAACACTAGAAAAAGAGAACTATTCCTCTTGTGAATGCCCTTTCCCAATATAATCACAAAAACATGGCAAGCCCACATGGGATTCTCTAAAATGATCTCTGTTCCTAATAAAGATAACATCATAATTCTTGCATTTTCCAGACCTGGTTTTACTGTCGTGAAATAATCGTTTAGTTCGAGTGTCAATATATCTTCAACACCAGATTATAAGTGAATATCTCCTTTCAAGAATGCGATTACCATGACGAAAAAAGTAATATAAAAGATTTGTAATAGTACTATGGTACTCCATAGGAAAAAAGGATTTTCTTTTTATTTATTTCTCTTCTCTCAAACTCATGTCTTTTCGTCATATCTTTCTAGGAGAAAGGTTATTAAATAATGAAAGCCATATTTTATAATGATACCGATCTCAAATTTCTAAAAGAAGTTACTGACAGATTCCTAGCCCCTCTCTTGTATAATTACGTACACACATACATTACTGTTAGAATTTGGCATTAAGTAATTGTGAAATTTATAGTTTCAAAGCTTTAAAATTCTTCCTTTTTTTTTAATATTTTGATAGTCCTTAGCATTTCTTCCATGCCTGGGCAAGTGCTTTTCTGTTTTATTTGTGTTTGATTATTTTATAACTACTACTTGTGATTTCCGATTTTCCTCTTGATCCATTATAATTTCCAATTACAATTCTATAACGTATTTATGACTTTCGCCGTTTTTCTTTTTCTTACCAAAGTAGCCTGAAGGCTTAACGGATAAAACTTTATTGCTTTTACTATCCAAACTATTTAGAATGGCATCTCTCCAGCAAAGTACCAATATAATCACAACTAACTAATTACAGTTTGTACTTAATTGTCGATTATCTTGAATATTTAAGACAGTCGTATTTTATCCGGACAAAGCCTCAATTACTCGAACTAATTAGACTCGAATTGAATCGCTAGGAATAATTTGCAATTTAAAGTTGCTCATCCATACATAAATCATCAAATAAGAGTTTGTTCCGATTTGAAAGAATGAACTAAGCATGCCTGCCAAATAAGATCTTGTTTAGTATCAAAAATGCATAAGTTTTAACAATGAGTTTTATTACTTAATGAAAAAATAACTGTTAAATATCTTTTAATGTATTTCTAGAAAATCGAGTTTATTTATTTATTTTTTCTTTCCTCAAGGAACAGTGAAGATAATCACTGATAGAAGATAATTTATTATTCAGGAAAAGTAAGTATTGGTAAGTGAATATGATCTTTTGTATAATTTCAGAATCCAAAAAGCAGACGGTTGGATGATAGAATGTAGCAACTTTATAAATCAATAAAGCTCAAGACCATCATTCCAATGCAAAGAAAGGATTTCCAGAAACTATGTTAACGTATTGTTACGGGAACTGGTCCAGTAGCTATACGGTAAGTCAACCATCTAACTCTCCGACCCACCCGAAGGCACACGGATTTAAACCATAAAACTGAATGACCGGACCGCCGCAACAGCAAAATTGGCGGGAACTGTGGTTGAGTTCTAAGGGCCGCCGCCGGCCACGGTACAACCCTCCCCGAAGGAAGTACGTCCCGTCATCGATGGGAGGAGCCAGATCCCCCACCTATTAGTGTACCCTCCAGGGTAGCGAGATCCAACCACCATGCCGGAAGCATCTCATCCTCATTTCGAGATGCCCCCCGGGGGTTAGTAGCTATACGGTAAAAAGTCCCACAAGCTGGATAATGGACAATGGCATTTTATTCTACAAGGAAATACGAAAGACAGTTAGCAAAACATAACCAAAATATACACAAAGACAATATTTGCAGAAATCGATAATACACGCCAAACAATTAATCGTTATTAAACAGAACGATTAATTGTTTTATCAATCGTTTGAACGATTAATTAAAGCTACAGCACAAAAACATTCTGAGTGTAACTAGAGAGATCACTGAGCAATCAATATTCCGAACGAAGAATCTCTTATGGAATGCTTCACATACTCTACGAATCTATGGATCTTGTACCTTAATAAAAATACCACCATAATTCCGTTTTTTTTTCTGTAACTTTCTTTAACGTCGCAAAATTCCCTAAATGTATTGCCAACTGTTCGTAAATTTGTCGTCAAGATTTAGAATCATTGATTTTGTATTCTATAAGAATATATATAAATTTATGTTTTCAGTAATGAAGCTAATGTTGCACATTAGTAATATCATAGATTCGTAAAACAATACGGATTTATATGATTAGAAGATATAGAATGTTTCTATTTTGTAAAGACAACACTGTTGTACAGTCTGAAAGCTACGGAAGTCAAATAAATCGAATATTACTTACTACATTATACTGCACAAGAATATGCAAATTCTTGTGCAATATATTACAAATTTCAATATGTCTTTTCTTTTTAATTTCAAATTCAGATATTCACTGTCTACGTACAATCCTATGATTTTATTTTACATATATTTATAGTTTTAATTTGTTATTCATTCTTTCTCTATTCTTATATTATTATGTTAGTTAAAGAATTATCTTTTTCAGCGTCTTGCAACTCGGATAATAGTCCTTATATTTAATAGTTATCAAAGTATATTACTAGTATAGTTGTGCAAAATCTCTGATTAAAGACATGTTATAAATATATAAAAGTTTTGTTGATGTTATATTCTCCAGATCAATCAGTAAGTGTATTTGGTACACAATACTTTGAAAATATGCTATTTATACAGACAATCTATACTGTATATAGAGAGAATTCACGTTTTCCATTAAGTAAAATCTATTAACTTTTATTTAGAAAAAGCTGTCAGCAAACTATGCTTTGTTTATAATCTTGCCGATCAGGATCCTCGCACATTTTTATAACCTGACTGCTCACCAAGTCTTCAAACTGGCTGAAAGAAAAGAGACATCTCTTGAAATTTGGCTTATCAAAATACATTTTTTATATTCTCTCTTTGAATTTTTGTTTGATATAATCTTCAGCAATTCTTTATGCACTGAGAATGGCGAACGCTTCCATCACTACATATCTTGTATAAGGATACGATATTAAGGAAAATGATAGTTTCTCTGCCTCTTTGGATGTAATTAAAAGAAGGATACAATTTCAGCAGACCGCTGTTGGAATATCACACATGTAATCACTTGTAAATTTATAAATTTAGAGCAATAAAGAAGTATTATTATAGAAACTAATGTCGATACTTGCTCATGTTTACGTCTCCGCAATAAATCGCTAAATAGTACAAAAGTCGACAAGTTGACCATTAGCACCTCAGAATTGGAGACCATGACATAATCTGAAAATCGATGAATAAAATTGCGATACGATATTAAGGAAAATTATAGTTTCTCTGCCTCTTTGGCTGTAATTAAAAGAAGGATACAATTTCAGCAGACCGCTGTTGGAATATGACTCATATAATCACTTGTAAATTTATAAATTTAGAGCAATAAAGAAATATTATTATAGAAACTAATGTCGATACTTGTTCATGTTTACGTCTCCGCAATAAATCGCTAAATAGTACAAAAGTCGACAAGTTGACCATTAGCACCTCAGAATTGGAGACCATGACATAATCTGAAAATCGATGAATAAAATTACGATACGATATTAAGGAAAATGATAGTTTCTCTGCCTCTTTGGCTGTAATTAAAAGAAATATACAATTTCAGCAGACCGCTGTTGGAATATCACACATGTAATCACTTGTAAATTTATAAATTTAGAGCAATAAAGAAATATTATTATAGAAACTAATGTTGATACTTGTTCATGTTTACGTCTCCGCAATAAATCGCTAAATAGTACAAAAGTCGACAAGTTGACCATTAGCACCTCAGCATTGGAGACCATGACATAATCTGAAAATCGATAAATAAAATTAGAATTATCTTTTAAATATAAAGGAACTTGACGATCTTGGTGTCATCTGAAAATCGCCAAATAAATCCATTGCCAATTGCCGCAATCATCTGAAAATCGCCAAGTAAGCCCGGGATTCGTAAAAATAAACAAGTCCTTTAATTTCCAAGTTATATTATGGTTCTATTTTTAATCGATACATTATGTCTCCATAATTAAAAAAATATTTATTGTTCGTGCACTGAAAGTAGCTTGTAGTACATGATTTGTATGTTTCTAATTTTATTTTAATGATATTTACTATATCTAATAAATTTATGTTTATAAATTTTTTTTGTGCCATTTTCCAAATACGCATATTAAAAGCTTAAGAAAATGGTATGTTTTCTTGCTGAACATACAAAACTTAAAAATTTGTTGACCTGCACAACCAATTTGTCAAATACGAATTATGTCATGTCCACCAAATGTAGCAACTGCAGCATGTATAATCTGTTAAATCATTCTAGTGTAAGTGCTGCAAAATATATAATTTCATACGAGGTGAAAAAAAAACTATTTTTTGTAGTAAAGAAACGCTAAGTTATTTCATAACAAACATGCTTCGTATGAATAAACACTTTCAAAAAGGAAAAAAATATAGGAACTTGAGACAATTTAACTGCATTCTGCTTACATTTTAATGCTTTCTATTAAACCAGCTAAAAATTCTTTGAATTTTTTCCCCTGATTATTGGGCCGGAATCCATTTATCTTTCGTCATTAAAAAATATTTTTTTCAGTCTGTTAATTTTCGTCCAAATGTTTGAGATCGGCCACATAATTAATTATAAAAACCTTCAACCGTAAATGGTATATTTATAATTAAACACGAAATAAAAGTAGTATTAAATTGAAACTACGAATATCAGAAATATTATTGTATTATCAACAACATTTTGCTAAAAATAAGTATATTCATAATCTAGAAAAGGCATGAATCATTTTGCATTTTTCTTCCTACATCACTGCTATTTCATTATATTTTGTATTTTACGGATTTTCTATCTATATTTGTATTCAATTATATTGCAGGAAAAAGCAGCAGTGTTTATAAATGGTGATACTGTAAATTTTTCACCATTGCTTGATTTTGAAGCTAAACACTCATTGTAAGAATAGTAAGATTTCAAAAAATATTTATAAAAAGCATGTCTTATAGTGAAACCTACTTACTTGACTAATAAAAAAAGTATAAACTTTATAGATATTCTTAAACTGGATTCTTATTTGAAAGATTCAGCAATGTAAAAACATCACGTTATTAAATATTTGATAACACAATGAAAATGATTTGAATCTCATGCTCCACAATGAAAATCTAAAATATACTTAAAAATATCTTAAAAATTTAATTACAACTTGAGTAGAGAATATTACAGCAACTAAGCTAATACGATTAAAGATTTTTTTTTTTTAATTTTAAAGTCATGTGAAATTAATTTTTACATAAATCGCTTTGAAGTGCACATTCTCAACCTCCCATATATATATATATATATATATATATATATATATATATATATATATATATATATATATATATATATATATATATATATTTAATAATCTGGCGAGTAGAGCGAGAACACACACACATTATCCTTTATTATTAGTAGAGATATAGGTTATAACAGTAATATTAAAATTTGAATGAGATACTTTTTTCATGTGGAAAAATAAAAAGAGGTCGCCCAACTCATCATGAATCGAATGAATTCGAAGTGCCTTGAATGTTTTGTAACAAATTAGTCAAAAATAAAATGAATATTCAGCGGAACATAACAAATTCTAACTTTTTAAAGTGGGATTCATCAGTAAATTACTTTAGTCCCTTTGTTTACTAATAGAGTATTAAAATGCCGTCTATAATTCTTTGTTTTGGTTAATTGTAGGTTATAAATGTGTGCTATGTCTGCTTGCCATATAATGGCGAAAGATCCGATTTTTTATCCTTAACATTTCCTTTTTTCAAAAAAAAAAATGTACTTCAGATTCTTAATCTTAATTATCTGAAACAATCTACTTACGTTCATCTTTGCGTATTTTAAGAATCATCGAATGCTATTCTTCATTTTAAACATTTCTCAGATTTGACTGAAGGCTTTTTGGCATGAATTAGAATGTCCTTATTATATTATACTTTTATCCTGATACAATTCATTATTTGGTTACACGTATCAGTGAACATAATGGATCTTGCATAAGAAAAAGTTGAAGAGAAAAAACAATGGATGTTAAAATTTAAAAAATTACGAAAGGAAGAAAAGTACTTTTTTATTTTCTTCTTATTTCTTAATTAATTTTTTTATTTTAATAAGCCTATATTTTATTTCTTCAGCAACGACAAGTGAATAATTTTTCAAAGTATCCATCCACTAAGCGGTTTTAAATAGTAAAGGAGAGTAAGAAAACGATGTTAAGTAATAAGCAGAAAAGCAATAAAAACAATTTAAATAAAAAAAATCACGTTTGGGCACATTAGTTAGAGAAATATGCAAAGGTAATATAAAAGTTATGTTGAATAAGGATGTTATTGGAGAAATCGTATGTTCGTTTTTTTTTTTGTTCAAATTACTTATTTATTCAAAAATTTATGTGTTTAAATAATCAAGAATACAAAAAAAGAGCAGCACCAATCACTAATCCCATTTCGCCAAGTTTTATCTCATATCAATTAACAGGATTCCTGAATATGTCATAAATATTAACTTGCCCCACAAACCTCTGTTTTTCAATCCAAAAAAAAAATCATTTCATTCTCTGGAGATAGAGATGGGGATAGCTGAGTTGTAAAACCTCAAATACTGTACCATTTTCGTCAATGCTTATTTCATATAGAAGGTCATGATCTCTAAATAATTCCCATCAATAGTTGCCTGTCTCTGTCACCTACCCAATTAAAGAAAAATCTCAAAGGCATTACTTTATCGTACATTAGTTAAGGAGAGAAAAAAAAATGTAACGATAAAATGTTCCATTTTTAATTTCTGTACAAACTTAATTGGTTTTTATTTCATTTCAAAGATTTGCTATTCAAATAGGTCATCAGTGAGTGTCTATACCCACTTAACTTGTTTTATTTATTTTAAATATAATATAAAATAAATTCTTGACATTCATTAATCTCAACATTTGGACCGACTTCGCCAATTAATTTCTACACTTTAGCATGATGAACCAATCAAAATGATCTGTGTTCATTTTCAAGTATAATTTAAAATTGCTCTTTTAGTTGGCGCAATTAGATGTGATACATTTTTCTTGGATAGCATTGCTAAATCAAGAAGATTAATACCACTGGCAAATGTCTGGTAGCCGAAATCGGTTAGACATTTTTAAAATTACTAAAAAAAGTTATAAATAATTATTATCACATCGTTTTTAAGGACAATTTACTATTATTGTATTAATCTTTACATATTACAAAATTTAGTACTGTTTTCAATTTAAATATTGTGGTTTGCTACTTGGGTACCACTTTTTATGCCAAGTCATTTTTAGTTCTAATATAAAACAAAATTTTATCATGGCGGCAGCAGTTTCAAATTATCCAAATTCTTTTTAACTTGAAACAAACAGAATGCAATAGGTTTTAATATTTTTAAGACTAATTATAATTATATTTTTTTTTCATTCAAACACATTTCAAAACATAACTGATTATATAAACTTAATATTTCGAATATGTCTGTACGATAAATGGAATTTATTTGAGGATTTATGCAATTGTAATTTACAGAATTTATTATCAAAACTATGCAAACGATATTTGTTACATTTTGGGCTCAAAATACTTTAAACAACAAATTTCTCTTCCACGTTTAATTAATTCCTTTTCATTTCTACAAAAGAATCATTATTCATCTCCAATCCGGCAGTCGTTCCTTCAAGTCTCAAGAACACCTGTTACAACCATATGACAAAACGACTTTAGACCCGTTTTAATAAATGTATTCAAAACGTTCCAAAATCTTGATAGACGTTTCCAAGAAAGTCTAGCAGCGGCACAAAATGGCGTCTGTTCCACCAGTTCTGAATCTTTTACTTAGAGGGTGGAGGAGGGTACAGAATGCCAAAGGTTTGGGGGGGGGACTCTGCCGCCGTCTGATATACGAGTGCCGAGAAGGGAGTGCTCTACAAATCTGATCCGATGGCCAACCCACGCCACGTTGCCTTGAACTGGGGTGGACGAGAAGGGTGGTGCAGTTGATTACGAGAATGGTCTTTCGGGGTCGTCCGCCGATCGTTTGGCTCCAGAATGGGGTTGTATTTTCTCAGTTGCGCGTGGCAATGGCTCTCCCTGATATTGCCCGCTAGTTTAACGATTTTCACCCAAGCAGAGGGGATACCGCGTGCACCGGAGAGTAATGGGAATTTGCAGTCGACAGTGTTAACAGAGGAATTTTAAGAACGTTTTACGTTCCCTGTAAAGCAGCAGACGGTTTTAAATCGTCGATATGCAGGGGGGTTTATGGGAAGCTCCTTGGATGGTTTTAGTTTAGGGGAAGGTGTCGTTAAAAAGAAGAAACAGAATTTTCTGCGCGTCCAGGTAATATGGAAGATTATGATGACCTCGGGATGGTTCCGAATGTGGAAATGAAAGTGTAATTCAGAAGTCATATTTTGAACCTTATGTGAAAATTTATGGGCTTTCTAAGGGTTTGTGTTTGTGTTGGAAAGTTCTTTATGTGTTTGTGTCCGTGTTTTATGTCAGTTATTATTTTTAGAGACACTATTGCCTTTTCATCTTTGTAATAACTAAAGAAAAAGTCAAGTTTAAAAGCTGAGTAAATGTTGAGCTTCCATTCTGTTTTTTTTTTCGATGGTTTTTTTTAATTATATAAAAATCACTTCTCATTCTCGACGGAATAGTTACTGTAAATGTAGTTCGATTTTAAGCAATTTTTTTTTGATAACACTAGATTTTGACAAAAAAGTCTTAAATATTATATTTATTTCTTGACATGCTTAATTTACAAGGAAATTTTATTGAATAGTTAGCAAATTCGAACTCTTGAGTTTGATGAATATCCTCACTTTTGATCTCCTACAATCAGAAGGAAGATTTTTTTTCCAAAAATGTCTCTCTTATTTGATGTGAAACAGTTTAAAGCCAGGATTGTTTCTTCGTCGTCTTAACAACTAAAGAAAAGGTAAAGTTTAGAGTAAATTTTGGACTTTCACTTGGTTATAATCATAAATTGGCTTCTTCGACCCTCCCTAAAGCACACGGAAGAAACTAAATGTTTGGAACGCCATGGTAGAAACACTGGCGAGAAATGCAGTTGAGTGCCAGATTTCATAACCGTTAACGGTACAAACACTCCCGTAGGAAGCACGTCCCATCTTCAGTAGGAGGTAGCCAATAATCACCATTTCTGTACCCACAAGAGGGGCGAGAATCAACCACCATACCGGAAGCTTCTCATCCCCATATCTGAGGTAAACCCTCCCCCCCCGGTGGGTTTCACTTTGTTATAAAGATGATTGGATGAATGAGATTAGATTTGATTTATAACGAAAAATTTTATTGTAAACATAGCTCAACAATTATGTTTGAGAATAATATATTTTGAAAATAAATATCTGAAATTTTACTTTTTACTTTCTCGCATACATAAAGAAAAAGAGGGGTTAGTCAGAAAATTCCCCCCCCTATATTTCGATGAATGTCCAGACTGTAGATCTTCCTGCATCAGAGAAAAAACTATTTTGGAGTAATATCTGTCTGAACCAATAACCAATAAACAGTATGCTGTCTTGAATTAGGGTGGAAATACGATAATTAAAAAATGTGTTAAGGGTTGCCTGTTGAATACTAAAGAGGAAGATAAGTATCAAATTTTGGACAATCCATCTGTTCGATGCCCATTTGTTCGTTTGCAAGAGCGAAAACTGAAAGACGCTACAAACTAGAGGTTTTAAATTTTGCATTTATCAGAATTTAAGGTTCTTATTGAATTTCAAGCCATATTTGTCATCTTGATGACTGTCTGTCTTCATGGTATTATCAAAAATGCATATATGCTTGAGCAAGCAAAAAAATAATAAAATAAAATATTTTCGATGTCTATTTTAATGTTTGAATACATTCAAATACGAAAACTGAAAAACAACACAGACTAGAGGGTTATTTATATTTTGTATCTATCAGAATAAAAGATTCTTATCGAATTTCGATCCATCATCTTGTTGATTGTCTGTCTTCATGGCATACCCAAAAATACAGGGTTGCTTGAGCTTGGAGAAAAAAAATTAACAGAAAAGTAATAGACAGTAATATGCAGCTAGTGCTGACCGCAAGTGCTGTAACTGAAATATGTGATGGCAATCGAATAAATTCGAATTAAAATTAACCAATTATACTTTTAATAAAAATTATTTAAAAGGCTATGAGTGAATCAGAAAGTTGTAAAATACAGAGTATTTGCGTTTCAATTGGGTACTCAAACCTTGTGTGTACAGTTGAAACACAAATATTCCGTATATTATATAGGTAAACTCTGTACAAATATTCTTTTATTTTTATTCTGTTTAAATATTTTGTATGCATATTTTTCCTTCACGTGTTTACTATCCACCTTCTTGGGCGCAGCCGACTACCCCGTTGTCACTGAACGAAACAGTACTGACAGGATATGTTACAGTTGATTGCTGTTTTTAGCACAACCCGTCTCTAATACCTATAGATTCACCCAACTGATATCCTCTTCGAGGCGGTTGACTTCCCAACCACAAAGTGATACATCCTTTCTAATATTCTTTCCCATTTTAATGTTCCGTTTAGTACCTACTAGTGGCCTATAAAGACACTAAATAAAGATGGTGTAGTTTAGTTTAGTTTAATTATATAAACGTCCCGTTGTAAAGCAATACTAGGGCTATGTTGGGACAAACCTCGTAATTTTGAACCGCGGTCAGATGACGAGGACGACACCTGAGCTGGCACCTCCCTCTTCACACCACACCAGCGGGAGGACGTTTGGCATGACGGATTTAACGTGCAACAGACCCCTTACACGACGGTTCTTCGGTGGAATCCGGGCCGAGACCTTACCACCAGGCCACCGCGGCCCTCTAAATAAAGATGGAAAGATGAAGTAGAAAAGGATAGCTAAGCCTTTGCCTTACTTGCTCTATGGAAATATGTTTATCAACGATGTATTCTAGCTTCAGTTTAGCTGACTTCTTGAAAATCCCAAATATTGCTGATTTTTTCTGAAAGTTCTTCGAGCAGGTAAGAAATTCCCAAATATATGGATCTAAGATGAGTATGGACTTCAAACTCATACTCTATATTCTCCAAGATCAAATTGACGAGTAAGGTTTACTAAATTTCCTCTTTATCACAAGTCCTTCATTCATGAATTTGTTAATGCTTACTAAACCAAATGTAAATAGATCCATCATCAGATGCACGAATAGAGGATATTCTGTTAAGGAACCGAAAAAGACGGTTGTTATAAGATACCAAGAGAAACAAATCTTCCTTTGGAACATAGTAGAAAACACATTGAGAGACTGTAAATTGCGAAAAACACTAACAGTTATCGAACGTCATGCTGGAACAAGAAAATTAAAATCCACATCCTCGGGTAAAATAATGTTGGGGTAATTACACATTCAGCAAAAAAACTATGTAGGAGCATCATTACGCTTGAACCATTTCCCTCGCTGCTTTGCGACCGGCACATTTTGCAGCATTTTCTGGAGGATATGTTGCAGCAAAACAAGGAATATTGTTCTTTTTAAGCGTTCTGCAGCAAAATATGTGTCCAAAAAATAATTACTGATGATTCCTGACTACGCTTGGACTCTTGAAGCTCTAATGATATTTCCATTGTCCACTGGAATGGGAAACATCCTTTGCCACATGTGTGCACTACGGGCAGTGGACAGGGGCTTTTAAATACACAGTCTGCATTACTCTCTCAGCGTGTTTTACGAATCGATTTTCCTTTGCAATTTATATTACTTATGAGGAACTCTTTGTCTTTTATTAACAAAATATTCTGTATATATTCATAAATGCTACTCTGTGTTTTTATGCATCGAATTAACATAATCCTTTCTGAAATTTTTTAAACTTTCATATGTAATTAAAGAACTCATATTTTGGCTCCGCCACATGAACGCCTCTAAAACATAAGCAAAGCTCAAATTCAAATAAAACTTTTTTTTTGCTATAGAATACTTTTATTAAAGTAGCAATATGCATATATATTAAATGTATCGGAGAATATAATTTCTTTTGGCTCTCTTTCACCTCGTTGTATCTTAATCATTATTTCAAGTCAAAAAAATTTTTTAAATTAACATTGTTTTCTTGGAAGATTCTACACTCAGCACTTTGGGGGAAATATTTACAATTAAATTTATTTTTGTCGCAAATTTGGTTAGACCAATTTCCCATTATTGAAGTTTACTATAGGGATGTTAAGGTAAAGACGAAGTAATTTTGAACCTTGATGAGAAAATACGAAGACGACATTTGAACTTTATTTTTAAACTTGCCCACTAGTGTCAGCATGTTTCATTCTAAAAGACTTAATATGTAACCTGACGGGAAAACATTAAAGCACTTATATCATTTTAAAAAAATTACAAGGAATGAAATAAAATGTTATAACATTTTTCAGGAGTTAATTTACCATTTCTGCATCAAAAATGAGGAATAGGAGAAAAAAAATCATATTCACATATGTTATACCATTGCTTCAATCTAATTACATCTGGAAGAAGAAAACCATAATCCTTAGTTAGATTTTAAAATGAAGACTCTGGCAGTATATCTCTGTGGTTTCAGGTGAAAATATTATTTCAGAATATCATACACTTGACAAATGATTATTTTGATTATTTTCAAATAATTCAATCCAATTAAGCAATGGTAGGGGGGGGGTAAATAAGAATTTAATGTAGATTAAAAGAATTAATTTTCAAGAATTCGATTTTTTTTATTTACATACATTCAAAGTCTTTATTTCAAGACAGTTCTAACGATATAGTTATTTTGATTGTACTAATAAAAGAAGTGAATTAAAATCATTTTTACTAAAAGCCAACTGATTTTTAATTGATGTAACACAGATACACTTTGATGAAAACGTAACATTAGACATTTAACCTAAAGCTGCACCTGCAAACCTGAAAGTTTTGTTATTCTTTAGTTCATTGGCAACAGCTGTTTCACTCTAATTGTGATCTCTAGGTTTGTTTACATTTCTTAAAGCAGTTTCACGCATGCTTATCGCTGATTTATTGTGTTTAAAAAAAAATGGTTTTCGCTATTTTTGTGTGTGTATGTGTGCTCTAATGTATGTTGATGCTTTAAGACTCTTTTTGTATGAGATAATGCTACAATTCAGAACGATTTTTAAAAAAAAAATGAGAAGGGACACTATATAAATGTTCAGAACTATCAGCAAATTCTGCTTTCTCGTACTCTGTAAGACGTGCTCCTGCAAATGTAGAAAATGTTTCGTAGGATGTGAAGCGGTTATTTCAAAAATAAACCGTCAATACCTTACTTTGATAAGTATTGAACCTTACAATGAAGATAAATGCATTTATCATACTAGAATTGATTTTAACATTTTTGTACAAGTATTTAAAAATCTGTCAATTGCAGGAATTGCTGACTTGGTATTGACTTGAACTAAAGATACTGAGAAATAATTCTAGGTTAGTCATTTTTTTTATTTTAATGTGCTGTGAATACCCTTATGTTTATGAATTTCGTTTTTCACACTATTATGAAGGAGAATAAATTGTTAAAATGAAAGTTCGATAAGTATATATGATGCATGGAACTGATGAAGGTATGGAAGCTTGTAAATGTTTTGACTATGATAAATCCCCCACAATAAATCTACCAGATTACAATTATATATAAAAAAATTACATTTTAACAAGAAATTTATGGAAGTTTCAAAAGAATCTGTTGCTGAAAAAGATAATGACAGTAATGATAATACAACAGTGATTATGATGTTCCTGTCGATACAGCTACGTTCAGTGGTGGTCGGCTGTACACAAGAAGAAGTGACTATAATTTAACATGGTATAAATCTGAATGCTGTCACCCGTATGGACATTTGTAAGTTAATTCATGTAAAAGTTGCTTATAAAAGCAAGCGTAGTAATGAAAGAAATTGCAAGAGCAGTTTTCATAAATTCAACGGCATAATAGATATAAAAAGATTTTTGAATGGTATTTGAACTTCGTTAACATTTGTTTATGCCCAATGCATAATATATTTAGATGCTTAATTTAGTGAAATAAAAGGAAAAAAACTTTTACTGATATATTTTTAAGTGCAAAATTTGGAATATATTGGTCATACACTATTAAAAGCATAAGATCGGGACAACGTCGATTGAATACAGAAGTTAGGAATCGCATATTGCTTGATAATGAACAATTATCTAGTAAACATCGTTAGTCTAAAAGTCAATCCAAAAGAGCCTGAAGTATTACGGCTTAGTTATTCGCCAAGTCATACTAGTATGCTTGTATTAAGCCAAGCTCTTTGGGAATTTCAAATTTTTTTTGAACAAATTGTTCACAGATGAATATTTGCAATATGAATGTTTGCCGTATGGGTGAAGATTATAGTATGGATTCAAATAGACGCCAGTTCATGGATGTGGATAAACATAAAACCAATCAGTATAGCTATAGTTGAAGTCCTGTGTCCTATCTTCTGGAATCTATCGGTTCCCAGATCGTTAAAAAATTATTTTCTTTAGAAGTATAAAATCCAAACGAATGTGTGAATAGCATCGTTTTACCCCATGTTCAGAAATCAACATTTGTCCACTAGATGTGTATGATGCATTAGTTCCTTCAATGATGGAAAAGTAATGAAATCGCAAGTTCTTAAAACTCTAATAATTCAGGCTGGAGAATGGACATTCAATACCATGAAGTCGTTTGATATGGAAAGAATTTATGCGCGCAAATTAGGCTTTTTGTCTGAAATCTAAGAAAAAGTTTCTGCGGTTAAAATAAAAGACTAGGATCAACGTTATGTAGCTGGAATATTTAAGTGAGGTAAGGTTTTTCTCTTTGTATTGTATTATCTCAAGTTACTGCTTTTACTATAATGTGTATTATTTTTTTCAAATATATGAACACTTCAAATTTTTATATTTCATATATATAAATGTAAACAATGAAGATAAATTTTTGTGATATTCCAAAAACGCTTCTTAATAGAGTTGATCTCTTGACAGAAAAATAAAAGTAGCATTCAGATAGATATTTTAAAAAATAAAATAATATCTTCAGTAGTATTTATCTTTAGTGAGAAGATGAAGGTACACTTAATATGTAGAAAATATCTCGTACTTGTACTTTTCATTTATGTTTAGGAAAGACCACATGCATTTATTCAATTTAGCATTGTTTTTGTTTTAAGCAGTTAATATTATTATACCATAAAATCATTTTAAATCCAAGATTTGTCAAAAAATTACAGCTGCTGTTCGTGTCAGAATACTAAGATTAGCACTTTTCAATGTTTCTGCTTCGCTAAGACGAGCAGTTATTTTGTTTCCTAATTCCACGGATCCTATGTTCATCCTAGTCCTAAACGTAAGCATCTTTTACCTGTACTCGTTTCTTTCTTTCTTTTTTTTTCTTTTCTTTTTTTTTTTTTTTTTTTTTTTGACAAAATAAATACCTTTTGATGCAAACGCAAAAGAACGGAGGCTTCCCGAATTCGAAAATCAACGGTAAAAAAAATATCTAGAATGTTAGATACAATTAAATACGAATAGTTTTAACAAGATGCTGGAATTTTTGTTTACGTTCCTGTTATTCAATCTGTTGTGATGGTTCATAAAATTAACTCTAAATAACAAAAGCTTTCTCATTAGTAACACTGAAGCATCTTTTATTCTAAGCAATGCATGTAAAATCCTCATCTGCTTCGATGCATCAATTTAATCACATAAACAACCTTGCCCTCTACTTACATTGTTTCGAAAAGATTATTCAACGGTCCTCTAACATTCTATTCATTTGGGGAAAGAAAGATTTCATCACTAAATGAAATTTTCGAAATTCTAACGAAAATCTTCATTATGCGCGAGTTAATGGGCACTCATTTCTTCGCGTGCCCCAAATGACGCGATACAACCGTAAAGGTACTTTTACGAGATGACCGGAAGCAATAAGTCTGAGTCTAAACAAAAGACGGACCTTCCACTAGCCTGAATTAAAGTGAGGGGTAGGCGGAATTCGAAGTTGCGTCCAATCTAATTATAGTAAGAGGCCAGACTGCATCTAATTGGATGTACTTCGCAGAAATGGAAAGAGGAGAGGCATTGCCGGATGGGTGGCGCAACGTCTATTTGGTAGAATGTCGAGTATTTTGAAGCGACGGGTCCTCCAAAATTTCTGCCGCTGCGAAGTGCCGTGGCAATTTATCTGTTCATTAAGTCAAAATTTCTAGTTTATTGAATTTGAATGAAATTGCAAAAGTCAGAAAATGAATTATTACTAAATACATGTTAATGGCGCCGCTCTCTTTAGACACGCTTTCTACAGTTGTAATTACCAAGAGTTTAGTTGCTTGGACTTTACAAAACTTTTAATTATCAGTTGGTTCCATTTACCGCTGAAACTTGAATGAGAGGTATTAATGATCTACTTAGTTTCACAGGAAAGAAACAGTCAAAATGGCCTTTTCAACATAAAACTTTTAAGGATAATTATGAACTTAAATAACAAGCGTCATCGACCTTTAAAGTTGGCCAAAGGTTTGTTAACTGCTAATTATAATTATTAATTTTTGAGAGTAAATTATTCAGATTTAATATTTTCTGTCACTGACATGTTTATATTTGGAGATAAAATTACAATTTCAGCCGAAATTATAAGATCTATTGCATAATGAGGTTGAATTTTCTTAAACTGTATGTAAAGGAATTTGTCTGTGTGCAAATATTTCTCATTAAAATATAATATGATAATCAAATGCAGTTTCGAAACTTAAACTTTCTCTTTGTTGAAAATGAGTTTCATGATATTTATTAATTCAAATTTGTCGTTGAAGGATTTTGAGTGCTTGAAATCTAATTTACGACGAATAATTTAAATTTATGTTCTTCGCTATATAGATTGTGAATTTGAATGATGGCTGTTTGTTCTATTGATTAATTTTCCTCTATTTAATCATCTCTTGCAAGTAGAAAAAAGTAATATTTGAATATGGAAAGGTTCATTTTAATAAATAAATTTAATGTAAAAATCTATTGGATAAAAAATATAGAGTTCTTAATAGAAAGAGTTGATAATATTGCTTGTCTACAGATAGATCAAGATAGTTGTATTTGAAAGATTTGGCAACGACTTTTGAAAATTAGAGGGCAAAGTCTAATTAATATTTAAAAATGTGTATTTTAGTTTAGAAAAAAAATTCTGAGTTTTTTCCCATCAAATAAGCATCTGCCATAAGTTATACTATTTCATTGCAAAGAAAACAGTAACCGAAATACATTAGTTGTTGTTGGACATTTGAGGTGAACAAACCCCATCAAACAAAATAACAAAGAGTGATTTTGTCGATTTTAAAATAATTTCAACGCTCATGACAAAAAAACAAGAGCTTTTTATTAACTGTTGTAATTGAAACAAATCGGTAATGGTAAACATAAAAATTTCATGAATTTGAAATGAAGCATTGAAGAAGAAATACTCCAAAACTTACTGAAAGACATAAGATGGCACTTATTCCATGCCGAGGGCCTTTTTTGGAGAAAGTTCAGTTCTAATGCAGATATAAAAAATGGACTTGATAGTGGAATTGTAAATAAATAACCAGTCTTTTTCCTTCGCAAAATTCGTTTATCACCCAAAAATGAAAAAAAAAAAATGTTATAGTTTATGAGAGTAAATATATTGAATAAATCGCTCTTTAATCTTTATAACAAACAAATGCCTTTTTTCTTCTAACTCCAAAATTTTATACACACGATAATGAAATCGTTTTATTCTATTAAAAAGAATAGTTACAGAAAAAGTTATATAGTTAGTTTTGAGAAAAGTGAATAAATATTGATATTTTTTATGTATCTTAATGAAATGCTTTTTTAAAAATTCATGAAAGATTTGTTAAATGTCAAATATAATTATTAATTTTTAAGAATAAATTATACATATTTAAAATTTTCTTTTATCGAAATGTTTATATTTAATGAAATTACAACATTAAGTCGCAATTAGAAAGCTTGTTTCATAATGAGATTGCCGATTTTTATGGAACTTGTATAAAAATGTGATTTTATAAATTTTCGTCATTAATAATATAATCATATGAGGCCATTTGTAAAAATATCATGGTATTAAAAAAAGAGAATTTGAAAATTTTCTTAATTTAAATTAATTTCCGAAATGATTATTAACTGAGACTTGTCTTTAAAAGTTTTCAAAGTGTTTTAATTTCTCGCATTTCATAAAGAATCGATTCAATATAGATAATTTTTGTCAATCTGTATGTAATAGTAATTAGTTTGCCTTTGTTTAGGAATGTCTAGAAATTAATATTTGAATTGGAACTGTTTTATTCCCGTAAAACATTTTAACTTCAGCTGTTAAAGAACTATTTTAGATTACTACATTTCTAGACAAATATTTTTTTTTAGATTGAGGTGCATAAAAACTTCAAAATATTTAAATGAAATTTGCTACCTTTATCAGAAAGGGATATTTAACTATACAAGATCTTTAAAATTTAATTTTAAACGATCAGCATATAAAATTTTATCATAAATAGTTTATTTTTTATTGAATCCAGTTTATAGAACTATTCTTTGAAATTTATGGATTTTTTTTGAGAAAAGTTAATGAATATTCACCATTTTTTTTCGTAGCATTTAAAAGATTGCACTTAAAAATTCATTTATTGAAAAATGTTACAAGATGATTGAAACCAGTAATATTTTTCGAATTTCAAATTGTCATATTTGAAAAACTTTGTATAGATGTAAATTTTTCATATATTTCGAGAAAATGCAGGACTCTTAATGTAGTAATTAATGCTTTCACACCAAAGATAAGCCCATGGGCATCACCAGAGAGTTTATTATTACCAATAATGTGAATGTGAACGACTCAGTTCATATATATAAATATACACAAATGTCCAAGAACTTTTGAGTAATTTGGAAAATTAATTTCATGTTTGCTGAATTAACATTTAAGATGTACTCTTATTTAGATTTTTCAATATAGAGATTTCATTGAAAGAGAATACAGAATTGGTAAAATATATAAGCTTTGAAATATTTCTTATATATTCTACTTTTATCAAAAAAGAAGTATTTAGATATCCAGAATCTTTGAAATGTGTTTTAAAAAGACAACATGCACAATTTTATAAAGAACAATGCATTTATATTTTTTTACGTTCCAAAAATCAATTTCTTTAATTAAAACTCACTAATTTTTTTTGTTGTAAATTTTCGGAAAAACAATAAATTTGGAAATATATTAATTTTTACATTCGATTCCTTGCCTAATATATTGTTCCATATTTAGGCCAGTCTTATTTTTTTCTGATAATCACTTTTGTTTTCAATTATTCTAGAAATTCCTTGGATGTTTAACATTCCATATTGATTATTTTTATTTTTTTAAAATAATTTATGCCTGAATGCAATAATTCTTGTTATATTTTAAGATTTGAAATCATTAAACGTCTGATTGTTTATTGGGTTATATACTTATTTTATGTAATTTAATTGAATCAAAGCAATACTCGAAAAAGTTTGTTAAATCAATTACTTTCAGAGAAAGGTTTTATATAGTTAATATAAATATTTATTAGCATGTTTATATATTTATTATTACAAATTTAATAGCTACAATCTCAAAAGCAGTAATTATAAGCTTTTGATTATTAATATTTATCTATTTTATTTGAAACTCTGTGTGTGTTGTAAGTTAATCAACTATGACATTAATATCCCTAATATGTAAATTGCGAATTATGTATTTAACAAAACACTTAAATTTGTCTGCATATTTATATATTTAATTACGTATCCTTATTTGTATATTTATAATCAAATATTGTATATGCTACTTAATATAACAGTAATGATAGTTTCACTAGTCAATATAGTTTATTAAATTAAACTGGATCTGTAAGACATACGATATCCAAATATAGTTATTATATTATTGCCAATTAATATTGCAGTCAACCTGAGTATTTGTTTATCTATAAAATTCAAAAAATTACTCGGCATAATTGCAATATTTAATAATTATCTAAATAAACAGTACACTTAATGAATTTATTTCACAGTTTATTTGCAATACAGTAAACATAACATTCATAATGCCTATGTGAATGTTCATTTACCATTATTATATTATTTAATGAAATCATTAGTCCTAATTACAATAATAATAAAGTATAATTTTAAGTGTTACAATTATGTATTAATTTACTCTAAACCAGTATGTAATAATGTAACCAAATCTAATATTAATGTTGTAAATACACTGGCGGAAAAAACTCCCAACACCCAAGATTTGTGTTAGATAAACAAAATTTGGCAGGCGTGTTTATACATCTAAAAGATGACATCGATTCAAATTTCGAGCATAAGTATGGCACTAGTAGTGCCACTCAGAACTTGCAAATCAGGTTTGCTTTAAATGCGTACTGTAAAGTTCGTGAGAGTTTTTTTATCTTTGAAATTCGGCGTATTGAGTTGATGTTAGCCAAGAATGCCTTCAAGAAGACAAAGAAACCATTATCAACAGCTCACCGAGTTTGAACGATGTCGTGTAATAGAGCTACGAGAAGGTGGATTTTCCTTCCGCGATATTGCAGAAACACTTGGCCGGAATGTATCCACTGTGAATGATTGTTGGGGGCAGTAGTCAAAGGATAGTACTGCCTGAAAAAGACTGTGTTCTGGGCTGCCACTTGACACTACTGAGAGGGAAGACCGCCGTAATCGGCTGCGTCGTTCTGAGTATCGTACTGCGTCTGCGACAGAAATTCGAGCTGCAGTTGGTACCACAGTAACACAACGAACTATTAAAAATCGGTTACTTCAAGGATAGCTCAAAGCCAGGTGCTCTGTTGCGTTTATTCGACTGACTCCAAGCCATTGCTGTTTCGGACGCCAGAGCGCATTAGAGGATGGATTGGAGATCTGTTGTGTTTTCTGGTGAAAGCAAGTTCTACCTTGATGCCAGTGATGGCAGTGTGTTGGTCTGAAGGAGGCCAGAGGAACGCCTGCAACCAAACTGGCTGCAGCCTAGATATACTGGATCTACACCTGGAGTCATGGTCTGGGTAGCAATTTCCTATGACAGCAGAAGCATTCTCGTGGTTATGCCCAACGCATTGACTTCAAATTTGTACGTCAGTTTGGTAATTCAACCTGTAGTGCTGTAATTCCTGAACAGCAACAGGATAATACTCGCCCTCATACCGATGTTGTAACGCAATGCGCTCTACAGAGTGTCAACATGTTACCTTGGCTTGCTAGATCACCAGATCTGTCTCCAATTGAGCACATATGGAATAGCATTGGACGATAACTCCACAGCCAGCATTGTCAATCCCCGTATTGACAGAACACAACAAGCATGAAAGTCCATACCACAAAATGACATTTGACGCTTGTATGACAAATGCATGCACGTTTGTAGGCTAAGATTCGAAATTCTGGCTGATACACCGGTTATTAATGTAACAGCATTTCACATTTTAAATGCATTTTCTTGTGCTTAAATTAGCCTGTGACCTTGAAAATTTAATCAATTAAATATGTTAACTAAACAAATGCCTTCTCCAAATTTCATTACTCTACAATAATTTTTTCTTGGTGTTGGGATTTTTTTTCTGTCAGTTTATGAGTGCATATTTATTAATTTACATTTTTAAGAAACTTATGTATTAAGAAATAATATATATAGGTAATGATCAGTAATCTACATCTATAATAATTAGTTACATACAAAAGTATTAATTAATAATTATATTTTGCATGCTTTTTCTACTTATTACTTTAATTTATCTATTTATGAAATAATATATCCATTTAAAGCAATTAGCGTTATTAGTAAGTATCTGAAAAACAGAACAAAACAAATATGTAAAACTTAAAAAAATATAATTACACCAAAAATAGTTAATTATTTTTATTTCATTCAAAATAAATTAATTGCATTCATCACGTTGGGTGATCTCAAGCTGTTTTTTTTTTTTCATTTTTTTAATATATTAAATTATTTTTCCGCACAGAATTCCATGATAAGTGTTAAATAAATGGCATTAATAAACTGTGTTATCATTTTCTCCGGTCTATTAGATATTAAATCTTATTAATGATGCAACAAAAGTAATTGAAATCTTAATACTTATAAATTTCGTAAGAAAAAATAACCATTTAATGATAATTAAAATCTGAAAAGCAGTAATTTCTAATTTATGTAAGAACTGGTGAATATTTGAAATCGTATTCATTTTCTATATTTTTTTCTGTTCTGCTAATGAATAATAAAATTATATTTCCTTTAGTTAAGGTATTTGAAAATCAGGCTGTTTATTTTTATTAATTTGTTCATGAATAAAAGTAGCTGAATTTTTTATAGGGAATTTTAATTTCTTAAAAAAAGGGATAATTAATTTTTATACTTATGAAATATTGAGTAATAAATAGTTCAACAAGACATAAACTACAAATCTTATAAATAATTAGTATGCAAAATTAAGAAAACTGCTTTAAAATATTATTTTTATTGTTTTCTACTTTTTACGTCGTGTAAGCATGCAATTATTTAAACATCTGGTTAGCCATCCGGAATATAACAAATGGTGGCCACATTTTGTTATATTCCGTCCAATACATAATACACTACAGGAATCCGAACGCCTCCTGTTATTTCTTGATCATCCTATATATATATATATATATATATATATATATATATATATATATATATATATATATATATATATATGAACTTTTTAAAATCATTTCATTATTTTCTAAAAATTATATGGTATATTATGTTAACATATTTTATCATAATCACAAAAACTGTAAAACGTATACATATTAAATTATAATAATTAAGATAACATATTAATATTAAATTAAATAAAATATGTAAAATACTGAAAATATATATATGATTAAATATGTAAAATACTAAAAATAAGCAAACGATTAAAATATGTAAAATGATAACATAATTTATCTCTAAAGAAATAAATGTTCGCTGGTTTCTTAGTAAAATATACTATCTTTACTACTTCTCCGGCCTATGTTTCTATGGTTACCACGAATCGGTGAAATTTAATAAAAGTTTCTATCCTCTTTTGTTCGCAAAATAACTGGTTTACCATATCTAAACAGATTTTAGTGGAGACTTGCCTCTCACTACTATGTAACAAAAAGCTCCATTTTCGGTTTAAACCCATTTTCTTGGGTGTTCTCAACCCTGCAAACGCTATCTTCAGAGACTTTTACCTTTAAAGAAAATAAAAAGATCTCAGTCGAAAACGATCTTATTCCCCAAATTCAATTTAACTTTTCGTCTTACCGTCTGTCTTTTCAAAATAAACCAGTGAAGAAAGAACAAAGTAAAAAGGTGAGTTAAGTAGTCTTAAACCACTACTTTACCTTTTAGGAAAATAATAAAAAAATCAAATGGAAATACTCCCTCAGTCAATGTATAAAGCACATCAGAAAACGAAAGATATCCTAGAAGTCAAACATCTGCCGCTAACTCTTAAAAGATTCTGTCCTATCCAGGCAGCTGAATTAAAGAGTCGCTACATCCACTAACGCTGTCTTTCACTTACGCATGAAGGGAAACTTTTTCGTGCGCTTTGGCACGCTAAAACTCACTCAAGAAAACATTTGGGTCTTTTCTACTTTTTTCATGAGACAGAGAATCCTTTTTGTTCAATTACCTACAAAGGAGTTGGCGTGTTTGGATTTTCAATGGATTACGTTAAGTGAATTATACTTTTTTAATCAGGGGATATCTTGGTAAATGTGGTTTTTACTGGTTCCTAAGTCAATAAGCGTCGGGTCGTTAAGGTGGAAAGAGTTCGATTTTAAATTTTCGGCTTGGTTAGGAAGTTGTGGTTTTAAATTTGGAAGTTTTTCGTCGTAATTAGAAAAGTTGGTTTTTCTAAGTTAAGAATGTATATTTAGTGAGCTGCTTAAAGATCGTAAAATCTTTCTCCAATTTCTAATGAGAAGAGTTTGAATTCTTTAATTAAACTAATACTTGTAAAACTTTAAAAAAAATTTTAAGTTAGAATTTTAATATTAATATGATAGCTTCCATAAAGTAAACTAACTAATTGAGAATAACACTTCTATTTTTATCCATTCTTAAAAAAATGAAACATTCCTTTTTCTTTTTATGTATATTATAAAATAGTAATCTATGCATGTTGAAACAGTTTTGAATTCCATATTTTATATAATTATTATTATTTTTATCCTTCTCAGAAGGAAAGGTAATTTTTTTTTTAAGAATGAAGATATAATTATCACAAAAATATATTAAAACTCATATATTACCAGCTTTTGAATCAGTTTTTAAGCTTTTTGTGTCTGTTTTTCTATTTTAAAAATTTTTAATTCTTAAACCTTTAATGTGTTTTTATATTAATCATTCGATGTACAATATTTTAAAGTCCTGATGTACTTTTGGACTGCGCGTGTTTAATTGATTTAAATAATTTATTCTTTTATAATTTCTTTTTTATATTTCACTGATAAGAATTTAATATTCTTAGGATGTTTTAAAGATTTTTTGGCAATTGAATATCATTTTAAATTTTCTAATAAGTTTTTAAATATCTTTGTTTTATTGATTAACTCTTACTTCTTTATTCATTTGACGTTCATTCGTTTTTACATTCTGTATCTAAAGTTTTCTCTGAATCGTATATTCTTCTTGGAATAAATAACTGTTCGAAGAAATATGCGTTCTTAGAACTTCTTAGAAGTAATAATATGTGAGCAAAATTTGAAGTAGGCCTTCCATGCGAGATAATAGAAAGCTACTTAATGTTAGCACTCAACGGGATTCCAACATTTCAGTAGATAACTTAGTTTCAAGCAACAGATCTTTTTATTTAAAACAAGGAAAGGAAGACAGAGTATGCATTTTATTTCGATTATCTGTAACATTATATTAGCTTATTATTTTAAATTTTATATTGGCTTATTATTATAAATTTTATATTGAATTATTATTTTTTAGTTTTATTTGGACTTATTATTTTAAATATTATATTAACTTATTTTTTAAAAAAAGGAAGACTGTTCTATCAAAAATTTTATTTTCTCATAATTTTTCTGAAAATTATGTATGATCAAAAATGATATTTAAGAACTACAGAAAATTAATCTTTAAGCAAGCTATTAATAATTTTATAATAAGTATGCAAAAATTTGTCAAAATTATAAAGGGCTGCTTAAAAATAGGTTTACAACACGGAAGATGAAGATAGCCATTTTCAACAATGAATTACAATCACTTTGTACCGCTAAAAGCAAGTAGGAAAGTTTTGAATAAGTTTTTAATTATCAAGTAAAAAAAAATATTTTTCACGTTAAGAAAACATTTTTCAGGATAAATAAAACTCCCTAAGGAATTTTATTATTTCGTTTATTCAAATATTTTTCTTTCCGTGTTTTGCCTATTTTAAATTCGATTCACAAAAGGAATCCAAGGAATACTGCGCATGCGTAAAGGAAACATTGTTTTTAATTAATAAGAATAACTATTTAATTAGTTGACTCAAGCTTCTCTAACGCCTTTCTTATATTTCACATAATTTGTGAGAAAAATCTGCTGTTCAGTTGTTTGAATGTTTACAGAGAAAAAAAAAAAGCTTTTCAAGGTTTTTTTAAATTCATTTTTGAGATTTATTTTTTTACAGGATGGGCATTTAAAGCTAGTCACTTTTGCAAAAAAAAAAAAAAAAGTTTTTACTTTTACTAATTTTCTAACAAAAAAGGTACATAAAAACCCTTTCTCAAGTTTTACTCTTTATTTTTTAAGAAAACTAATCTTTGATATTTACCATTTTATTTTCATTCATACGTTTTTAGCAAAAACTTCAAACACTATATTCATCATGAACTATATTAAAAGGATTAAGTTCTGAGATTTTTTAGAATATCCGAATTATTATTAATTTTTATTTTGTGCAGTGCTATTTTCAGCACATTCACTTCCTTCTTCAATATATATATATCAAAACCAAAGCCTTAATCGAATAAAAGCTCATCCACATTGAAACAGATTTTAGAGCAAAAATATTTATGTTTATGATTATATCAGTTCTTTTTGTAAGTTGTATAAAAACACTATCCTATTGTAATATTATGATACAATTTTCATTGAACGTAACTGCTTATTTTAAAGGATACATAGTTAAATAAATACAATTATTACAAAAATATCCCTGAAATTTAAAATATAACCGCCCTCGAAATGTAATTTAATTTACAACCAACAGAATTTATCTTTTTAAAGGCAGAAATGAACATTTTACTAATGCATGTTTGTCATTGGGATTCGAAAAATCTTCTGGGATTTCTTTTTGAAATAAACGTTTTATTTCATTACTTCGCTAACATTCTGTATCATAGATGTTATAACTTACTGAAATTCGGGTAAGGTTTAATCCTTGGACTTGAATCCCTTCTAAAAGCAAACTTATTTACTATATTTGCATAGTTTATTGAAAATTCATCTCTCACTACGATTTTTTGGGCAGTCCCTTTTCAACTTAAGTATTTTTAAAAATCAAATTTTCTAACCTTGCCGAAGATTCCCAAGACAAATTTTCATTTTTGATGAAAAAACATTGGTGTGGGAATGATATTAAATTCTTTGCTGAATACGCCATTTATTTCCAAATTCGATTTAACTTTACATCTTATCAGTTATCTTTTCAAAATAAAGCAGTGAAAGAAGGAAAAAAAAAAGTTAACTGTTTTTTAACCATAATTTTATCGTTTAAGAGAAGAAAAATCAAAAGAAAATATTTCTTAAGTCAAAACATAAAAGACATCAGAAAACAAACGATATCTTAAAAGTCAAACATCTGCAGTTCAAAGCATTTAAAAGCTTCAGAACTATACAGGCAGCTGAATTAAAAGGTCGCTACATACACTAAAGCTGTCTTTTACTCAGTAAGTCATGGATATTTACGTTTTTGACTGCTCTGGCACGCTAAAACTCACTCAAGGAAATATTTGAGTCTTTTCCGCTTTTTATTAGTAAGAGAATGAATCCATTCCGTTCACTTTTCTGCAGAGAAAGCAGGCTTGATTTTCATTGGATTATAATGTATGAATAATTCTTTTTTAATTAGAGTGTATATTGGTATATTTGTTGGTTTTTACAAATACCAGATGAATTAAATGGTAAGGTAGATTATATTTGACTAAACTCAGAATTCTGTACATTTTTAGTTGTATTTTGAATATTTAATTTTTTTAAGTTGAAAAGGTATATTTAATAGTTGTTGTTTCTTACATTTCTTGGGAATATTAATAGATTTTATTTTTATATGGTTCTTGTGAAATTTTAAAATGTAATGAAAAATAATAAAAATAACGCATATTGAAAAAAATTTCAGATTTTCATATTTTCACAAGCACAGTAACTAATTTACTGAAAGGGAAAATTCTTTCTCTTTTTTTTTATCAGTTTCAAAGAAAGTAAAATTTATTTTCAATATTCTTCAAGAATTTGCTAAACTTTAAAATGAAAAGAATTTAAATAAATAAAATAAGGTATTAAATAAATAAAATTTTAGGGTATTTATTTATTTATTTTCGGGTAATTCAAAGTCATGTTTTTCAAATTGAATATGAAATTAATTTTTACTCTCTAAAAACATAGTTTCAATTATTTCACTAATAATTCAGATTTAAGACAAATAAATTGTTTTGCCGTATTGTCTTAGATGTAATATATCTAGAATAAATTATTATTTAATTATACTTTTACTTATTTATTAATTACCATACTCTACAACTCAATGATTTATTTTTATTTTCAAGAAAGCTTTTAATGTAAACGTGCATTACACATTTTTCGGAAGTTTATTAAAAAATTACATTATATTTTTAAAAAATTCTCTCATTAATGACGTGCTTAGTATTAAAATAATGTCTCAATAAAGTATTCTATGCATGTTCCTATAATTTATTAAAAAGTTCATTATTTTTTCTTATTTTCAACGCTTATTTGTTATTGTATTCTATATAAATGTTCTTTACAGGCAATACTTGCAAAAAGATAAATGCTTGTAAAAAAGTAACTGATGCATTTTCAGTCGTTTATTGGAAATTTCATAATTTTTTTAAAAATTTTTTCTAATATTCAGCATTTATTTATCACAAAATAATAAGATGAATATTTCTAAAATATGAATTAAAAAATAATATTAATTAGATGTTTTTTAAAAAATAAAATAATTGTATTCATCAAAAGTGTTATTATTAGTACTAGAAAAAAAAATATGCAACTGTACACTAGAAAGAATTAATTATGAAAAATACTGCACTTTTTCAAGTGAACAATATACAAAGTTTAATACATTTGTTTTTACTTGTCATAATCATTTGCAGGTTGCGTTTTCATTTGGCTTTTGATTAAAAAAAATTACCCAATTTATGCATACCGTCATTTTTTTATAAATAATAAAAAAATCAAATTTAAATCAAATTTTAGATGATGAAATATACTATAAATATTTCTACTGATTTTGTACTATTTCTATAACATCATTAAATCTTTAGTTAGTAGGACATCTGTTTTTCAGAGATTTCATAAATAACATAACTATATTAATTGCTAATTATCAAAAGCAAAGATAAAGATGCCATTTAATGACAGGAAAAAATAATTAGCTTATAATCATTTCTGTAAATACCAAATGAAACTAAAAAAAAAAAAAAAACTTAGTGAAAAAAAATAAAGATTTTCAACAGGACATAAATATAACTATAACACGCACAAAATGTGTTGAAAACAGCAAAGACATAACCGTTTTCACATTATATGTTTAAAAAAAACTTTGCTTGAAACCCCGCGATGGGAAATAAAAGAGTAAAGGACAGTAATTAGTTTTCCTAAGAATACAAATTGCTTGTTACCATTATGACCCTGAGGGCCAGGGGGATAAGATTTGCTAAAGCAGAAAGTTCTTTTTTAAAATTATTTTTTACCCCCCATTGTAAAAGTTGGCAGAAATTCACAGCTGATATTGAATATTTATGAGGTTTTCGCATGTAACTACAAATTACCGCAAACAAAGAAAGGAAAGTAATCCAAAAAGTAAACAAAGTCAAAAGAATATACAAAGAATATTTATGATGGCAATTGTTATATTTTTTTGCTAAAATTTCCAGTCCTGAAATGGGTCGCATAAATCTTTTAATGGCTTAATATCTGCAATGAAAATTTATGTAGGTTTGTTTTTTTTACTTGTTTTAATAGCTCTAAGATGTTAATATAAACTCGTTGTTATCTAGACCTTTATTAGCGGGGTATAATAGGAATTATGATATAGTAAATTGATACTTTGTTTTGGTGGCATTTTGATTTATTGACACCAAACTATTAATTCTATCCTTCAAGTGAAATTTGATTCTAGTGATTTAATTTTTAGTGTAAATAACATTAAAAGTTTTATTTCAAATTTACTTTTAGTTTTCAGTTTCCGGCCATAAAATTCCACTTCATGATCAATTAGAAATTTCTCACTGTGAATCTTTCATAGGTTTAAGATAATTTTAATACATATTAAATTCATGCGCAAGTTTAAGATAATGACGAATTTATACGTAAGTTTAAGATAAGATAATGTAGACATACATACGTTTAAGATAATTAAGGTAAAATAATGGAGACTTATGCATATGATGATTATATTATGCATAGTTTGATATTTTTGATTATAGAAATTATAGAAAAACCTTTTCCTTTCTTTCTTTAGCATAGTTTCGTGAAAATTTTATATCGTGTAAATTAAATTTCTTTAGCATAGTTTCGTGTAAATTAAATTTCTTTAGCATAGTTTTGTGTAAATTTTATTTCGTGTAAATTAAATTTCTTTAGCATAGTTTCGTGTAAATTAAATTTCTTTAGCATAGTTTCGTGTAAATTAAATTTCTTTAGCATAGTTTCGTGTAAATTAAATTTCTTTAGCATAGTTTCGTGTAAATTAAATTTCTTTAGCATAGTTTCGTGTAAATTTTCATCAATATCGAATGCCTGTAACAAGTGTTTGTCGGATTGTACAAGATGAAAATAAACATTTTAGGGAAAAAAATGATTTTGCAAACAATATCCTCTTGCTTACAATGACCGAGGATATAAAAAATAAACTACTCTCTTAAGAAAAATGATTGGTATTGCATATTATTTTACATTCCATTAAGCATTTTAACCTATACCTGAACAATCACTCTTAACCTCTTAATTCGTATGTGTTAAAAATAAGACGGATTTCGTATTTCTTATTCACCTTTTCGAACACTACTAAAATTCTTCTTTCACATTTATTTAATAATTTGAATTTTGAAGTAGAAAGTTTCCCTAGAACTGTATCAAGAAGTGAAGCAATTACGTGGCTAGATTGATTGAGACAACGAAAAGATAATTTTTGAACTAATCACTGGTAAAAATAATGAATCTGAGAAAATTGCACCTGACCTAGAAAGTACCTAATAGACGAGAGCTTTTCCTAACATCACCTCTAAGACGAAGATCCCATTTCTCACGAAGTTTATGTACGAACATAAAGAGCTCCGCCATAGCCACCTAACATCTGATGCCTCTTCCTCCAACTGGACTACCCCTTCATTAAAGTAACTCCTGGAAAACCCTGATTAATTTACATGAAAATCAACTACAATTTCTAAGGTCAATCGGCTTTAAAATAAACGGTCTTTTTATGTTATTTTTTATATATGTAATCCTTTTCAAACCTACACCGGTCTTTTTGCATTTGCATATGAACTCTATCTTGAATTTTTTAGAAACCAAATTTACAAAATGTTTATTTTTAACATTATTCTGTAATTATTATGCCGATCATTTGTCACTGATTACTCAAGTGTGTGTGTGTGCGCGCGCGCGCGCTTTTTTTTTTTTTTTTTTTTTTTTTTTGTCGTTGTTGTTTTCTTGACCGTTGTTTTTTAATTCTATTTTATACCTTTTTAAATTTAAACTCATTTTGTAACCAAGATTTGCTTTTTGGCCCTATACATGCTTATTTTTCCTTGCAAAGCCAAAACGTGACCATGTTTTTTTATTGTTATTTTCCTGTAGTTATAGATCTGATACTTTCTATTTTCTCAAACAGACACAATGGTTGTAAATATTTCATCTAATGCCTTTACAAAAATACACGATTTACTTTCTCCTCATACCTTTACCCATCTCCATTGATTGGAAATATCCATTATTCATTACAGGAACATGCAATGAAATTGAAATTAAAAAGATAAATAATAATTTCATTATTTTTAGCTGCATGCAACTAAAAAAATTAAACACTCCGAAAGTGCCATAAGTTCGATATGCATCGTTTTCTTTATCTTACAACTCTTTCGTCTTACATCTACTAGATACTCACACTCATCAAAGTTATTATTTGCTATCATTTTCTGTTTGGATAATTTTCTTATGTGCTGTGATTGTCTCGTTGATTATTAATTCCTAATTAACAAGAATTTATATTATAGGTAAAAATTAATGAACTCTTGAAAAACATTTTAGATAAAACTGCCAGGATCTAACTTTTGCGGTACAGTAACTTGACTATGGTTTTTTTCAAATAAACTAAGCAGATATTAAACAGAATCTTCTTTATCTTGAAAGAAAAATAGAAGAAATGGAAGAAAAAATGTTCTTTAAATAAATGATGATGAAAATAATTTAAAAAAAGAAACTGTTTTGAATTTACGCAAAACTATAAAATCCATTGTATAAAATTAGTCTTTTTTTAGATTTGATAACATTTAGAAAGATTTTCATGACAGTAAAATTAAAAATATATTTTTTTTTTCTAAATTTTAAAATGGTGTAAAAAGCAATTTTTTACCTTTATATTTTCAAAAATCAAAATATTTTCAAATTTTCTCCTGATTTTTAATTAATTAAAATTCTAATTACAGTTTCAACTAAAATTAATCCAGGGTTCAAATTCTCACCTTCCAAAGTATAGTTGTGCCAAGTTTGATAGCGTCCGGTCAAGCTGTATAGCTTGTAGAGCGCCAAAACACAGATGCAAATTCATATTTATTATTAACAGACATTTATAAAATCGGTTTTTAAGGCTTCGAAGAATATTGCAATAGCTATTCCACTTTCCCAACCAAATAAGAAATTTATCGAAATTATCTTAATGCAAATGAAATAAGATTTATATATATATATCAACCAACGAAAACTAACATATAGAATCTAAAAACAATTAATTTAACTTAGATTCTCATGTATAATAAAACCAATTATGTCACCACATATATTTATATATAATATTATGACATAATTTAGACCGTAATATGCTGTGGAACACGCAGAACTTCATAAATTTCCATTGTAGATATAAAATCATTAGAAGAATCATGCCGCCGTTTAGAAGAACAGTGATTACAGGAGAAGAAAATGCCAGCTGCTCATCACATATTTTTTTTTCTTTTGACCTTGCTTGCTTTTTCAATTACTTTATTTTCTTTGCTTACCATAATTCTAAGTTCCATAAGAAAATCTCATAAATATTCACCGTCAGTAGCGAATTTCTGTCAACTTTTACAAGAGAAAAAACGATTTAAAGGAGAGGAAAAAAGAGCCTCTGCTTTTAAATCGCATCCTCTGGTCCCCAGGCGTTTCAGAAGTAACAAGTAATTTGGGTTTCTTTAGAAAATTAATTAATTTCGTTTACTCTTTTATTTCGCATCATGTACTTTAAGAGTGCCTTCAAACAAACTTTTTTTATAAGTATGTTTTTAAACCGGATTAATCTAAAGTCACTTTGAAACGCTTCCTATGATAGTCATAGTACACTAACTTTTTTCCGAACATATCTCATTTAAATTTTAATTAGTGTATGCTAAATTAGATGAGAGCTAATTAATTTTCTTCATTAAATTACGTATAGTTGGTTATTGAGATGTAACATGTTTGTCATTTTTATTATTAAATATATTTACAGGAAATGTATAATGTGATTAAAAGAACAGTTACATAGGAATAGAATGCATTTAATTTTAGAACATATAACATTTGACGTTTTATACGTCATTTTTCTGATTAGTCATGAACTAATTTTCTAAAACTTTTATTATTAGTCGCATAGGAATATTATTTTTTTTGGAATCGTACATATCCAAACACAATAGTTATTTAAAATAAGCGTTCTATAAGCTTTGATGAAATATTGTAAACTCCCAAGTATCCAGCCTAATCCGGCTTAATGTGGCGGAAGAAGTGGCCGGATAACAAAAAAGCAGGATAGGCCAGAATTCTATGATTTCATTTCTTTGTCCACCAATTCCAGAATACAAAGTTTTTATACCAAAAGTCATTATTATAATGCTTATTTTCTCACTTCTTATTGAGTATTGAGCCCTCCATTTATCTGAATAAAAACGCAGCCGCGGCTCGATTTGGTTTGGTTATATTAACGTCCCGTTTGAAACAACACTAGTAGCCACGACTCGGAGAATCATAGAAGCAGTTGCCGGTAGCGCGTTGGGGTAAATTGGAAGGCTCTGTACTGGTAGTTTATATATATTTATATATTGCACTGCGCGTTTCAAGAGTTTATAGAAGAAAAAGTAAGTTAAAGGATATAAATTGCTCTCATTTTAACATAAATTCTGTAATCTCCAACTTAAATATATGAAACATAAACAAAACACTAACGTAAATTGTAGGTCTGTTCTTAAGAAAATTGGCTCAAACTGACTTCATTTTTCACTGATAAATGATTACACAGATATGAAAATGTAACCCTAAGATAAAAGTCAAAACCTACAGTTTTTATGCTTTGAAAAAGTCCTTAATAGATGACTTAATAGACACCTCGCCTTCTTCATTTAATTATGATAAATAAAACTAGGCCGGACAGTCGCTAACCGGATATTTTGCAGTGTACTGTACTTTCATTAAATTTCTAGCTACTTTTAACTTCTATTTAGTTCGCCAAAATTTATATTCTCTAAAAGTTTCTATAAAATATTTTGGATAGCTTAATGGCCTCCTCAGCAAAATACGCTTTAAACTAAATTTTAATACATATATAACACATAATATTTTAGAAACTTTATACTCCTCTATTAATTATTCTATACATTTCCCTAAAAATCGTTTATTGTTTCCCTAATATCGTTATATCTGCAATTATCTTATAGTAAAGAGAGAGTGTTTAAAAATGAGAGTCGGGTAAAAATGTTCACCATTGCTTGATTTTGAACTTAAATCTTTATTGTATTGAGAAAAAAAATTAAAAATTAATAAAAAAAATTATGAAAAGGTAACCCTAAGATAACAGTCAAAACTTACATTTTTAAGGCTTTGAAAAAGTCCTTAATAGATGACTTAATAGACGCCTCGCCTTCTTCATTTAATTATGATAAAGAAAACTAGACCGGACAGTCGCGAACCGGATATTTTGCAGTGTACTATACTTTCATTAAATTGCCAGCCACTTTTAAATTCTAATTGGTTCGTCGAAATTTATATTCTCTAAAAGTTTCTATAAAATATTTTGGATAGCTTAACACTTTCGCTGCCACGACTCACACCCAATATTCGGGTCCTCTATCTAATTAGATGACCCCTTCTTTGCTATCTCCTGACTGGGTCTCCTGACTAGAGAAGGGTTCATCTAATAACATAGATAGTTTGGTACAATTACATATTATCTGTAATGAACTGGCGCGTCATGCGGCAGTCAATGTTTTAATGGCCTTCTCAGCAAAATATGCTTTAAACTAAATTTTAATACATATATAACACATAATATTTTATAAACTTTATACTCCTCTATTAATTGTGCTATACATTTTCCTAAAAATCGTGTATCGTTTCCCTAATATCATTATATCTGCAATTATCTTACAGTAAAGAGAGTAAAAATGTTTACCATTGCTTGGTTTTGAACTTAAATCTTTATTGTATTGGGAAAAAAATTTAAAAATTAATAAAAGTATATATTATGCTGAACCAACTCAACATGGAAAAGAAAATGGAATCTCTGTCACTAGAATATCAACAAGATAAAAAAAGAAATCTGGAATTAAATATCAGTAACAATAATTAAAGCAACTTAAGTATCACTTCAACAATAAAATACAATATAACAAAAGACGCTTAAAATATTTTTAAAAATTGATTGAAATTTTAAACAAATTCAACATTATAACTTGACAACATTCACTTGATGTCATTGAGTAGATATTTTTTTCAAATTTTAAGATGGGAGAAATTTATTGTTGTGCTATCTTATTTCCAGAAGTTATGGTGAAAAATCTCCAAAATTATGACTAATTTTTTTAATAAATGAATTCTAATAACATTTTTATACCACTTATATGCATCAATCAATTATGATGTGTGCCTTCCCACCCTCTAAAATATACATGTGCCAATTTTCATAGTTATAGGTCAAACATTCAGGCTAATGAACACGCACACAAACATATGTTGATGAACTCAAATATAAATGTTGCTGAAGGAGAAGTTTTGAAATGACTTCAAATACATCAAAATGATGCAATTTCACGATGTTTTTGTATTGGATAACTTATTTATATGGAAATTTAATTTTATTGTTCCTCGGTTGGGAAAACATGCAAAATATTTTCCAAAAATTACTGGAAAAGTAATAAGATACTCTTCGATTGTTTTAATGCTGATATAATGAGATTTGAATAGCAATAGCTCTATCTGAAAATGCCGAAAAAAACTATTAGAGAGATGAGAATTTTGTACCTTACAAATAAGTTTATTTTTGTAAACTTTCAATCACGTAGGAAAAATAATTATAATGTGAGTGGAAGTGGTTAAAGTAACGTTAAAGGAAGAAACCAAACTGCAAACTATTTGTAACATAATACCATTAGAATTTCTTAACTTGGTGTAAAATTAATTTATTAGTAAATAGTCGATTTTTGAGGGAATTGGAACTTAACCCTTTTAACCTTTTAATAGGCTATTTTTTCATAGCATATAAAAATATTTTTAGGATTGAGATTGGCTTATGAAAAACAATTCATATAGCTTTTTTGATTAATTAATTAATTTGGTTAATTAATGACTAAGTGACAAATCAAGACAAGTCATTTTGTGTGAGATAGAGAACTGAAATTTCTAAAGTTATGCTTATTGAAAAATTTGTTAAAACTTATGCACTTATGCCAACCAACATAGCTTCCCTACGAATATTTATGAATTTGATGGTAAGCATATTTATGGTCATACATATGACCATCCTATTGCCATAGAAAGAGTTAAGGAGAGTGCATATATAGATTTCAACTGAGTGCTGCTGGGAGTTGATTATAGACAGTTGATTATCTTGTCAATCTACTCATTTGAAGCTAATGAAGTACGATGAATTTTCTAGTGTTTTCTAGTCTAGTGTGTGTCATCTAGACAGTTGATGTATTAAGGTTTTAGTGTAAATTTCGGTGCCCCTTCGATTGGCGACAAATTTTAGAGATGAAGCACTACTTCTGGTTTCTAAAAGCCAAGCCGATCTTGGAGTCAAAAAAATCCCTCCAAAAAATCAAGGGGCACCCAATTGTAAACTTTCACTAGCAGTAGAAATATAAAAATGAATAAAGCGTAGATTTTAAATATTTAGCATTTAAAGTTTAATATAAGAGTGAATGAAATCTTATTGTAATAGAGAAAAAAAAATAATTCTTTGATTAATATGATAAATAGACCTAATGCTTTATCACTTGCTCTTTTTTTTCATAAATTCGAATCTCAATATTGAATAAATTGTTTAAATCCACAAAATAATGTTTCCAGCCCCAATTCGTAGAATCGATTCGAGAAGCAAATATTTGAAACAGTGCTATTTCTTTTCAAAACAATGAAATATTTTTCTTTAATTAATCAAATTGGAGCTGTTGTTTTCACAATTTTACATATAGCTTTGAAATAGCAAACAAAAAGGCGAAACATAAAAAAATATTAATATTCAAAGCAACTGCAAGTTATTGAATTAAATTATGCCCAAGTGATTTCATGGACTCAACCTATTCCAGTATTAAAAAATTATTTTTGTCAGTGTAATAACAATGCTAACTAAAACCTCTGAGTATTGTCTTTCAATTGATCTAATAATATATTGTTAGTTATGATAATAAGCTTCTTTATGAAAACTATTTTTTATTGTTTGACAATTTACATTATTAAAATTTTAATCTCCCTATTTTAGACAGGCTAAATATAAATTAATGATATATTGAAAAACAATACTTGATAATGAATTTGTGTAATGATATATTTTTCCAAAATAAATATTGAAAGCATCCTAATCTAATAGTTAATTCTAAAGTCCAATTATTAGGAATTAAGAAAAGAGGCTTAAAATTTTCACATTATTATTAGAAAATAAATAATACTTTAATCCCTAATTAAATACTTTAATCCTTAAATTTTTAATATAATAACAGGTCCTCTTATTTCATTTGTATTGAATAAAAAATGGTTTTAGTACCCTTTTCGGTCTAAAACATCTCTAATGTTTCTAATTATTACCAATTAAATAAAATCTGTAAAGCCAAAGTGGTATTAGAAAAGAAAGATCGCTACTTAATTCTAACTATAAGAAACGCCTTTGAAAATAAATGTTTCTTGCTCTTTTTTCGTATACTTTTTATTCTCCAAATTTAAAAGCCTTATAACCGAAACTTTTTCGAAATTGACTGATCAATTTATTTGTAGGGACATATATTATTATCAAAATTTTGTTGAAGATATAGGATTTTATATCTTTTTCACTTCTATGATTTTTCTACTAGTAGATTTTCAAAAATAACAAATTAAAACTTTGCACATAGAAAAATGAAAGAAATATATTTTTAAGAGGTTTTTTTTAAATCTTTTCTATGGTTACCATGAAAAATGTCCCCTGTTTTAATCTTTTCTATGGTTACCATGAAAAATGTCCCCTGTTTTAATCTTTTCTATGGTTACCATGAAACATTTCCCCTGTTTTAATCTTTTTTATCGTTACCATGAAAAATGTCCCCTGTTTTAATCTTTTCTATGGTTACCATGAAAAATGTACCCTGTTTTAATCTTTTCTATGGTTACCATGAAAAATGTACCCTGTTTTAATCTTTTCTATGGTTACCATGAAAAATGTACCCTGTTTTAATCTTTTCTATGGTTACCATAAAAAATGTACCCTGTTTTAATCTTTTCTATGGTTACCATGAAAAATGTCCCCTGTTTTAATCTTTTCATATAGTTACCGTGCAAATCTTGTCAAAAACCTCCCATTTTAATTATCAGTTAATAAATGAATGTGTATTATGAAAGTCCGTAATTTTTAAGACATTTTCTAAATAAAAAAGTATTTCATTTAATTAATACATTGAAAATCCATATGTCTTTACCTTTCCTAAGAGATTAAATAAAAATTATAGTTATTAAAGAAAAGATTCCGGTATATTTTCTTGGGTGAGTTTTAGCGTGCTATAGAGCACGAAAAATTCTTCCTTCATCTCAAAGTGAAAGACAGCGTTAGTGAATGTAGCGATTCTCTAGTTCAGCTGCAGTAGATTGGATTGAATCCTTTCGGAGTTGGCAACAGATGTTTGGCTTCCAGGATACTTTTCATTTTCAGATGTCTGTTATATATTAACTTAAGAGTATTTCCTTCAGTTTGTTTCTTTCTCTCTCCAGAGGTAAAATGGAAGTTTAAGCGTTCAAACTCACCTTTTCAGTTGTTCTTCTTTCAGTGCTTTATTTTGAAAAGAGAGACTAGGGCGAAAATTTAAATTGAATTTGCGACTAAGTATTTTCGCGAGAGGATATCTTTTCTTTTTCTTTTTTTCTGGTTCTAATGCTTTCCTCTGTCAGTTAGTTTCCGTAGATTTCGAATAAAAAAGTGAGAAATTTGCTTCCTAGAAATGGCTAAAATTGAAATGGAACTTCCTAGAGAAATGTAGTGAAGAAAATATTGAGTAAACCTAAATCAATTTATTTAGTAAAAAAATTAAAACTTAAATGAAATTTAACAGAATTCAATATCTGTAAGAAATTATCTCAAGAAAAATCTATCAAATGAATCTTGTATTTTAAAAATAAATATTTATATTTTCCGTGATTCCTACAGCAAATATAATACAGTAAATAAATAAATATTTTTTTTTATTAATCGCAAATAATTTATTTCACAAAATAAATTTTAAACAAAAAATTAAAAATTTCTAGTAGTCTTAATTTTTTTTATTAATCTAGTTAATAATGTAGTACCTGGGAAACCAAGCTACAATCTGCCGGGGGGAGGGGGGGGGGTTCGCTTTTTTTTGTAAAATCGTGTCTTTTCGGAATATTTAGATATGAATCATATATTGATTACATATGAACATTTTGCCGTTTTACCTACATTTATTTAATTTAATTTAATTTAAAATAAGAGAAAAACAGAATGGCAAGTGATTTCAAAATGATCACAATTATCTTCTCCTTAACGTGAACGATTATTTTGGAAAGTTATCAAGACAAATGATGTAAATCCTCAGCTGTACGATAAAATTATAATGACACATTTATTTAGGTATAAAAAATAATTTATTCAGTATTTAACACAAAAGCTGATTAAAAATAAGGATAAAATGCTTTATTGAGAGACAACATTTGATTTAGATTTCATCCCAACGAATAATTATTTTCAAAACTTTTTGGCAGGCAGAGAAACAATTTACGCGATGTCACAATCATTCATCAATCGATTCTAACTGCGCATGTCATATGACGTTTAATTAGCATTGCCTTATATTATGCTGTTACAACAGGTCTTCTGTGATCTTTAAACTGGGACATTTTATACCGAAATCACAATGTGAAAGTGCTTGAAATGGACAATAACTGTGGATAATTGACTCTATAACAAGATGTCAGAGAGTGACATTTAAGTGGATGATGATTCAAAATTCAATGTGCAAACTGTTAGAAGAGGTAGTAAATATATAATAAAAAATACATAGGAAAGCATATTCAGAAGATGCAACTGGATTAACTACAGAGAGCTGTTTGACATCTGTTGTAGTTGAATCTCAGCTTTTGTCTTTTAAAGTTTCAATTATTTATGGAAAAAATATTAAAACTAATGAATGCTGACATGATGAATATACCGATTTTGTTACAAGAAACTCTGACGCTATAGCGAAATCCATTCACCAAGCATTTTCAAGATAATTCTTACTTTGTATACTTTGAACAGTTGTTGTAAAATCTGTCTTGTTTATTAATTGTCCAAAATTAAAATTTCACTCATTAGAGAACTATTTCTAAATAGCATTTGTCGATTTGTCAGTAATTTATCAGTCCCCTAAATAATACCTTAAATTTTCTAGCATAACCACTTACTAGTCAATATCATTGCGATGTCATTACTGTATTCACTTGTTATGTCCGGAGGTTAAATACCTTGAATTCAAGAACTCCATGACACTCCTCTCAAATCGGTAATGTGTGTTCGTCCTTTAGACTTTGGGATTACATTAAACTATATATTCCAAGGTAAATCTGACATATTTGCGAGTTGTTACGCCTTTAACTGCTAGTACAATAAATTTTTATCACTTTACAAATGCTTACAATTAACTTTGAATGTTATTCAGAACGCTACATAAGAAAACAAAAACCTTCCACCCTTTTAAAATTACTTTCTGATTATCAATTCCAGTTAAAGTTTATGTAGCAAATTTATTGAATTAACATTCTCGCGTACAAAAGCATACTAGTTAGTTATACACGGACGTTAACCATTAGTTTCCTTGGAAGTCAATAATCTTACAGTCCAATCGAGCTAAGAGGAGTTACAGTGAGTTAGAAAGTGATCAATATAGCTGGATCCTATTTGCCGAGGTGTTCAGTAATAGGTAGGAATGTAATTGAGATATATTGATGTGAACAAGGAATCCCTGTCTGCCTGCTAAGTTCAAAGCTGCTTCTGCATCGTGGCTGAATGCTCAGAGTCCCTTTGTCGTAGATTTCAATGGCACACAATTGATGATGTATCTTCCATTAGGTTCTGCATGTATTTCCTTTTCCTAAAGATCCTTATTATGTTAAATTATATTTAGAATACTTAATCAAACGTAAATTAGAAATTATCCTTCATTTATAATTGCTGTTTTATGATATATTTTTAAATGATTGTTAATGGTTTATAGAAAGGCACAATATTTAATGTAGTTGTAGATAGCTATTATTCAAAATCATTCTATGTGATGTATCCTTTTTAATACTTTTAAATAATCATAACTATGTAAATTTTTAACGTCAGAACATATTACATGTATTAATAAATTATAAACTTCAATATCTAACAATTTATTTTGATCATATTTATGTAATCATGTGTGCATTCTAGTTAACCCTTATCATGGCAAAATTGCTTTTTTGAAGAAAAGCAAAAAAAAAAAAAAAAAATGTATATAGGTAGCTTCTTTACGCTATAAAAAACATCAAAAAATAAATAAAAAATCGTTTAATAAAACTAAGTTAAAAATTCTTTTATAGTGGTAGTATATTTTTATAAAGTTGTATGTATGGTATACTATACAAAATGAACATAAGGGTTAATGTAATTTTATATTGCGTTTCATAAAAAAAAAATATTATAGTTGGATTAGCATAAATATAAAAATGAGCGTCATATCTATTGACTTTTATATATTTTTTTTGTAAATTAGTTTAAGTATTTGTTTTAAAAATTAATTATTTAATTTATATTTATGCTCTTGATATTAATATTGCTTTACCAATTTCTCTTAATAGTGTTTTTAAAACAGTTTGATTGTTGTTTACGTTTGTTGTGTTGGTACACGTTGTTTTTACTGCTAAAGAGATTAATTTTGTGTTTTGCCATTGATATTATAAAGATAAATTTTATACAAAATTATAATTTCTGTTAATAAATTATAATTAGATTTCAATTTTATTGCTGGGTACTGCTTGTAGTCGTATTAATTGAAATGAAATTTTATATAGCAAGAAAAACTTTTTCTAATATTAATTAAACATTTTAATATTATTTCTATTTTTTTATTGTTAACAATAATAATTTATTTAAATTTCTATGCCATAATAAAGCTCCATTCAATATATTTCATATAAAAAAAATCAAAGAATATATATTTATTATCTTTTTAAGTAATACAAATTTCTCCAGGTGCTTATCAATAAGTGCAATCTTTTAAAAGAATAGTTCTTTTAAATAAATAAATACTATATCACTTATTTAAATTTAAATAAAAAGTTTAGGATTTTTTTCTTCTAGCCCCATAAAATGTTTATAATCGCAATACAGATTTTTCACAATCTGAAAATTTGGGAATTTTAAAAATTCACTGAACAGACAGACAGAGTAGAAAACAAGTTAATAAAAGCGTGTTAAAAAACCGCAACCCGCAACACTCGCAGGCACAAAATGCAGTGTCTGTTTTATGGAAAAATTGAATAATAAACGGTATTCATGTTTTAACCGCATCTAGCAATTAATCAAAACCACGCCAAAGATCTTGTATAGATGACAAGCTTTTTTCCCGAAAAATTAACAATGCTTAAAAAATGCTGCACATTTTAAAATCAAGTTCACCAGCGGCATGCGAATAATTATTAAGTATGCAATGAGCTAATGAGAAAAGAATAGCATTTTGTAATTGAAGTGGGTGTCGTATAATATTAAAGCTTTCTATAAAGATGGTGTATATAATATGTAAACATATTTTAGCAGATACGTGGGCGAGACGAAGAAGAAATAAAACCTCAATTTATTTTACCACGAGAAGCATAATTTACAAAGAATAAGTGGTAAAAAATACGTCGGTCTACATCGCAATTCAAGAACATAAGAGACAAAAAAAAATTTCCTTCAGCGACGTTAATGGGAGATTTCGATAGGGATTTCTTTGAAATGTGTAGATTTAAGAAAGGAAATATTAGGTATCTTTGAAAGAAAATTGTAAGCATTCAAGATTTTTATTCCTCCACTAGGAGAGTGAGAAAATGCCGAGATCATCCGTTTTATAGAAGGCATGTAGAATTAATTAAATGAAAAGATGGAATTGGATCAGGAAAAAAGAGAACAATTTAGAATGAAATTAATATGGTATTAAGTAAGATAAAAATTAGGAAATTAATTAGGATTTAAATTAGATTAAGAGATGTCATATACACATTATTATGCTAGTGGAACTTTATTTAAAGGTTGGTTCGATTGCCATAATAAACTAAAAGAAAAAAAATGCATTTTTTATAGGAAGAGGAGAGACAATTTCTACATAAGAAGTTTCTTTGCGAACAGTACATAATTTATCCAAGTTTAAATTCCTTTATACAAGTAGAGATACTCTACTAGAAATGATTATCCAATAATTCCAGTTCTTCCATTTAACTACTCAGTCAAAGTACTTAACTGATCAGTTTATTTTCGTAAGTCATTTAGTCATCCCCATGTCTAATGGATTATTTGTTCACATATCTAGAATATAAAGAGTTTGCATGTTTTTTTGTTTTTGTTTTTTCTCCTCAATTCTTTAAATATTTTGCTTCATAATTGGCGGTTGATTTTGATGTCTTTGGGATTATTAGATCCTCATACAATCGAAAAAGTTACTTTTTATATATTCAGTGAATTGTTAAGTTAGGCCAAAGTTTATATACTAAGTCCACAAGGTTATATTGTGACATCATATTCTTCTAATATGAAATTGGTAGATTATGAAACCTTCTAACAATTGAGCAAAGAACTGGCAGATACTGTTTATGAATCAATTGACGCAGAAATAGTTCCAGAATGACGTATTGTTTTAGGAAAAAAGAAAGTGAAATGCAGATATTACGTATTACTAATACTTTGTTTTTCCATTGACGTACCCTACCAGGGGGCACCTCAGAAATGAGAATCAAAAGCTTCCGGTGTGGTAGTTGATTCTTACCACTCTGGTGGGTGCAGAAAAAGTGGAAGTTGGCCATCTGCCATCGATGACGGGACGTATTTCCCACATGAATTTTTGTACCGTAGCCGGTAATGGTCCTTAGATCAACCACAGATCACTCGAGTGCTGCGGTCCGATCATTCAGTTTTTTTCCGTCTTCTTAGGTCTGGTCGGAGTAGTCAATTTATGATTATTTCCCTCTTCCTTTTCTTCTAGACTAGAAGATAAGAAAGTCAGATGATATATTACGGTATTCAACTTGACATTATTACACATTTTTGCTCCTATCATTATTTTTAAATAATCTATGAAGACTTCAGTATTTTTATTAAAGTGGCAACATTCTTAGAGCTCTATTATAAACGCTTTCTTAAAATTAAAGCAGCATTTTGTCATCTATGAAGATTTTGGCATTTTTTATGAAAGTGGTAAAATTCTTCAAACAGTATATTATAGATACTTTTAAAAAATTAAGAAGTATCTTTTAATCAATATATGCTAATATATGTAGACTTCAGCATTCTTTATGATAGTACTAAAATTCTAAAAACTGTATTCTACAGGTATTTTCTTAAAAACCAAGTATTATTTGGTTATCCAAGAAGTCTTCAACATTTTTTTTAAGAAATTGATAAGAGTACTGTGAAAATTTGCTACTATTTTTTAAAACAATAATAATTATCCTATAGCGTTCGAAGAAAATCAAAAAACGTTTTAACTAATCACTTGAAAAGATAGGAAAATTTTATCCTATCGCTTCACCAAAGCCATTTCAACCACAATTTTTCTTTGAATAAATTTTCCATTAATCTGTGATTTAAAAATGAATGATTTGAATTATTTTTTATTCATTAATGTTAAAAAACATTAAATAAAAAATATAATTGAAATAAAAGTAAAAAAAAAAATATTTATATTATTCATTTAAGGAAATTTTAAATATTTTTAAAAATATTTATAATTTTCTTAAATAAATGGAAAAAAGCTCTTATCGAAAATCGCAAGCTCTTTTAACAACAATAATTTCTATAATTTATCCTTAGTTTTAAGGATATTTTTATACAAATAATTCTTACCTTTTGTATAACTTACAGATATTTTCAACTAACCACAGAATAGCAACTGCATAACTAGAAACAAGTTCATAACTTTACCAATAATCCAATGCAAACTGCCTACATTGGAATTTGTTGTTACATATCGTTTTTGGATATTTTAGTGTTTTTCAGATATTGGTTACTAGTTTAGGTAAAAAACACGCTCCTTTAAAGTGTTTTTCTTCCACGGGCGGATAGATTGTTATGCTTGTAGCCTTAATATGTGTTTCTGGGTACGCTCAGGTTTTTTTTTTTTTTTTTGAGAACATGTCATTTTTAAAATCAATGCTGAAATGTCTAGAAATGTAAAGAATTGTGTATATTTTGTAAAAATTTACTTTGTATTTTCTCGATTTTCTATATATTGTGTAAATATTATATGTAACATTATATATGTAATAATTTCTAATTAGTTTACATTTTAAAAATAATTTCTTAATCACTCGACTACTGTAAATTTTAAATCATGAGAATCGTTCTTTTTTGCATGAAAGGACGGAAAATTCTCACTGTCTTTCTTTCTTGCTTTTTGCTTTCTTATTTGATTCCTTGCATGGCTTGAAAGAGAAATCTTGAAAAAAGCTAAAACACGAGTTATTTTATGAACTATGAGGAATAAAAATCATTAAAGAGCTTCACGACACTTTCTTTAAATGGTTTCAAATACACACACACGAATGCACGCACGCACACGCGTACACACACAATTAAGATTTTTTAAAATTTCCTTTAAAAATTTAAAAGGAAATAATTCCCTTAATATTAATTAATTAATGTTATTTCATGTAAACAAAAACCGAAATATTTACCTTCGATTTTCTAACTTACCAAATAGAGTTAATTTCGCATTTACTTTTAGATTACCTCTCTTGCATTTACTTCTAAATTATTTATTTACTCGCTATTTATGGAGTCCAACTGATTAAAAAGAATAGCATTTGTACCTAATTTCAATTAATTCCGTTTTATTTAACTCTCTGTTTAATATTCTCTTTTAATAAAATACTTTGTGCATCATTTTGCACCTAAACCCCTTTAAAACCGAATTATTTTAATAGCCCTTGACATAAATGTTTATGGCTGAATACAAAACTTAGTAATATCTCGTGATATTACAAAGCCATTAAAATAGTCTCTGTTCCTCTTATGATTCTTACGAGATATTGTAAATTCTCTTCTCATTTCTCATTTAAACTGTGTATAAATATCAAATAGATTCTTTCTTTATTAACCTTCATTGCAGGATGAAAATCACATGATTATATATTTAATGAGACAATGAAGACGGTTTGAATTTCATTGCGGAAGTGATAAATACTGTTCAAAATTTTTGAAAGCTATAAAAATCCAGAGAAAAATATTCATAATTAGTGTAATTTAAGTGATAAATTTTTAACAGTTTAAATAAGTAAAAATAATTTTTTGTGTGATAATATTGCGATAAAAATATCAATACAATATTTTTTTTGGGGGGAGGGGGGGTTGGAAAATGTTATGTTATGCTAAATTTTAAATTCAATAACATTTTTATAAACTTTTTCTTGATGTCCATTTCTAGTGTCAAAAATATATCGCTAATAGACAATCTTTGTTGTGAAACACCAGAAACACATAATTTCCTTTATTAGTAGTAAAGATTTGCTTACTTGTGGCCTTAAAGTGCACCTATATAGATGAATGGGTAAATTAATTGATTTCTTCGACAGACTTGCCAAACATTTAAAACAGATCAAAAACAACGAGCAAAATTTATTTCTTTACCTATCTTGCGTCTTTTAGGTTATCCTTGCATATTGGTATGTTTATAGGTTGCATGTAGGTTGCATATAGGTTGCTTCCCGTATGCATATAGGTAAACAACCAGACTATTTATTTGAGAAAGGATTTAATGTACAATTTCATGTAGATCTGTTGTAATCAGGGTAAATACCACAAATTTCATCAGTCTAGCGCGTTGAATTTCGAAATTACCGGATCTTACTATGTTTTCATTGTTTCTCGAAGGATGTTTTTATTGATTTGTCTATAAAAAGTAATGCAGATTTTTTTTTATCACAAATCAATCATCTTTGGCGACCAGTTGATTTACGGATGATATTGATTATATCTTATTTCAGATAAATCGTTTAAATATAACTTCATATCCATAATTCCGCCAAATTGCCAGATATTGCAGCCATGTTCTTCTAATTCTCTCCTTAAGTTTTATTTATTATGGACAAGAAATTATCGAATAGAATGTCCATTAGCACCATAACGCTATTAAAAGCGTGAATATCCTGTTAGCCCATCTTCTAACTTTCTCGATATTGTAAAATCACTTTTTTATTCGTTTTGTAAATATACAAGAAAGTCTCGAGGTTAAATATTTGATGACACAGTCAAAATATTTGAATTTCATGGCACCAATGAAATCGATGTAAATCATGCAAAAAAATATTTTTTTTTTGAATAACAAAATCGGAGAACACTTTTTATAAATATTAAATAAGTATCAATTAAAATATATTTTTTGTTTTAAATTGGCATAAAATTTATGCTTACGCAGTAATATCTTAGAAATGTGTCACGGAAAAACACCAGCATTAGGCTTAATATTTAATTAAATAAAATTCTAATTGCAATTTCTAAAATATCGTTCCGAATTGCATATTTTCATTCTACAATGTATATTTGTGCTAAACTTGGTATTTATAGATCAAACAGTCTTACTTTAGAATATTTACATATAATCTTCATATTTGTTATTGATAGGGATATAATGCCTATTTTTAACTTTTCCGCCCAGCAAAAAATCAGAAATAATGAAAATTCTTATAAAAATATAAAATCCGTGGATTAGGCAAAAATAGTAAAATTGAAAGTCATGTAAACTCTATTAAAAATAGATTATCCTATTATATCTTGGAGAAGAATAAATAAAAAGGATTTTATTCAATGCTTTAACTGAAGGCTGATACAGAAGCATCGGACTATATTCGCTGCAATTGCAAAATTTAAAAAATATTATTCTAAATATTTTGGAAAACAAAATATTTTCCATTTATTGATTATTTTATCAAATATGTAAGCATGAATTTGACTTAATCTGTCTCATGAAAGAGTGTGATAGACGAATCCATGTGGATCATAAAATACACCAGTAAGATGTCTTATCTTTTACCATTTTCAACATTTGGCGAGTAAAATAAATATTCTACATTCGGAAAAGTGGTAGTTTAAAAAATTCTATGTAAAAAGCTCACATGTAAAAAAAATCTCATATTTTGAAAAAGAAAAAGTGGAAAAAATCCCATAAAATGACATAATTTTCATTAGAATATCCGAATTTAAATTCGAGGTACTAGAGCCAAAACTTTGGCGAAATGCATAATATTTAATGCTGAATATCCTTCCAGCTACATTTTGAAAAAAAATTACCACATTTTATATATTCATTTAGATTTTGAAGGAACCTAGAATAAGCCATATCAATGTACAAGTTCAGCAGAAGACTGTTTCGTTCTTAGTACATCATTGAAATTGGCATTCTTCAAAGTAGATATCCGTCAAAAAGTCGGCAAGCGAAAGGATAGTGGATAATTGAAAACAATGTTAATCCACCAACATGAACTTTTTACTTTCTTATACATAATATAGATAAAATATAGTAATCATCAAATTCGAATTCGAGATCTCGACGAATCTCGAAGTTTTAAATCTCTTGAGCTTCAAAAACCCCATTTTTGGTAAATGTTCGCTTGTTTCTCTGTCTGTGACAAAGATAACTGAAAAACGCTTTGAGCTATCTTTGAAGTTGGTTCAAATTTGGTATACAGTCTTTACACCAAATTTGCAGATTTCTATCAAATTTTGAGAAAAAAATTCTCTGAGGAAGTCTGTCTGTCAGACTGTTCGATATAAGATAACACGATAGCTACAAAACGAAGAGAGATAGATGGATAAGATTCGGTACACAGACACCTGTGAAATGAGCCAAATCGAACTAAGGGAACTACCGTCTGTCTGTCTGTCTGTATTTTAAAAAAAACATTTAAACGTTTAAATTCGAAAACGCAATGACTTAAATATATAAAATTTGGTACGGGATTTTATGACTACAAGAGCAGTTTGTTTTGTGTCAAATGTTTGTTTCAATCGGTAGATAAAAACATTTCTAAAACAAAACCTCTATTTTCGGATACTACTGATGGCATGCCATTTATTAATCGCCAAACAACACGCCAGGGAGGATGCGATAGATTAAGCAGAAATGCTAATTTCACGCCAAAAGTTAATATTTCGTAACTACTGCATTTCAATGCAAATCGTTCTCTGGTATTAGAGAGTATGTGAGAAAATTTTGGGGAAACTACTCGGGCTGGTTCTGACATGAAGATGACTGGTTTGTCACCATTGTGTTTATTACTAATGCTACTTTTCTTATTGCTTTATAATGTTCTTTCTTGGGTCTAATTAAAACAGCTGTCCTAATGTAGACATAAAATGAAAATCAAAAGCGATAATGGCACCTTGTGAGTTTACTTTTTTGACGAACGCCGATTTCAGTGACGTATAGCAAGCAAAAGAAATTTCTCAAGAATTATCGTAGACTCATTTGAAACATATGCAGTTAGCAGGCTTTTGGTATATTTTAACTAACTGTCGTAGTTAGAGTGAGATTTGAGATTTCAATAAAGATTTCAGCTGCTTGTAGCTTGGCTTTAAAACCAGTTATTCTGATGAAAATAATGTCATCTTATAGATGTTTCCAGCTCTTTCAAAATATTTATTTATTTTGTCTGTAGATTTATTAGAAATTTTCTAAATTAGGATTTTTCACGATTGGTTGAATATTTAGTTTATCAGCCATAACTTGCAAATGATAAGAATTAGGACAGTATTGTATAGTATTTCTTAATCTAGTTTCTTCTTTCACTTCACAGTTTAGATCAACCTATATGTTTAGTTGGTTCTAAGCATTTGAAAAACTTTATTTGCAGAATTAAATATTTTAATTAAAATTGTTTTAATTATGCTTTACATTAAAATACTGTAAGTCATTGATAAACTTAATCCCAGTTTACACGGCTTAGTTCTGTGGTAACGGAGTGATTGGTTGTAATTAAAAAAAAAGTCATTGGTAGATTGTAATAAGCATGACCATTCAGGACTTTTAGAAAACTTCATCTCATTAAAAATTATTGTATATTCAGTTTAAGTTCCCATAAATTTGACAGTAAACGAAATACAAGAAACTTTGGTTTATTTTAAAATTTTCCTTATAAAATTCGTGTATAAATAAATTATGTACTGAACTGTAGGTAACAGCAAGAATTCATGAAAATGGTTTAAAAAGCTTGATTCTTTTATATTTATTTTCTTTTATTCTTAGAAATTTTATATTAAAGTAATTACTTATCAAAAAAAGTCACTTTGTCTCGTGGATTTATCATATAAAAATATAATGTATTTCTTGACTTCAACTTTTTAACATCTTGGAAGAAAATTAGGGTGTGGAATTTCTCCTTCAATCATTTCTTAACTTTCTTTCGACAGTATAGTTAGACATCGGCTCCGGAAAGCTCGATTTCTTTCCTCTTCAGCTAGGAACCCATATTTCAAGTTTCTCTTTGTTTTTGGCCACATAGCTATATCAGAATTGATACTTAATGTTGCGGAAAATTTGTCTTGTCATTCGACAGATAATGTTCTTGAATAGAGAGAAAACAATGAACCTTTTTAAGCTCTTTTGACCAGTTATTGTTTGGTTCTATATATTGCATCATCACACTACAAATTGCAGAGCCATCTGTGATTCAAATAGCGAACTATGCTTCCAATGCATTCTAGTTTATTGGCAAAAAATCTGATTTTATATCCATTTTTTTCTTTGTAAATATCTTTCAAATTTCATTCATTTTCAAGTTATTATTATTTTTTTTTAAATTATGCCTCATTTCTGAATTACTTTCTACCCAAATCAATATTTGGCGACATATTTTATAAATGACATTCTTATATCGAAGTATGTTTATGCCAAACAATCCCAGTCATTTCTTTTATTGTCTACAGATTTACATTTCACCACTTTCACACTTCAATGTTTATCATTTCTGATGCGAAACACAATTCTGAGAAAAAATTCCACTGTGACACTTCACCCTCAAACTCCCGAAAGTAACAAAATTATGCGATGAAAGTATCAAAAGAACTTCATTCAGAACTTTCTAACTTCATTCGTTTGCAAATTATTATTTTTTTAAAAATTATTCCTCGTTTCTGAGTTATCTTCTACACAAATCAATGTCTGACCATATATTATAAATGACATTCTTACATCGAAGTATAAAACAATATTTATGTAAATAAAAAGCCCAATTATTTTTTATTGTCTACAGATTTACATGTCACCACCTTCACACTTCGGTGTTTATCCTTTCTGATGCGAAACACAATTCTGAGAAAAAATTCCACTGTGACACTTCACCCTCAAACTCACGAAAGCAACAAAATTATGCGATGAAAGTATCAAAAGAAGAAAAGGGAGTTCCATCACGAACAAGAAGGTCTGATTTCGATCTCAAAATATAATTATTCAGTTGCCGCGGGAAATCGTGAGACACAGGGGCCTTATATTCTTTTTTTAGTGGACGATGCTTATTATTATTATTTTACTTTTCGGAAAGGTATTATGTACTACCCTGTCCCATTTTGCAGATATCCATCATTCCAAAGACAGACAACCGCACTGAGAAAATGGGAGGGTGGATATAGTCACGATTAGGTGATTAACTTCCGTGTAATTGCCATGGCACTGTGTCATTGGCGCGCTGTTGGGGGGACAGGATGTGAATGCGTGGCAAGTGGTTGAACGTTTTCATCCCCCTCCCCCTAGACGTCTTATACGTGGGAATAGACACGCCAGTCACTTTTTGATCTCCACTCGATAGTAATAAGAAAATTACTAGATAATGCTTTTGCCTTCAGTGGGCATACTAGCCTTTAGCCATATAAAACTCAGCTGCGAAGTGATTATGTCCAGATAGGGCCTACCATCCTTTTTTTGTTCGTGCTGCTGTTATTGTTTGAGCACCAGAAGCACCTTCTAATGAAAATTTCTTCTTCTAAAAATCCAATTACGGCATCATAAATTTTGTTAAATGCGCTTCATGATATCGGTAAAATGACTTGCTCTGGCTCCTCTAAAAGTCTTTAGCAAGATTGTACTACGGTTAAGGGTTACCAATCCAGATTATGCAAAATTTTTGCTATGGTATCTTTACCCCACGTAGTCATTAAGGTGAATTATATCTGATTATTATCAAAATCACTGCTACTTATTATGATAGTCTTAGGAGTTTTAAGCTGAACGTGATTCAAATTTTGTATCTAATGATTATACGCGGCATATTAGAGACACTGCATCGAAATTGCTATAAAATTCAGACGCGATGGAATGTTGTGCTTAAAGATATAATAAATAAAGCCTTATTTTATAATTTTCTATGTCTTAGTATTAAGTGCTGATCATAAGCAATTAGTGCTGAAGTTGCATTTATCTTAAAGATCAGGACTAATCAAGGTAAGTAAGCGAAATAAGATAAAGTGATGAAAACCTTGAAATAGAAAAATTGCTAGGCCCTTTTTGAAAAATTTTAAAGTATAATAAGCTATCATTCAATTAAAATAAAAAGGCCAGGTTTTTTTAAAGCTAAATCTTGGACACTTCAAAAATCTGAAATCAGAATCCGGGAAACTATAAGTAATCCAGCAAAGTAATTAAAATAAAAAGTACAATAAGATGGAATATCGATTTCTGTGAGATATATCAATCGTCTTTTGTTCCTTGGAAAATTTTGAAACAATGATGATTAAAAAGTTGCTGTTCAATAAAATTCAGTGAACAGTGATTTTTCGATGTTAAATCCGGGTCACTTCCATGGTCAGAATTAAAAATTATGATACTTAGATTATGTCTTCAAGGGAAATTCAAATAATAAAGAACAGAGACAATGCAATATTTATTCAGGAATTTTTTAAAGAAAAACAGATGTAAATTTAAGAGTGTAAAAAATAGTACAAATAAATATTTATTTTAAAGTTAATTATAAATTATAGTAATAGTAATAATAAATAAGAATTATTATATTTTACTATTAGTTACCAACAAATTAGTGTAAGCGTATTAATTTATTAAAAAGATTTTTATGAATATTGTAAAGTGAAAAAACGAATACTTCAGTAGTAATCTTTTTTAAAAATTAAACCTAGTATCAAAAAAGGGAATAAAGTTGAACAGTTCAGGATAGTTCATTGGAACAGTTTTTTTTAATGAAGTATTATTAAAAGAGAAAAAAAAAATGTCGAAAGTCAGGATTACTCTATAAAATCAGTAGAGCAAGTTGCATTAGTTAAGCCTTCATTAAGCCGAACAGACGTTATTCAGGAAGGCAATTAATAAAACATGAAGATAAATCACACTTATTTATTTTTTATTTTGTATGCAATAATAATAGATAATGTTATTCACAATGTGGAATAATAAATCATAAGTAAAAGCCAAGTTTTAGCTTTTTATTTTATTTTATATGCAATAAAAATGGATTATTTCATTTTCATGCCTCAATGAATTATTAAATTTGTGAGGATTTTCTTCCTCAATGCAAATGTAAACAAATATAATTAAATCGTTGCAACAAATCATAATTTAAACTAAGAAAATAATGTCTCAGACGATTTTTAAATTTTTGAAAATAAAGCTACAAAAAAATCCGTTACGACAGATCATACTTTTAAGTAGCAGAAACCTACAGTTGACAATTTCAACCTACTTAAAAGGAAATAAAATTGCCTAATAAGAAAGAAATTTAATTAAAAGCAATTCTTAAAACACACTTATATTAGTGTACTGAATAGATAGTTTTTATTAAATTTCTTTATTATCAGCAATTCAATCTTAAAATAATTGTTTATCAAACTTATTATCAAGTAACAATTACAGGTATTAAATTTAATTTATTTGATGCATCGATAAGCAAGCATTATAAATGCTAAACTAGAGTAATACTATCCAGAAAATATAATTTATGAAATTCCAACTGAAAAATCGATTGTATTTTTTTATTGTCAAAAATTGATATTAGTTATTTATTGTTATTAAAATAAGAGTGATTTAATCCCTTTATATAAATATAAATCAAATCAAACAAAATCAGTGTATTTTAAAAGAATACAACAAGTTAAGAATTTAAAATCTTATCGCTTTCCAAATTTATGTTTTTGAATTCTAGCAAATTTATTACCTTGGCGAGATAAGGAAATAATAAGGCAGTTGATTTAAGAAAAAAGCTGTTTTTGATATTTTTTCTTAAATTAGAAGGAGAAAAAAACTCAAAATAAGTAAAAAAAATCTTTACAATAGTACACTTTGGAAAAAGAAACATCATAGAATTTTCTGGTTTTTCTTAATCAGTTCTTATGACTTAAATTCTAAAGGATAAACAATGACAACTTTGACTTTTAAAACTTTTCTCTAGTGCAGTATTAAAAATGAGCGAAGAATATTTTTTTCTTTGCATTTAGAAATTTTAATTAAAATTTACCCAACAAAAACTGTTTTTATAGAAAATCTTGAAAAAAATATCGCAGATTGCATAAAAACCTTAATTGAAAAATAATAAGATATTTATTTAGAATTTCGATGCAAGGAAAACAATGATTGATCTTTGAAAAAAAAACTTTTGCAAATATATTTCTTGTATCTTCTGGATTCTATAATTAATTAATTAATATTAAATAGTTATGGTACAAGGTTTTTTTTATTTCTTTTATGGTACATATTTTGAGCTTTTATGAAGGTGTCATCATTAAATTTCATGTTGTGATTAGGCAACGTCAATTACAGCGAGGTAATGAGTTTACTTTTATCTTTTCCAGGAGTTATGTTTTTTTGTTTTGATTTTCATCGTGTTTCAGCTAGTAATCGAATTTAGAACTAACAAACGACTTCCACCTTCATATGTTTACTTAACCATTTGAAAAATGCGCGCGAGTAAAGTTGTTCCACTGCTTCATTTCCGCACAAGAGAATAAATTCTTATCTGTGCTCATAACTTTGCAGAACAGAGCAGCTGATATCATACCAGAATGTTCTTTACGCCTTATTATACGAGAAGAAAATATCCATTTAAAAACCGAGCTTCAACACACAAGCACAAAAAAGGAATGATAAAGATAACACAGGAAGAGAACTCATTTCAGTCGCTAGTTTTGCATTGAAATAAGGAACGCCACAACCACCAGGGGGCTCTGCAAAGTACAATGTGCTATGACAAAGTTTCAGTGTTAATTAAAATCTCCGATGCGATAAGAAATGGACCTTTATTTTTCACCCGCGTTCAAACCAGCTGAGCCGTGTAAATGGGACCAAAAGTACCACTGATGGTACAAAATCATTCGGCCATGTGGTAATTTTTTCTTTTTTTATTCTTCTTAAAAAAGTTCTAACATGGCCTGAAATCTATTTAAAGGAGTTACCTGCCCATATGTAAATTCAACTGTTAAAATATAATGGAACTTTCTTTCCATTATAGGACTTAAAAGGAATGAATTAAAAAAAAAAAGAAAGAAAGAAAGAAGCACGTTTGTAACACCTGCTTTGAATTCATGAACCAATGAGCTTCTTCCTCGTAAACGGAAACGGTTTTTTATTTTTATTTATTTTTTTACTGAAGAAAAATCGTTTGTTCTGTGTTTCATGCTTATGTATATGAATAGCAATCCGTTTTAAAGCGTCTTTCATCAAATGTGGAATATAAGTTTAAAAATCTTCATTTATTTTTTACTGTTTATAAAATTGTAGCGAAAGAAAATGTAAATGAAATGTATGGTTTTAGTCCATTTACATGTGTCTATAGCTGATAAGCTTTCGATTGTTAGAGAAGAACATATACTACTAACAACTACTAAATTCATACTCAAATATAGAGGATAAATATAGTGATAAACATCTATTTTAGAAAATATAATAAAGCGAATTATCCTAATATAAGCAAATGGTAATAGTTCCTAATATAAAGAAGAAAAGGGCACAAATATATATATATATAATATAATATACGATTTCTATTGTTCCTTTTCTGTGAATTTTCTAAATTCAGGAAAGTAAATTCACGTACATAGCGATGGCATGATAAAAATAATTAAATATGCTTCTATTATTAAAATAAAAGTCTTATGTGATTCTTTTACATTATTTTTGTTTTTTAAGACATTAAGGTTTACAATACCACTTAGGTTGAAATGAGTGAAATTATTGTTTGACGTATGAATCAATAATATTTGTTTATTTCAATTCCTGAAATAAAATCGTACAGGTTTTCATTCGTTTGCTGTTTACAAAGTAGATTCTTTTCTTTTTATTAATATTAACTGCCTTTGACTCTGAAAAATGAACCAGTTGATTTACATTGAATATTAGTCGTATTTAATTACAATTAAATCTCTTATCCATAAATAATTGTTCATAATTTCTTCGACTAAATATGTTTAGGCATCAAATTTTCATATACTTTTTAGTTTTGCTATTTAAATCCTTTCACCTGTTCTTTTAATTGTATATATAAATCTTCTTAATGAAAGCTAGTTAAGTAACATCATAGTGTTATTGAAATTGCAATTCTCTAAATTAACACATAGTCTTTCGAGGTACAATCCTGTCGATACTGCTACGTTCAGTGGTGGCGGGGTGGTCGGCTGTACGCAAGAAGAAGTCTTTCGAGGTACAGCGTTTTCAACTTTTGATATTTTCCTTATAAATAATAAATAAACAAAATATTCGACTTTCAGAAATAGAAAAAAGTCATGCAATTAAATATTTAACTAAACAATGAAAGTGATCGGAATTTCATTACAATTATTGTTAAAAATTATTCAAAAGATAAATAACTATCAAAATTATGGAAAAATTGCATAGTTACAATTACGTATCTTTTATAGGATATTTTTTAATCATAAAGTGATGCATTGTTCATTTTTGTGCAATAAAATTTCGCAGTTTGTGGTGATAAAACGCCCAAACTCTCTCATACCTTCTAATTAATCAAAATTCTAAATAAATTAACAAAGACGAATCTCTGAGAAACCTATCTCTATACTTCAAATTATAATTCTGCCAAATTTGCTGGTTCTGGATCCAATGATTTAGCACCGTCCAACACAATCTCAGATACATCTATTATTTTATTTGTAGTAGAGATAAGCATGCTGACAGTAGTACACATTATTAAAATTAATGTATATTCTCTTTTTTTATCCATTTTTCATTAGATTGAAAGGAATAAGAAATAAAGTCAGCCTCCTTCCCCCACAAATAGTAGTTATACAAACAATGTAATTGTGCTTATCTAACATTTAAATACACTTAAATAACATTTTATTTAATGTCCCTAAATGTAGTTAATCTTTACTTCATATTGTTACGAATCTGTGATGCTGCTTCCCAGCGTAGTTGGTTCCATAGGAGTTCCCAGAGCTTGGTGACAAACTTGGCGACCATTTGGCGACTTGGCGACGAATGTGGTGACTTTGGCGCCAAAATAAATTTTACCCGAAACACCGAGAATTTTCCCGTACCGTCCAGTAGGAACCGAGATACACCTCGAACGTTCCTGATTGGTTGAGAGGCTTCTAGCCCCGCCTCCTGAGACCTATAAAAGGAGGCGGTCGCGGCTGCCAGGGTCGTCGTAGTCGGAATCGACGATTAAGAACTGGCCTTCCAGAGATTAGCAGAGCAGCGACGGAGTCAAGCTAGTGCTGAACTAAGGTGTGCGCTACTGTCTGCAGTTCTTGTTGTATGCTGCTGTTGTGTACTGCACGTCTCGGCTGAAGGTAATCGTCTTTTGTGCTGTATATAGTTATCGTCTTTGTGCTGTCCTGTGTGTCTTCGTGTAAATAAACGTCGTTGTTTTATTTTCTACTGCCGCCTGCTGATTGAGCGCACCATATAACTCCCACTATCCAAACGAACCCGGAAATTTCGTTACAATATTTTATATCCAGGGAGATGTTCAATGAATCCCAAAATTAGCTTTCCATTAAATATTTGATATTTAACAAGTAAGCCTTGATATATACTATTGTTTTCTGATTAATATAGACAAGAAACCGTAATGAAAATACTGGGCCTCTTTTTCTAAATGATTAATTTCCTTCGAAACATGTATCTAAAGTATTAACTGACAAGCAGAATGCTAAGTTTTCAGTTTTTACTTTCACGTATACTATAGAGAGCAAGTTTTATAATCGTCCAAAAATTCATTCTCGATATTTTAACAAACATTCAAGTTTCAGACCTCCTTGAGATCGAAAAACCGATTTTTGGAAAATATCTATCTGTCTGTGACAAAGATAGCTCAAAAACAGTTTGAACTAGACCTATGAAATTCGGTATACCATCTTTGCACCACATTTGTAGATTTCTATCAATTTTTAAGCAAACTACTTTCAGAAGAAGTCTATCTGTCCAGCTGTTTGAATTTGATTTATTTCGATAACTACAAAAATTAAGATTTCTAGACGTATAAAATTCCATACATAGATTTAACATCTATAGTGTAGGCACTTGTCATAATTTTGAGCGAAATCCAACATGGTGTTGATCGTTTGTCGGTCTGTACATTTAGCAACATGTAAACGAGATAAATCCGAAACGCTAGGACTTACATGTATCAAATCTGTCATAAGTTTCTGTAACTACAAATAAAGTCGATGTTCGGGTACTTTTAACCGCATGCCATGGATTTATCACCAAAAAAACTCGCCAAGTATCATACGACAAATTCAGTAAAAATATTAAACTAGCGCCAAAAGTTATTCATTTTTAAACTATTGTACACCTGTGACATGCAAGGCATTATCTCGGATAACACCATTATCAGAAAGTATGCTAGAAAGTTTTGTGGAAAACAATTCTGCTGACTTATCTCATATGCAAAGTATTCAAATTGAAAGTAATATAATCGTTGAAAATTCAAACTTGAAAGAGGGAGTTATTTTTGCTTAACAATAATCAAATATATTTGCTTTACAATAATCAAATATTTGATAGATAAAAAAGAAAAGAAATATTTATTTTGTGAAGAATTACCCTATGAAAATTCAAAATTAAGACGTCAGATTAAATTCTGACTGGTCCAAAATATAATCAAGGCCGTAGACAACATATACATTGACTGCCTCGAGCGATTTAGTCAAAGAATAAAAGTGGCTCGCTTTCTACTCTCTTAAAATTTAAAGACTTTGTGAACTTACCACCAATTAAATTTAATCAAAAAGGACGTTTGTAAAAATGAGTATATCACAGACACCGGCAATTTAAATTCCACAAACAACTTCTAGCTTTTACTCTTTTTAAATTCAGCAAATGTAATTCCGAAAACCTCACTGCATTCACTTCTCCATTCCTAACATCGCATACAAAACGAAAAATTGAAGATAAAAATAATCATTCCCCTTCTTTGTGAAACACCACCACTAGCCAGATTTTTAAATCACAGAGGAGAAACCTCAAAAATTGCCTCACTACAAGTGTTTCCCCGAAAATTTTTAAAAATCACGCACCCATTACCCAAGCTCTCACCGTTTTTATCTGTCTTCACACAGAAAGATTTTAGTCTCAAATACCTGTTTGTTCTTTAAATGCAACAAAGCTTTCAGTTAATTAAAGCAGTAGTGGGCGGGTACGGAACAAAGGGACCCTCAGGCGCCTCGTAACGCGAACACAATAAATCCTCTCTTTCCGGATTTAAAAACGGGAAAATCTCCTGTATATTGAGAAATGAGCAAGCAGGAGTGGCCGTTAATCAGGCACGAGCAACGACAACACACTGGGATTTTTTTTTTATCCTTTCAGTTTTCTAATTTTCTGAAAGGAATTCTAATTAATATTTTCAGTTTTGTCTGCTGTGGTAATTGCTCTTTTATGGAACACAACAGGCAAGTGAATTGACTTTTGTGCTGCCATCTAGTGAGATGTTTTGGACTTATAATTTTTTAAACTGTTTTTCATGTTTTTCAGTTAGGTATTCATATTCCTACCTCAGTTTTAATTTTAGCTATTACCGAATATTTTTTGTCGAAATGTGTCTTTTAAATCAGATTTGCAATTTTAAATTATAACTAATCTTCTTCGATTTCATTGATATGTAGTTACACTTTTTTTAAGAACGATGCTTAATATTTGTACGAACTAACGTAACTTTTTTATTTTCATTTTTCTGTTTTGTATCTTTTCAATCTGTATGAAATACTTTTCTCTTGCCTGGCTAAAGGAAGAATGAATTATAGATTCAAATGCTGTCAAGTCATTTGACTGTGATTCAAGAGGTCATTTTTTAGAGACAAAAAAAAATGATCAAGATTAAGAGACCCAAAAGTAGCTTCAAAGTTTGATGCTAATTAAACAGCAAGTTATTTAACATAATACATAAGTTAAGATTCAAAATTTAGACGCTCATTTTAAAAAAATCATGACTCAATTTAAAAAAAAAAAAAGGATATTATGAGGAAAACCAGTAAGAGTAATCTAGAAACTTTCTCGCGTAATCTTTAATAAATGTATGATTTCTATCCCTACCCTTCATAAAATTTAGAGCTTTTAGAAAAGTTGTAAATGCCATGAGTGCTTAGATTTTTATTTTCAGAGGCGCGCACATGAGAGTTGGGTACTTTATTGTATAGAAAATAAAATCAGTATTTATATATTATTAACGATGTGTCTTTAGCGAATAATAGCTACAAAAAAAGCCGACCATGGTTTTCTTTTTACTTTTTTTACTTTTCATATACGAAATACAGAGTATATAGTACTGTAAGCGTCAAAAATTTTTAACTTTAAAGTTTGACAAATCATATCAGACCTTCTATGAGTCAGAAGAAGACTTTTTGGCTATTATATCTGTCTATGTGTGAACAGATCTTTCAAAAATACATTGATTAAGAAGAAATAAATTGGGTGTTTGGTCTTGACACAAAATTTAAAGATATAATTTAAATTTTGAGCGAAATCCGTTCAGAAGAAATCTGTCTGTCTGATTGTACAAATATAAGTACACAATCAGTACAAAATGTAGAATATTGGATAAGATTTGATTCACAGATTTAGCACCTAAAGTATAGATATTTATAAGGTTTAGAATTAAATTCGTAAAACGATCGACCATCTGTCGGTTTATGCTTTTATAAGCATGTAAACTTACATATATATAATATAAGTTTATGCGACTTCTTATATAAATTATATATTTTGCATTTAACTCACACATACATCAAATATATTTAAGTCACTATGTTTTAGATTCAGTTATTTAAATAAATGAAATTTATTATGCGATTCTGTAGTTCTGCGCCAAATCTAAGTTTCAATAAATTCGGAAAACAAATCTAAAACCGAATTATATCTTGAGTGTTGTTAACTTCAAGAGAGGGAAGTCGCCAAAAATAAAGCCAAGTATCACACGATAGATTCAGTATAAACGCAAAATTTCTTCGTGTCAATTTCTTCAATTCATTCAGTATAAACGCTAAGACGGTAAACGGTCAATCCTCTAACAGTTGCGGTTCAAAATTTGAGAAAAAAAACTATTCTTTAGATGTTAAAGGTCTGTGAATCAAATTTCATTCCTTAAGTTGTAATTTTTTTATATTTTTTACCGTTTATACACATGAAAAAAGACAGGCAAATGATCAATTATACATTTTAGATAATAATTCTGTGCATCAAATTTTATCGATTTTCTTCATTTTATATTTATAACATTAAACTGTATTTAGAGAAAAAAAGATTTTGCCTGAATGGATTTCGTTCAAAATTTGATGAAAATCTGTAGATTTGGTATAAAGGTCATACATGCCGAATTTCATCTGTCCAGTTCAAAACAATTATTAGCTATAGAGTTGACAGACAAACAGAACTACATAATTAATGCCATAATTAAAAAAATGTATGTTTGGGATTCAGATTCGTCTGAGAAATGGAAATTCATCGAAATACTGATTTCTCCTTTTTTTAATGATTACAATTCTTTCACTGTACTTTGTATATAAAAAAGTAAAGCAACAGAATTTTTTTAAAAATATTCTTTTTATTAATATTAGTAACCTTTTCAATATTAAAACTTTATTCAAATATAATTTTTATGGTTTACATTTATCGTAGTTGTCGTTATTAAAAGCATCATCTAATTTCATCCAATCACAAAATTATCCTTTCTTATTTTGAATTCGTTCATTCCTTTGATGGCATGTGTACTTCATGAACCAGATTCTAGAACTTTTTCCACTTTTTCGTAAACGCAGTATAGGGAAAGTATAATAATCATCAAAAAATTTGAACTCGATATTTACGAATCTCTATATTTTTAAACATACCTGAGTTCGAAAAACACATTTTTTGTAAAACGTCTGTCTGTCTGTATCTCAGATAATTCAAAAACGCTTTGAGCTAGACGGTTGAAATTTGGTATACGATATTTACACGACATTTGCAGATTTCTTTCAGATTTTGAGCTCAATTTGATCAGAGAAAGTTTATCAATTCGAAGGCTTTTTTCAAGATGTTCGAATATAATTTAACACGATAACTTACAAAACAAAGAGACCTAGAAGATAAAATTTCGATGCACAGTTTTAACATTTATAATGTAGAAACCTATCAAAGCTTGAGCCAAATTCAACAAGATTTTTTTTTTTTTTTTTTTTTTTGAAATCTGCAAATTTTATGTAAAATTTGTTCAGAGGATATTCTTCGGTCCGTCTGTTCAAAAATATAAGTTAACAATATATCTACAAAGCAAAGAGATCAAGATAGATAAGATTCGTTACGCAGATTTAACATAGCTAGTCTAGACTCCTGTCAAATGTTTGTGCCAAATCCAAAGATAGCTTGATTGCCTGTCTGTTGGTTTCTACTTTCAGAAACATGCAAACACGATAATTCAAAAACTCAATGATTTAAATATATCAAATTTAGTATGAGATTTTTGGACTACAATTATAGTTTCATGCCTAATTTTTGTTTCAATCGGTTGAGAAAAACATGTCTAAAGTACAAATTCGACTTTCGGATACTTTTAATGGAATTTCAGATACTAATCGGCAAATAACTCGCCAAGGAAGACATGATAGATTCAACAAAAATGCTAAATTCACGTCAAAAATTAATACTTCGTAACTATTGTACGCCAATGCCATTCAAAGCATTATCTGGCAGTTAATTAGAGAGTATGCAAGAAAATTTTGGAGATATAATTCAGGCTGGTTAATTAACAAATTTAAAGAGTGGAATATAGCTGAAGCATTTTACCATCATTTGTTCTTGAATTAAAATTACAAGATCCATCTATAATAGGCCTTAGCCAGTTTCAAAAGAATTTGTTTATTTAAAAGTAACTCATTTAAATCTTGTAAGCAATGTAAAAGCCCTTTCTTTAATTTCTAAAGATTATGAATAGCAACAACGTTCAGACCAAGTTTGTTTCATTAAAAAAATGTTGATTTTAATTTTATTTAGGGTACTTTTCCGTTAGCCGGGCGCAAGCGAAAAATCGCCAAATAATATAGAATTCCGCCAAATTTCTTACACCAAATTCGGATTTGGTTTACAATTGGAGACATTTGTGCCCGACTAACGAAAAGACTATTCATGATTAGTAATATGATGTCAATATTTGAAATAAACATTTATAATTTTTGAAAATTGGCATTTAATAGCATAAATTTAAGCAAATTCTTAAAAAGTTTCAAATTGGCTACACCAAAAACTATTACTCTCCTCCTAACAAAATTTATGCCAAAATAAAGTACATAGTTTTCTCTAGGGAATGAACTACAAAAAATTTACAACCAGTCGTAGATTTATCAAGAGATTTTTAGTAAATTTATGACGTTATTATTCAAACAATAGACTGTAAATGAAAAATAAATATTCACTCGATCTAAATTCTTTTAGTTCATTCTCTAGAAAATAGTATAAAGACAAAGTACATCAAATTTCATAGTAATATGATAATTATATTTTGAGTTATTTTATTTGAAGTGAGCAACCAATGAGTAAAAAATCAGTTTTGAGAAAAATTCATTTAAAGCATACAATAACAAGTTTTAAGAATAAATTATGGGCGTACATATTTAAATTTCACCACATTTATTGGTTATACCTTCTTCCTCCTTATCTCTTAATAATTTTCCTTTTTTCATCATTTAATTATTTTTCTGGTAATTTTTGCATTTGGCAGTGAATGCTGCTTAGATTTATTTATTCTGTCTTTGTCGAGCTCAGCAAATGCTCTAACTGAATTTGCATTAGAATACACTTAAATTACCTTAAGGGTATTCAGTAATCTTATAAAAAACATCGTTAAAATGTATTAGACATAAATACCCCTAATCTGAGGATTAAAAGCTCAACAAAGACATCTTTAGGTACAAATTTCCACAAAACATCGTTGAAACTCTCTTTGGCATTTTGCGTTTTTCCGTGCAGAACAGTTTCCTTATTTAAAACTAAATTTGTGTTTTTACAAATTTTTAACATGTTTTTAATCAGTACTTCCGGTTATTTAAATGTCCACTTCCGGTTTACTGATTATTACGAAAATATTATCATCTTGATTTCTAATTAACGTACAGACAAAAGTAAACCTGTTTTGGGTCTAGCAAAAATCTACCTTTTCAATGTGTTCTGATACCTTAAAGTTTTATAACAATGAAGACCTCGTTGAATAGTTCAATAAAATAATAGTTGATAGAAAAGGTAAAGTTATTTTTAACTACAGACATTCAACCTAATTTGAAAAGGTAGCGAAATTACTTAGTAAACAATTGCTTTTCAAATTAAGTGTCTGCATTTTAATGATTATTCACATTTTAGTAACGATATTTCATAAAAATACAAATTATAAGTAAGTGCTTATAATGGCATGAAAGATTTTGATGTACTTGTCGGCTGTAATGGCGATCAAGATCGCCAAGAAAAACTTTCGCCAATTTGGCGTTTTCAATCGATTTTGCGATTTCTTTTTTGTATGTATATTGTATATAATATGCATTTGTGTATATTTTTATAATTTTCCAAAATGTTTTCTTAAACCGAATAGGTTACCTTTTGGTTTAACACCGTTAAACTGAACCGCCTTTGATTTTAAGGCATTACAATATTTAAAAAAATTCGAAGATAATATTGAAATTTTCTTTTGCACCTCTTTTTTTGACAATCAGTAAAATTGCTACTTACAATAATCACCGGAAAAGTGAGGCAAAAATAGCTAAAATAAATTAGATATCAGGGAAAACCGGCAAAAAGAAAGTTATAACACTGAAATAGGTAAAGAATTTAAAAATGAATGGATAAACTAGTCTCACGATAAGTAAAAAGCTAATTTAGTCGAAGTAGCGCCAAGATAAAGAGGTGCTTGTGTATTAACAATATGCCATTGGCGAACTTTTGGTCTAACTAATATCAATGGCGAACAAATTCAAATTTCAGCTATGACTAATAATAAATCTTCAGCAATTTATTTTCGGTGATTAATTGCTAATTACAATAAATATAAGTATCTTGGTTAAATTTTTGGCAATTAATGGCTGACTTGTGACTGTCTTATTGATTTACTTGTTGTTAGTACCATTTATGAAGCTAACAAATTAAAGAAATTAAGAAGATACTGAATGTTTTATTTTAAGAAAATAAAATGCAGAAATATAGATGCATGCTCTTATTTTAAAGTTTCATATTATTAATATATACAGTGATAACCTCTTCCCTTCACTTTTTGTCATTTGCTTCTAAAAGGAAAGTATATCGCTACATTTTTAAATATTAGCTCCATTCCGGAAGAAATTGCAGTTATTTAAGACAGAAAAGGCATATCTAATTTTTGCATTATCTATAACATTATATATTTCTTGTAGAATGTTTCGGTTTATCGTTCGACTTTTCTCTAAATAAGTCTTTGAAGACCATGCTTTGATATTGATTTCATCTCTTTCTGGAACATTTTTCGATTATTATTCTTTCAAATATTCTGTAACTAAGAATCATTCTGATGCTTTTTGTACTTCTGTACTTTTTCCAAATTCACAGTAGAACATTGTTTATGAATTTTCTTCCAAACTGAGGAGAAGCGATGCTTTATAAACGAATGTCGTTTTTTCCTCATTTCCAAATCGTTTTCTAAACCCTCTGACTGTTTTATATTTGCATCAAACGTCTCAATTGAAGAAGAAGTTGGCTCAAATGGCTCTGACGATAAAAGTTCTTCTTCCTGAAAGCCCTGTGAAGAGCTAGTTGTAGGTGTGCTTGTCAGAAATTGGGAACTTTTTTCTTCTGAAGCATTGAACTGTTGGACATTGAAAGCTAATTTGTATAATTCTTCATCAGTAGAATTTTCGACATCAGCGGAACTTTTCAGTTGATTCCCATCCAATTTCAAAAAATATTCTTCGTCAGTCGAAAAGGAATTCTGTATTTTTCTCTGCATATCATAGATGTCAATCTTGTAAAATTCCGGTTCCTTCAATGATCTATAACCTTGATGGCATGAAGAATGCTTAAGTATATTTCCATCTATATCTTGAATTTCATGTAGGTCTGTCACATCTTCCTCATCTTCACTTGAAATATACTCCAGAGAATTAAGCGAACAGTTAACTTCTAAAGAAGTATCCGTTACACTGGATGGATTATTTATAAACTCTTCAGAACCTTGTGATGCTTCATAATCAAACACTACCAATGATTTTTTATTAGCATAATAAATTTCCTTTTTCTTATCTATATTTTCATTTTCTTCCGTTGAATTCAAAAGTGCATAATTGGATGAAATATCTTCAGAAGGTTCGTTCTCTTCGTTGTCAGTAGAAGTTGTATCTTCTTGAGGAACATCTAACATTCTGTTTTGGCGATAATTAAAATCATTTGATAATTTTACATCTTTTAAATCGCTTGAATATTTTTCAGTGATGTCATCTATTTCTTGAATTGTTTCTAAAAGCGTGCATTCCTTTGCATGATTTTCTGAAATATTTTGGTTTCTAGAGTCATCTAAGCTGTCAACATTTGGAGACTTTTCTGATATATCTTTTCCGCTCTTACTAAAATCACTGGACAAATCAATTAACATTGAATCAATTTTATTTTCCTCATTCTCGGTTTCTTTTCTCGTATTTAAAACTGAATGTTCCTCCACCGTATTTTCCAAATACAAATTTTCTGTGCTTTCAGAACTTTTATTATTTTGGGCAATTTCTTGATATACAGAATTTTCATCTACTTGTATTAAAACATCTATCAAGGTTGCTCTGATCTCAGAATCTTCTGCTTTTTCTTTTGAACCAGTCTTACTGTTATAAAGGTTAAATAACAATTTGTTATTAGAAAAAGCAGAATCATTACTTTTCTCAGAACAATTGTTATTGTCATCTTGTAATGAAAGTATTTCAGGAGAGTCATTTCTCGATTCTTTCATTTCAGGTATTTCCGACTCTTTTAATATAGAAATAATTTTGCTGTCAGAAGCTGCAGAATCATTTTCTTCAGTCAAATTGCGTATGTTGTCTTGAAAAGAAACTATTACAGCTGACTCGTCTTTCGCTTTCTCCCTTTCAGATGCCCCTGATCCTTTTAAGGTAGAAAGCATTTCATGGTCAGAGGGTATAGAGTCACTATTTCCATCAGGCAAATTGCATCTGTTATCCTGAAAAGAAAATATTACAGCATAATCGTCTTTCGTTTCCTCTCTTTCAGATGTCCCTGATACTTTCAATATAGGAATAATTTCATGGTCAGAGGCTATGGAATCACCATCAGGTAAATTGCACATATTTTCCTGAAAGGGAAGTATTACAGCAGATTCGTCTTTCGATTCTTCCATTTCAGATGCCCCTGACTCTTTTGACATGCGAAGCCGTTTATTATCAAAAGATGTAGAATCGTTATTTTCATCAGGCAAATTGCACCTAATATCCTGAAATGGAAATATTACAGCACAATCGTCTTTGGATTTCTCCATTTCAGATGTCTTTTGTTCTTTTAACGTGGAAAGCATTTTATTATCAAAATCTATAGAATCGTTATTTCCATCGACCAAATTGCATCGGTTATCCTGAAATGAAAATATTACAGCTGATTCGTCTTTCGATTTCTCCGTTTCAAATGTCCCTGATTCTTTTAATGTAGAAAGCATTTCAGTGTCAGAGGCTGAAGAATCATTATTTCCATTAGTTGAATTGTATCTGTTAGCCTGAAACGAAAGTGTTTCAATATAATCTACTTTTGATTCCACCATTTCAAGTGTCCTTGACTGCTTTAATATAGAAAGTACTTTGTTGCCAGAGATTACAGAATCATCCGTTTCATCTACCATGCTGCTTTCATTAACCTGAACAGAAAGGATTTCAACAGTATCATCTTTCTGTTCTTCCATTTCAGATGCCTTTAATTGTCTTAATAAAAGCTCCATTTCAGAAGGTGCAAAGTCGTTCACCTCAGTAGAATTCGAATCTTTATTTTGGACTGAAAGCAAAACTCTTGAATTATCAAAATATTTCTGGGTTTTAAATTCTTCTGGTTGATTCAATATTTGAAATAGTTCATTGGTAGAAATTTTATAACCATCAATTTCTTCTATAATATTCGGTTCATGATATAAAGTAGAATATATTTTGTTGGTCCCGGTATTACCCTCTTCAGTTTTACAAAACTCAGAATATTGGATTCCTTCCAGATTATCCTCAAATTCTTGCGTTTCACCTCTTTCTAAACAGTTTAATTCTTGTAATATTTCATTGTTAGAAATTTTAAAATCACCAATTTTATTAATAAAATTTGATTCAGAATCCACAGTTGGCAAGTTTTCTTCAGATTCTGTATTTGTTACTTCAGCATTAAATGGATATATTTGCTTTATATGTGGTAAATTGTCAAAATGATTTAATGGCTCGGTATTAGAAAGGATATTTTCTATTTTATTTTCGTATTCCATATTTTCTTCTTCTAAGTTTGTATTGTTCAAGGAGTTATTAGAAAAACTTTCTTTTACAATAAATGCATCACTTATATAATCATTTCTTGTCTCTGTTAATAAAGTTTCTGCAATTTTGGCTGGACTTAAATTATTTTGTTTTAAATCAATACACCGATAAGGATCTTCAGAATCCTTGAGAGTATCAATATTTCCATTATTAAAATTTATTTCTTGAATTTGAAGTTGATCTCCAATTTGATGTTCAGGCAGATATTCTTTAAGATCAGCTTTTTTATCGCTTTTAATATTGTCATTTTCACTAAAAAGAATAAGATCTTCTTCTGATGGGATAAATTTACTTTCAAAGTTTCTTGTAGCATTTTTACTAATTGAGTCAGAATGACTTAAAATTTCTCCTGGTAAGCATTTAGATTCTTCATCATAATTAGAAGCAATAGTATCGGGAATTAATTCAGTAATGCTGTCAGGAACAAAACCTATTAAATCGTTATTAGCTTCTATGTTATTTGTTTTCAATTTTAATTCTCTGCCATTTAAAAAGCCAATGCCTAATTCGTCGCCAAAATTCATAAATACATTACTATCATTTTGTTTATCAAAGCATACGTCACAATTTTCATTCCTACAAGACACTACGACATCAGGATAAATTTTATTAGGATCTCTTTCTTCATTTCTTATGTAAAGATCTTTTAATTTGAGAAATGGTCCAGAATCAGAAAACTCGAAACTTTTTTCGGAAGACATTCCATCTGAATCTTCTTGCATATTTTGAGGAAAAACAGATTTTAAGTCAAAAGTCTCAGGACATTCTTCAAATACTTCGTATGTTTTGAATGGTTCTAAATAGGTTTCTTTATCGTCAGCTTTATTATTTTGGAATATTTCATCTACTGATTTAAAGAAAGAATTTTTTGAGGAAATATCATTTATATTACTTATATCTTTACTGAAATCAATCAAATTAGATTCGCTTGACTTCGGAACTAGTCGATTCTGAAGTCTTTCAGAAGATATCACGGTTGATGGTTTCAGTTGGAAAGGACATTGCATTTTCTCTAAATTTTTATCTGAATCATCATCGAAACAATGATAATTTGGATAGATTAATAATTGAGTGGTTAAGACCTCATCTCGAGTGTAATTACTGCCATTGGAGAAAGATTTTACAGAAGTAGAAGAACTGCAAATCTTAGTTTTAATGTATTGGCCATCTGTTTCTGTTTTTTCCAGTTGATAATCGATATTAGTACGTACAAGACTCTTTGTCGGCTCAAGGTGCTGAGATGTGCTGTTCTTCTTTAAAGTTAGATCCTTATTCGAACTTTTAGAGTTCTTTTCAGAAAGTGTCCTATGTGTACAAAAGTAATGCATCATACTAAGCATTGATCCAGATACTAATTCAACAAAATCTAAACTGCATTCTATAGTTGTAGCTAAGGGTATGAGGCAAAAAATCTCGAATATTGTCACTATTTTTCTGTAAATTTGGATAATTATTGAATTCAAATTATCGTCTTTAACAGGATGTCCATCAGTAGAAACCTTAGATTTTACATCAACAGGGAAAGTTATATTTGTGGCAGTATCATTCTCTGGTGAGTGTTTCTTCAAGATATCTTCAGTCATATTTTCTGCTGCAGTTCTTGATTCAAAATCGCTATTGGTTTCAAATTCATTATTAGCATTATAACTGGAACTTTGCTGAACTTTTCCATCTGGATGGTCAAGAAATTGGGCAATAAAATCATTTTTATTTTGTATTTGAGCTTTCTCTGCGTTTGCTGTTGCTATAACTTTGGAATGTTTTTCGCTAAAATCCTTTTCAAGTAATAATTGTTTGTTACATTCATAATCATTTGATAAACTAGGCAATAATAATCCATCATTAAAACTATTTTCCTCATTACTACAAGTAGTTTCTTTAAATTCTTGCCTTACTTCAAATTTATTCCTCCAGTTGGCCAAATGAGAATCTGAAATATTTTCCTGGCAATATTCTGCACTGGATGCCACTAACTGAATTGGAGAAGTTAGTAAGGTTGGAGAGAATAAATACTTACCAATTTTTCTCCTTTCTCTGAATTTTTTTAAGGTAGGTAGAGTTTTACTTGAGCAATTTTTAGATATCATATTTTTAATTTCTTGAACAGCAGTCTTCTTTACTGATGAATTTTCCTTTTCTTCCAATAAATTCAGCAACTTTTCAATGCTTTTCCTATTGAGATTGAAATTTATTCGATTCTCCATAAGAGTGATATCATTTTCTTTTATATTTGTAATCGAAGAAGATTTCACTACTTTAAAATTTTGCTTACCAGAATAATTCCCTTTTAATAGCTGATCTAGGGAATTTGCTGTTGATTTATTATCAGTACTAGAAAAATTACTGTTAATAACTTTGTTATGTTGGTCTGTAGATGAGGAGATACTTGGCTGAGTTTTTGGCGATTGATGAAATAAATTTTCATATGTTTGTAATCTTTTGAAAGAATTTTTATCATATTTAGCTCCTTCTGTTTGCGAAATTGGCGGTTGAAATAGAGGTGATAATTCATATGGATATATACTATGGTTAAATTTATGTGTTTGAAGTGGAAATGTTGGTTGAAATGAATGTTCATGTGACTCGAATGGCGTAACAAATGATTCATCAATAAGCTTTATATCATCAGTTTTGGAGGAAATTGGCGAAAGTTTATTCAGTTTTTTCCCTTTATTTGGCCTCTTCTGATCTTCGGTTTTAGGCGTTAATTGCTCATGTGGCAAATTACAATTACCTTCAGTAAAGTCAAAAATCATGTCCGAATTCTTCATATTTATTCTTACGTCTATTTTTGCTGGTAAAAATTTATTGTGAGGGTCTTCAGTTTTCTGCGTTGATGAGGAATTCGTGAGAAAAGCATCTCCAGCTTCAGTGCTATTGACTTTAAATTTTAATGATGACTGCTTTTCCAGTACATCATCCTGACATTCGTTAATTATTTGCAATGCTGAACTTTCAGAATAATCCATATGCAATCGACAGGTTTCAAGTTTTCCAGTTCAGAACTATTACTTTCTGTCCAAATGAAACTGCAATTTTAAACAAGACTGCCGAATTCTGCTCTACAAAATCAATTCACCTTTCAAAATTCACATAATTAGCATTTCTCTCTAATATCGATCTTTCACCCTGCAAATACTTCAGAAAATGAAAGCAAACGATTTTCAAGAAAACTGTTGCCATTCCGGCCATTCATTAAGAAGTAAAACATAATTACTGCGAAGACGAAATGATATCCGAAACTTCAGACTCAAAACTTTTTCCTGCTACACAAAAGAGTCTTGTTTCACGAGGTTTGGATTCGCAAGTAATTATATTTTTCTTAACGATATGATGTTTTTTTTTTCTTTTATTATACTTTTCGGCATCAGATCTGTCATTTACAACACTTTATACTTGCATTTGAAAAATAACTATAGAAAAGTGGGAACTGTTCTTGACATATACATTGACTTAATTGGTCGATTTCTGAAATAAAGATATCGCAAAGCTCCAAAAATAATTTCAAGCATTTAATTGCAACACTTTTATACGTAGCAATGATTGTGGAGGCATTTTAATCGAAACGTTCGTGGAATGCGAGGCTTTAATATTAGTGTAACATTTAATTACTTGATTAATCCTTATGTTAGATCGTTTTTTTATTTCTGCTTGTAATTGGGAATTCTTTGAAAAACTAATAAGTCTTAGATGAATTGTAACAAGGCGATCCTTAAGAAATAACTAAATCATTAATGAGTATTTATTTCAACACAACCTGGCTTTTAAGATTAAAGAAACAAAAAATATGTAATAATGAAAGCAAATAAAGCGCTCCAAATAATGATTTTAATATTTCTGAACATTTATACTCGTATCAAAGTGAAAGTGACATATTTGATTTATAAAAGAAAATACGTATGAGATTTTTTTTAAAAAAAGAAACATATAGGATTTTTTTTGTAGAATACTTAGTTTGTCCGGAGCAGCTTTGATATAGAGTCATTTTCGCCAAAAAAAAATAGTTTATTGCTAAATTTTAGCGAAATGGCCGCATGTGGCGCGAATGGCAGCAATAGCATAACGGTAACAAAAGCGCCACCGAAAAATTGCCAACCTCGTATGGCTCCAAATGACTGTATATCAAAGTTTAGTTGTTTGCCTTCTCTAATAATAACTCAATATTTAAAATTTAAAACGTTAGATACAGGGATACATTTAAATATGAAAACATGCTCTAAATGACTAAAAGAATTACCAACCGCTTTTAGTGATCAGCTTGTTTGCTCATATTGAATTTTTAAGGAGATAATTATTGATATGAAAATCAGTTTTTACATTCTCATAATACGAAATAGTACAATTAGGCTTTAACGACGACCAAAAAGCGCCAAGAAAAATCTTCGCCAAATTATAAAAATATACTCAAGTGCATTATTATTTATTATGAAAAATTTTGAAAGTGCGAATCATATGCTACATAGTGTGACGATTTAAATCGCCAAATTGGGGAAATTTTTTTCTTGGCCATTTTTGATTGCCTTTAAAATCGAATTGTACCTACGAAATATATAAAAAGTAATGTAATTATCAGCGTATGACTCTGCATTTTAAAGTGCAGATTGTAAACGCTCGATACATAAAATAAACATTTCTTCGATTAAGTGAAGAACAGTGTGCACCCGAGTTTGTTGACAATATTGCAACCCATCGGAACGCTCTTCTAGCAACCCTAATGCTGTTTTGTTTACTACTTTTTGCAATGGTTGAGTTGTACATAAACTACAACTATATTATGATAAATGTTAAATTAAAAATATTAAAAAAATATCGATTAAAGATTTTAATTTTGTTCTTTATTATAATTAAAAGTTTATTAAATAAAGAAAGTTAAGCTTATAATTAAAAGTTATTTTCTTCTTTCTTTTTTTTTAAATGTACATACGAACAGAAAATATTTATTCTTTTGCAATTTTTAATTGGCAGTATGCGCTTTAAAAAATCGTCTGCATTCTCACTTTAAAAGACAGCTGCAATGGAATTCTTCGCAGTTCTAGTAATTCTTTTGGTGTTCCAACGGTTGGTTCCCTTCATAATTTGTTATATCGGGATTATTTTGAACCTGTAGAATGGATGAAGGGTGAATTATATATATATATATATATATATATATATATATATATAATATACGAGCTGATGAAGTTAAGAAAGGATGCTTGTTTGAAATTTTGTATTGAGAATGGTTTGATACCCAACCGGCAGAATGGATGAAAGGTGAGTGGAATATATTTTTTTACGAGTTGATGAAATTGGGAAAAAGATGTTTATTTGAAATTTTGTATGCAGAATGTTTCGATTGCTCCTTTCTTTTCTTTTGGTAATGTACTGTTTCTGTTATCCACACAGTTCTTATGTTCAATGTGCTACCGAAGCTACTAGGTTCCCGCTCCCGCTGCTAGCGAAGCCGTAGACTCTTTTTTTTAAGTTAAAAAATTCAACCCGGTGCCTTCTACAGATGCCTTCGGCATCTGTAGAAGGCACCGGGTAGAGTTTTATACCGGGCAGTATGGGGAAGAAAAAATTATACCGGGCAGTATAATAAAATAAAAATTATACCGGGCAGTATAATAAAATAAAAATTATACCGGGCAGTATGGGGAAGAAAAAAAACCCAATATTTATCAGTAAAAAGTTCTAATTATATGGCGGGAAATTCTAACCGTAACTGTTCCCCGGAAATATTTGTTTATTTTGTCCACCATCTTTATTGGCGACTTGGCATTGTTGGCGCAGCAGGGAGCACACTATAATTCACTTTTACCCATTTCTTATTTTAGGATATTACGACCAACGACTGAAAGTGTTTTAAAGAAATTAAAATCAAAACACAGACTACGTCAATTCCAAGTAACAGCGAGCCTCTCCCTCGTTCTATTTATTTTTACAACATAATCCTCGTTGCCAGATGCAACAGCAGAAAAACAGTTTCATTTAACACAAAATAATATATAAAATATTTTTGCAGCAATTACTTCAAAAACAAACATGAAAATTATAACAATTAAACAAATACAGACCTTTAACAATTATTTATAATATTTAGTTACGTGTGAACCACATTGACATGCGATGATGAGTCGCGTTACTCACAACCTGTTCCTACATAATCATCAGAAATTTCAAACTCGAAAATTTTATGAATCTCCACCTTTTAGACCTCTTTGAGCTTCAAAAACACATGTTTGGAAAATGCCTGTCTGCATGAGACGGAGGTAATTCAAAAACCCTTTGAGCCAGACGGGTGAAATTTGGAATACAGTCTTTACACCAAATTTGTAGATTTCTATCAAATTTTGTGAAAAATCCGCGCTGAGAAATTCTATCCTTCCGGCTGTCAAAATATAAGCTAACATTATAGATTCAAAATGAGCATAGCTAGTTGGATGACATTCGGTGCATAGATTTAACACCTACACTTTAGACAGCTATCAAAGTTTGAGCCAAATGCGGTAAGGAGTTGACGGTCCATTGGTCTGCACTTTCAGAAACACGTAAACACGATAACTCAAAAATGCAGTGATTTAAATATATCAGATTTGGGATGTGATTTTGTTACTTCAAATGCAGTTTTGTGTTACATTTTCATTTCAAACAGTTATGGAAAACGTGTTTAAAACACAAATTCGATTTTCTTACTCTATTAACGCATGCTAGGGATAAATCGCCAAATAACTCGCCAACGATATGATAAGAAACACACGATGGATTGAATAAAACTAATAAAAAAAAACTTTAAAATCTTTTATAAAATCTTTAAAATAATTAATTTTATTTAATATTTTAAAATAATGAATTTTATAAAATCGTTCCTTTATTCAAATGAGAATGAAACCGTTTTCATTGTTTTGAAATTGAGTATATTTTACCACTGTTGAAAATTTAAAAAAGGAAGGTCTTGCATATTTCTTCCACTATTTATATGAGAAGTCTGAAAGAGAAATTACACAACCAAGGAAGACAACATGCAATTTTAAGATAGTTTATTCGGCAAATGACCTTTTTAATGATACTAAGATGCCATGGAAGCTGATCCTGTTTTAAAGGTTCATAAACAAAGCTTACAGATCAGCTGTAAAGCTATTAAAATAATATGGCTTCTATGACTATCAAAATTTGATTATTAAAAATACTTTTCTGAGGGATCTTGAACAATATTTTTGAAAAAGGGTATATAAATGAAATTCAGCAAAACCATTATTCCCAGCGTACCAACTGATTACCAAAAGCATTTAATATAATATAATCGAAGATCTGTCAATAATAGAGAGAGTAGTAATTCTAAAAACTTAGTAATAATTTGAAAATAAGTTCAAGACTGGAAAATAATGGAGGGATTTTATTATTATTAATTATTTTTAATAAACGTTATCTTTGTTTTTTCAAAATTTTCAGAAATATCACCGCCTCTTGTTTCTGTTTTTAAAAATAATTATTTATTTTCTGCAAAAGATTTGTTTCTGTTTTTTGAAAAAACTTGAAAAGGCCACCACAAAGAAGGGAATTACAGATTATAATGGAATCAACTCAACTCTACTCGATTTTTCTTACAATTAATATTTATTTATTTAAATTTGTTAACTTTTATTAGAAGTTTTGATCACCAATCTTAAAGTATTAAGCATTTTTCAAATTCAGAATGTTTTCAATGAAGGGTTATTTTGAAGTTATTAAAAAATATCTGAAAAAGCCCCGTTATTTTATTTTAAGCTTATTTGAGTCTTTTTAAAACATTTATTTATACATAACTAACTTATTTATTTTTAAAATTTCCCAAAACAATCTCAATAGGGTAGAATATATAAAAAAAATATTGTACAATCAATTAGGTTTCAGTTGTATTTTCGTATCAATAGCAATACAACACTAACGCTACATTTTCTTCTTACATTTTTTTCTATTAGTTTAATTTGAATATAAGGAAAGGAAAAGGAAAAATATCAAATTTTGGTCGTCTTTGACGATATGCTTGTCAATCCATGTTATTGACTTTTTTGGTTGTTGAAGTGTAGCATGGAATGTTTGTTTTCTGAAAAACTATGCCTTGTTTATTCGATAAAACTTTTAAAAGAATAAATTTAACTTAATCAATCTATTTCAAATTATAATGCAAACAAATTAAAAAGAGGATAAACTAGGAAATAAAACAGAAGAAAAGATCTTGCTTTGCAATTAATGATCAAAGAAAGTAATTTTTAATATTAATTGTAACATCGGCACATGCCATGTTTGAATATTTTGAAGGAGGAGTTTGAATTCTATTATAACATTAAGAACAATTTTCAGGTTGCATATTAAATAAGAAATAAAAATATATAGAAATAAGTATATAAAACTGATATTATTACAAAGTTATTTTCTAAATCTTAAGTTAATTCAAAAATCATTTCTTGAGACAATAGTTTCAGGAGAAGCGAATATTAATTCTTATAGATAAGTCACAGCGTTTGCCTATAAAACGACGAAAATCTTACTTTCGCACTCCTATTAAATTTTCCGTTTGACATCTATTTCTTTCATCTTTATTTCCTTTCCTTCATCTTTTTTCAAACTTTCTCGAAATTTCGGTGGTACGGGAATTTTTCTTTTAAGCATTTCTGATAATATTTTGGAGTTCCACTAATTAGCTAAGAGAAGCGTTGTATTAAGTACAGCCGTCAAAATATTCAATGAAAACGGTTTTAATCTTCTTATGTAGGTCGGTTTCATATAACTGTATCCGTTCGAGACTAAATAACGATTTCTGTGCTCAGCATTTTAACATCTTGTGTCTGCAGATGCCTGTAGATGCCGCTGGATTCCAAATTAAACGTATTTGCATTAGCTCGCGATCAGTTTTCTCTTCTCATTTTTCTTTTTGTAAAACATCCTGAAAAATGTGTTAAGTGTTTAAAATAGGTAGCCGACTACGTTCGAAGCAATATTTTTGAAAAAGTGGATTTTTTAAAAACTATTTATGGTTTTTAGATGTATTGTCAATTATAAACACTATATATACAAAAAAATTATTTGGAAATATAATACATTTTGAGAAATAGGAAAATTTGTAGTAAATTTTAATGAAATTTAACCTAAACGGCTAACACTCTACACAAAATTGTAATGCAGCAATCCTATTTTTCTTTGTACACAAGTTATAGAATATAATGATGAAGGAAATGAACCAAAATCTAAGAAACATTTTGAGATGCAAAGAAATTATGGGTAAAAATGTACGTATATATACATTTTTTCCATAAATTTACAACTTAATTTTTCTGAAAACACCTATAAATAAAAAAAGTATTTCACCAACAATAAAATTTTTCGTTCATTTCATTGCCCACAGTATTTAAAACACACGCTGAAATTTTTATGTAAATACCTCTATTAGTTTTTGAGATATCATGTTAATGGTGGAAAATTTTCATAAAAATTAAAGTTTAAGAAAATTGAAGTTAAAGAAATATTTTAGCTAAAAAATTGTTTAAAATTATCCTGGATGATAGATCAGACCTTCCTTTTCCTAGAAAATACTATTTTGGAAAGAGGAAAGCCTGAACTACAAGAAATAATAATAAAAGAATAATTCGCCAATGTAGTCGAAAACCAGTGTTTTTAACGTAGTCGGACCCCTTAAATTATATTAATTATTAAATTATATTGTATTAAATGTATAAAACGCTTCCAAGAAACTACTTAAATAAAATAACTGGTTCAATGCTTGTTCCGAAACTAGGAGGAAATGATCCATTATTTATGACGCATTTTAAAAACAGTTATTTATGTGCATTATGTGAAAGTAGCCGAAATTACAACCTTTAATGCAAAATGCAAAAATAAGTTCAAAATCAACCCATTAGTACCCTGACCAATCTAACAGGATTTCCTCATTATTAGCATAATAACTATAACTTGATGTATCCTGCTTCTATTCATTCAAAGCACTGCTTTAAGCATCCGCTTTTAAATATTAATCCGTGACAACAAGCAGTAAGCTTGAATCTGCATTGCTTAAAAGATCCACACGGCAATAAAGCACCAAGTAAATTTATCGCCGCAATTTTCCCAAAATTCTACTGCGAATACACAGGTGTAAAATACGCCCAAGATTAGAAGAGGCTAGTAGCGTTTGAAACAAACTTCCCCCTCCAAATATTTCCATTGCAAAAAAGGTACCTTCTTGGAAAAACGCCAAAGATTCAAGCACTGAAAAAAAAATCTACAAGGCGCCTTCAAATGAATCCGTCTACATTTGATGTAAGGTTTATAGCGCTTGCGATACTGAAAAATATTGCTTTCCGTAGACAAATGAGGAGGTCTGGCAGCCGGTGCCATTTTTCCCAGCTTAGTGCAGGTCGAATCTCGATCGAATAAAAGTTCCCCAACTGATATTTTCTCCTTCTTCTCTGGAGTTTCATGTTTATTTGATGTCATTCTTCTTTTTCGCTCTCTTTCAATTCTTTCCCTGACATGCAGTTCCGAAATTATTGAATTTTTAGAGAACTTTCACATTTTCTTTTTCTTTTCTTCTCTACCCTCTCCATCTTTGAAGTCTTTCAAGTTCCAGGTTTGCTTTAGTGGAATGTATGGGTTTAACATATATGAATTTCAATATGTTGTGCAATTGCTTAAGTTAGAATTTTCTGATAACAAATATGTTGAGAAGATTCGTATTTAATTTCTAGGTGTTGACAATTAAAATAAGCTGTTTTACTCTCAGAACTTGGAAAAGGTTTAGATTCGGAACTAAGTGTACATTTATAGGCCAGGAAGTTTAGAAAATGGTTTAAATTATTTGCTTGTGAGTACGGATTTTATATTACTTTTGGATATCAATATGTTGTTCAGTAACTTAAGTTATAATTTTGGGCAGCAGCAATAGATAACAAATATGTTGAGAAGATTCGTATTTAATTTCTAGGTGCTGAACAATTAAAATAAACTGTTTTACTCTCAGAACTTGGAAAAGGTTTAGAATCGGAACTAAGTGTAAATTTTTCAGTCAGGAAGTTTAAAAAGAATGGTTGAAAATTTTTGTTTGCGAGTACGGATTTCGTATAACTTTTGGATATTTTTAAGTTCAGACTTTGTTTAGTTGAATATTAGGGAATTTCAAGTAAATGTTCAAGTAAATATTAAGGAATGTTGAGAAGATTCATATTTAACCTTCAGGTGTTGACAATTAAAAATAAAAAGTTAATTAAAATTTTTTTGCGAGTACGGATTTCATATAACTTTTGGATATTTTTAAGTTCAGAGTTTGTTTACTTGAATATTAGAGAATTTTAAGTAAACATTCAATTTCAAGTAAATATTAGCAAATGTTGAGAAGATTCATATTTAACCTTCAGGTGTTGACAATTAAAATAAACAGTTTTGCGCTCACAGATCGGAAAAGTTTTAGATTCAGAACTAAATGTAAATTTTTCAGTCAGGAAATTTAAAAAGAATGGTTGAAAAATTATGTTTGCGAGTACGGATTTCGTATAACTTTTGGATATTTTTAAGTTCAGAGTTTGTTTACTTGAATATTAGGGAATTTCAAGTAAACATTCAAGTAAATATTAGGGAATGTTGAGAAGATTCATATTTAACCTTCAGGTGTTGACAATTAAAATAAACAGTTTTGCGCTCACAGATCGGAAAAGTTTTAGATTCAGAACTAAGTGTAAATTTTTCAGTCAGGAAGTTTAAAAAGAATGGTTGAAAATTTTTGTTTGCGAGTACGGATTTCGTATAACTTTTGGATATTTTTAAGTTCAGACTTTGTTTACTTGAATATTAGGGAATTTCAAGTAAACATTCAAGTAAATATTAGGGAATGTTGAGAAGATTCATATTTAACCTTCAGGTGTTGACAATTAAAATAAACAGTTTTACGCTCACCAATTGGAAAAGTTTTAGATTCAGAATTAAATGTAAATTTTTCAGTCAGGAAGTTTTTAAAAAATGGTTGAGAATTTTTGTTTCCGAGTACGGATTTCGTATAACTTTGGGATATTTTTGAGTTCAGAGTTTGTTTACTTGAATATTATGGAATTTGTTTACCTAAATGCTAATTTTTGTACCGGATTATGGATTTCATATTGCTTTTAGAGTCTTCTAAGTCAAAATTTGATTACCTGAACGGTATTAGCATAAATAGGGTATATATTACGGTATTGCATATTAGCATAAATAGGGTATAAAAACGGTATTGCATAATAATTTCCAATATATTATGCAATAGCTCCGTAATAATATCTTAAATAATAAGACTTTTTTCCTTGGATTTTTGTTTGGCAGCTAAGTTTTCAATTAAAATTTATAGGCCTAAGATCAAAGTTTTTTTTTAATAAAGATTATTTGTAAGTCTCAAAGCTAAATTTATGTTTTATGTTGAAGGATTTGAAAAGTTTTTAGAATATTTTGATAAATGAATGATTTGATTTCGTATAGATAAAAAAATTTAGAAGGAATTATTTTTGAAAATAATTGTCAAAATATTTGTTAGTAAATTCAGATCTAATATTAACTGCATCTAATCTCAAATTATTATTTATTATTATTTTATATATGGTACTATTATTTTTTAAACAATATCAAAATTGTATGTTTAAGATATTAAGTAAGAAAAATGCACGATACCTAAATTGGTATAATTAAAAAGAAATTGATTTTGAAATGATATAAAAATTTATTTTATGCAATAATAATTTCGGGAGATATCACTTGAAAAAGTCAGAAGCATATTTAATATTAATTAATTAAAATTTCAATTAATAAAACCGAGTACAAATTGCCACTCTCTAAAAGCTAGCAAAGGACCCGTAGAGACAAATAGATAAACACTCATACATTTTTCTTTATTATTAATTGAAATTAGGGTTTGTGTTCCAGCTTGTTGACATTCGCCTTTTCCCTTCAGAATTGCTGAGAAATCTTCCAAACTTTTCTACACAATATCTGCCTGTACAATTACGACATTGTGCGTCACAGGTAGTTATTATTTTAATGCATTTCATATATTTTCTTTTATTATTAATATTTTCCTTCATTATTTTCATGTATTTTCCTTTATGAATGTTCTGTTCCAGCTCGTTGACGTTAGCCATTTCTCTTGAGAATTGCTAAGAAATCTTTCTTGGCTTGCTACATACAGTATTCTTGTACAATTATGGCAGTATTCGCTGTAGAATATTTATTGTTTAATAAACATGATTAAACTTAATTAACATCTTTTGATGTTCTAGACGAAATAGGTAGAGAACAAATTTGTTGGCCTTGGAAAAAAATGATTATTTTTTTTTTGCGATTTTATAGGACTTGAAACAGAAAATTCTACACTCGTGTTCATATTCTCATTATATGAATATAATTAAAATTTGAATAAAACTAAAAACTAAAATTAAATTAATGTGTGTATATGTGTTTAAGAGAAGGTGAGTGTAAAATGTAAGATAATGTCGCCAAATTAGAATTTTTCGTTAGCGATAATTTTCCAAATGTAGAAACCCAACAAATTTTAATTACAACAGAATTTTTTGGTTTGAGACGTTTGACGTTTAGCACGATTTGGTCTACAGTAATGAAAATGTATACCAGATATTTTAATTTTACCAAAAGATAATCTCGGAAAAATTTATCTAGATTTATTAAAAACAGAATTCGTGGTATGCAATTTTAGCACGATTATCATAATAACAGCCAATTTTATGCATCATCAAATTAATCCAACTTCATTTCTTTTTAATAATTTCACTTTTATCAAAATGAAATAAAATTTATTGGGTATTTTTAATAAGGAATTCCTACTTATATCCTTCAACGGTGCTAATTTAGACCATGAATTGATGTCTAGGAATGGTCAAAGCGTTACTCAATTAGAGAAACTTATATCGCCATCTATTGGCAAATTTTGAAATTAGTAGTCTAATTTCGTAAATGGTGAAAGATATGAGAAAAAGCCAATTAAAAAGTTTGAACCACTTTCGATTTAGTACGAAATGATGCCTTGTGCACATTAATATTGAAGACGAAATGCGAAAAATAAAAACATTTGTTTCGACATGATTTTAAAAATATTAATATCATAAAAAGTTAGAGAAAAAAAAACTGAGACATTTCCCACTCTCTATCACTATTATTTATTTATATTGTTCAAAAAGCTTTTCGTTACCCACTATACACATTTGCACTCTTAACTGATTTTTCGCCTGCGCATTGTGCAACATGAGAGGTGTTGCGGAGACGCAAGCATCAGTAATGCGTTGTAGGAGATTCCTCATAAATGAATGCGTATACCCTGCGTCAGAACACCAGTTTGTATTTAGTCTTAAGGTAATCATTTCTCGCTTTGCTCGCATTTCATGATATCATAGAGTTGAAAAAAATAATCAAATAAATGTTCAATTTTTACATTCTGGTTTCAATGTCAATCTGCACATGGTATATTTTCCTATTAGCGTTTCTTCATTGATAAAACTTCTTTTGATACCTGCTGTTTCCTAATTTTCTTTTCGGTATTCTTACTTTCTAAAAGCTTGCTAAGCTAAAAGTTTTCCACTACAACAGCTATCGCAACTGTAAGATATTTTTTTTAATTAAAGATTTCTGCCTGGTTGCCATTTATAATATTTCTCGCAGCACATGTCACTATTTAACTTATGGATAATAACTGTGTTTCATATATAAAGCTAGCATATATATGCTTGCTTATTAATAAATTTCAATACTATTACTTATAAATAAATTTATTGATTTTATTTTCATAAATCATCTGTCGGTTGCGTATGTATGTATGTGTTTCGCATAGTATTGAAGATGAGTACAGGAAAAGAAGACAAGTTTCGAATTCGGTTTATTTTTCCACAGGAAGGCATGATTTGTACATGTATCAGAATGCAAGAACGAAAATCCATTCTGCTTTTCCTTTTAGTGCTTTTGCTAAGAGATTCTTATAGGGACTTTTTGACATCTACTGATTCAGGAAAAGAAAACTTAGGTATCTTTGAAAGGTATGCCATTAATTTTAGTGGTTTTTTTTATCCCTTCGTTTCTAGTATGAGAATTAAAGCATCAACAAATTTTTAGGGAATGTGTTAATAAATAAAATAAAAAGTGGATTTCGATCAGGAAATAAGAGAATATTTTAGAATAAAGTAATATGGATTAATTTAAGTTTTAAAAAATAGAAAATTAATTAGGATTTAAATTAAATTGAGAAATATATATATCATTTACTGAAACTGTAGGATGTTTTCAAGGTAAAACGATTTTGCTTAGTGCCTTAATAAGATAGCGAAGGCATCGGTGATCCTAATATAATTTCAGCAGCCAAGATCAGCATATGTCAGTCAGTGGAATTTTTTTTATTTCTGATTTGAAAAGAAACTGAACAATTCAGTCTAATATAAATATAAAATGGATACTTCGAAGATAAAGCATTCCCAATCCATAAAGCTCCTAACTGTATTTGAAAAACATCTATTTTTTTAACTAAGATTGCTTTTAAAGTATTGTTCATTTTGTCAGCTATCTTGATTTCTTTACTTTATCGACTTATTACTGCGGGTATCTTTAGCAATAGTACTGTTATCATGGTGAAATAGAAATTTAGTAAAATTTAACAAAAAAGATTTAAAGCCAATTGCACTGGTTTGTTCACTTTTGAAAATGAAATCACGTAATCTATGATGTTGCCAAATTCTCTAGCTGAATAACCCAGGTTTTTGAGCAGGGATAACACGAAAGCAACATTTATATAAACCATCTCATTAAAGACTTTAAAAGAGAATTTTTTGACGGAAAGAATAGATCACGTATAAAAACTATAAAGATTTAAACTGCAACTGGCACATCTTCCTATCGCCTGGTCACGTTTCAGATATATTCTTTAAGAATACTACCAGCTGCAATGGTTTCCATGACATCCAAAAAATTTCCCACATCTTTATCACTTTGGATTTTTAAACTCTCGTATAATACGAAAAAGAACTGAATAGAATAATAACTGTTGTTATTATTCTATTGTCTTTCGAACAGTAGGTCTCTATCTCTTATATTAGGGTGTCCCATAAGTTTATTCTCTATTTCTAACATGAAATGAATACACAATATTTATTGCTTAAGATGTTATTTATTTTATTATATAAGAAGTAATAATCAGATGGAGCGAGATCTGGAGAGTATGCAGAATGCGGTAAAACATCCCAATCAAACTGTAAGAGCTTCTCTCTTACGACCAATGCAATTTGTGGTCTCTCGTTGTCATGATGAAAAACAACGCCTCGCTGGTTCCTTAATTCTGGCCGTTTTTTTTTTTTTTTTTTTGCTATGGCTGCCTTCAGTTGATCCAGCTGATGACAGTATTTCGTAGAATTTATTGTTTCACCTTGAGGAAGGAGCTCGTTGAAAATTATGTCTTTCCAATCTCACCAAATGAAAAAAAAACTTTTTGGGGGGTTAGTAGAGCTCTGGTACGACTGAAACCAATAACATTGACGATTAGTAGATAAGCCTGCATCTTTGCACAAGCAGAACCAGATAAGGCCTTTCATAGCGCGATGAGATAGAAACTTTTGGGACACCCTAATATTTTCCAACCTATGCATAAGCAAATTCGTTGTAAAGCTCTCATTAGTTGCATTATCTTTCAATCTCTTTTTTTCTCAGAGTTTCAATTCATATATAGTCAGAGAAGGAAAGGATATAAGACAGGAAATGAAAACATGGAATCTTCTAATTAATCTAATGGAAATGGAACTTAAAAAGGGAATCTCCCTTCCTCTTCACTTATATTCCTCACTAACATGGTTCATTTTCCTCATACAGGATCACTTTTATTACTCACTTTTTATTTCCTCATACAGAAAATAAAAAGTTTTAATGTCAAATAAGCAAAATTTTATTATATCCTTATTAATATTAAGAGTATTACCCACAGACTACTAGCTTAAACACAGTTTTTGCTAATCACATGTAAGAATGAAAAACGGTTTGTAAAAAAGCATATAAAAGTAATTTCATAGTATGTGTTCGCATAGCAATAACTGTCGTAATGGGTTAAATCCTGCAATTTTAAGGATTTTGAAAACAGTATGATCATTTAGTACAAAGCAGGTAGTGGTGGCTTTTCTGAAATCGCAACTTTCTTGAAGTGTTCGAGTAGTGTCGTAGTACATGTGTTCAGTAATTGGAAGAATCAAGAGGGTGCGCAGTCCATCTGTACAAAATGTGGAATACCACGAGCCATCAATGACGGGGCTGACGCCTGGTTAAATGGTATATTGCCATTGGTAAATTGACGCCCCCAAAAAATAAACAATGCGCCAGAAAACTATCCACAACAACTGTTCAAAGCATTTTACTGCGTATTGACCTTCGTATCACACGTCTGATTTAAGCACCCATGTTGACAAGAATGCATTAAAAGAAGCGGCGTGCATTTGCATTACAGCACAGATATTGAACCCTGGAAAAGTGGAAAACTGTTTACTTTGTTCGAACGAGTCTTGTTTTCTACTGCATCGGATCAATAGGGCTATTATATTCGCTAACACAGAACTGTACTTGTAATCACAATACCCCGTACCGTATTTGATATTGTTACGAATCTGTAATGCTGCTTCCCAGCATAGTCGGTTCCATCATTAGAAAGAATGTTTTACAGTCATCTGTATTGGACGGAGTCTGGGTGTCGCGTCGGAGGTTCCCGAGCTTGACGACAAACTTGGCGACCATTTGGCGACTTTGGCGCCAAAAAAGATTATACCCGAAACATTGCGAATTTTCCCGATCCGTCCATTAGGAACCGAGATACACCTCGAACGTTCCTGATTAGTTGAGAGGCTTCTAGCCCCGCCTCCTGAGACCTATAAAAGGAGGCAGTCTGTGCTGCCAGAGTAGAGTAGTCGGAATCGACAGAGAAGAGTAGTCGGAATCGACGGTGAAGAACTGATCTTCCAGGGATTAGCGGAGCAGCGACGGAGTCAAGCTAGTGTTGAACTAAGCTGTGTACTACTGTCTGCAGTGGAATCATGTTGTCTGCTGCTGTTTGCACATCTCGAGGCTCAAGATAATTGTCTTCTCTGTGCTGTATATAGTTGTCGTCTTTGTGCTGTCCTGTGTGTCTTCGTGTAAATAAACGTCGTTGTTTTTGTTTTTACTGCTGATTGAGCGTTCTCCACACCATATAACTCCCACTATCCAAACGAACCCCGGAAATTTCGTAACAATATATTTAAATCATTGCATCTTTGAGTTATCACGTTCCACATGTTTCTCAAACTGATAGGCAGTCTGACAGACTAACAACCTGAAATTAGAATTAGCTCAAAATTTGACGTCTACTCTATAGATGTGAAATTTGTGTTTTATTTATCTAGCTCTCTTTGTTTTGCATTTATTGTGTTAACTTATATTAAGCCAGCCGGACAAACGGACTTCCTTTGAACAGATTTTGCACAAAATTTATTACAAATCCCCAAATTTGGTGTAAAGACCCTATACCAAATTTTAACCATCCAGCTTCACATATTTTTCAATTATCTTTGTCTCAGACAGTCAGACGAATACTTTCTAAAACTGTATTTTTTTTAACTCAAGGAGATCTAAATGGGGAGATTCCTTAATATCTCGAGTTCAAGTCTTTTCACGATTACTATACTTTTTCTAGACTACGTATACGAGAAAGTAAAAAATTATATGACTAGTATCATTGAAAGATATCTATTTCAATTAATTCGGTCAAGGCATAGATTTTATTGAATTGATTATTTACATTACACAAAGGCATAGATTTTATTGAATTGATTATTTACATTACACAAAGGCATAGATTTTATTGAATTGATTATTTACATTACACAAAGGCATAGATTTTATTGAATTGATTATTTACATTACACAAAGGCATAGATTTTATTGAATGGATTATTTACATTACACATGAATATTCTAATGAGCAAGTATATGCTTGTGAAGAAACATTTCCATGGAGACGTTTCATGAAGAGGCAAATTTTAAATATTCATATTTGCTAGCGAAGCTGCACCATACCATACATTATTAAAGCAAAATGTTTTAAATTTTATTTGCAGCAGAAATTCCCTCCACGTTAAACTAATAAAGATGAAAATCGGCTTCAACATATTATCACGACACAGACAGTAAATATTACATTCGGTTTTGAATAAACGAGGGAATATAATATATGTTCACTTATTTCATGAAAAATGAATCACAATTTATTAATATCACAAATAACATTAAATAAGATTGTTTGCTGACTGCAAATATTTTGAAGCAGCGTTGATGTTTTCTATGTTTAGTGCATTTTCATCCAATGAATTTCATTAAAATTTTAAAAGCTCGACGTATCCTATGACTTGACTGTTGCAATAAAAGGCATTAGTTAAATATTTTACATTAATTTACAAAATATTCAACTATACTCAGTAACACGAGGTTTTACTTGATATTTACAATTATTATCTGCAGTCTACTGAGCTCGAAAAGTCTCGGTAGACTGAATAAAATATTTACTCTCACATTTGAAATGTTTATTCGGGGTGACTGCTGTAGACTTTGTTTATGTTATTATTTCCATATATTCTTTATATATTACGCTCGAGTTGTGTAATCTGTGTAAGGATGGAACTTTGCAATATTTTTCATTTGCTAATTAATTAACTAAAGGCTTGAAAATGCACCTTTGTATATTCTTGATGACAATACCTATTTTGATGTTTTTAAAATTTAACGATAATCTATTTAATATATTATCATAAGTAAATTTTGATTCTTTTACAATGATACCAACTGGTAGGGAACTTGCAAAATAATTGATGTTAAGGCTCCATATTATTTGTTAAGAATAATTATAAATTTATATTGCTTTAAGTAGGTAATAAAAATTCACGATTTATTTTCTAGTAACGTGCATGTTTAAAAAAAAACATTTTTACTAACCCTTTAAAAGACCATTTTTTTCTAGTCATAGTATATTGATAATTAAAATATTTTTAGGATTGTGGTTGACTTAAGTAAAGAGATTCATTTAAATTAAGCTAATTTTAATTTGATTAATTAATAATTAAATAACAAATTAAGACACACAATTTTATGTAAGACGAGGAACAGAAGCATCTAAGTTTCTACATTGTTGAAAAATTGTCAAAACCTATGCCAACCTACAGAACTCCGTACAAATATTGAATAATTTGGTGGGAAGCATATTTCCTATGGCATTAGAAAGGGTTAAATTTATTGCTTTAGGCAAATATATGCCTGGACAGAAATATTAGTTATATCTGTTTTAAGATCAATAATTTAGATATAATTTTATGCCCATGATTCTTTCAAACTGTTTAACATTAAAGCCGTGCTATTTTAATTATATCGCATAAGTTTTGTTTCTTGTATACCTCCACTTTTTTAATGGAGATCAATCCCATGACATCATTGCTCTATTAACCAATTAAATGCTTTTGATGTATTATACACGTGAATTCAAATCTTCATTTTGGCGTGATCTTTGTGTTTACTTTATCTAAATAAAAGGAAATGCTATTCGCTTTACTGTGAGATTTTTGCAAAATTTATTATGAAATCATCTTACTTGCGTTTAACGTATATATGCATCATCGTTTCAGTTTTAAAAGGGGTTTTCTGAGGAACATTAAGAAATAAATTCCGTAGTCAGATGGTTAAAAACGTAACTGTCAGGTAAATTAAATTTCGTGGTACTGTAATCTTAAACTACTACTCCCACCATCCGGAAGGCACATGGGAAAATATCTGAATGACTGGACCACCGCAACAACAACTGGACTGGCGGGAACAGTGGTTGAGTCCTAAAGGCCATCATCGGCAACGGTGCAAACCTTCCCTTGGGAAATATGTTCCATCATCGATGAGAGAAAACAGACCCCCACCTTTTCTGTACCCACCAGGGTGGCGAGAACCAACCACCTTGCCGGAGGCTTCTTATTCTCAATTACGAGATGTCTCCCGTGTCAGGGTACTCTAAGTTCATCTTTTCTATTTTTATAGTAAACTAAACATATCGTAAACAGAATCCTTTTTCATTAGCCATCAACAGTATAAAGAAATAATATGATTAGATATTTGACGAAACCATAAAAACAAAAGCTTTCAGGGCAGTAATGTAGTCTATTAATGGAAATCAGGCAAAAAAAAAATTGTTGTGTAAAATTACTAAAATTTAGCAAAACTTCGCAAGACTATTAAATTAATATCATTAAAAAGAAAATTTCTTACATTTTAAAACGGTGCACTCATTATTATTCAATACAATTTTTGGAAGTTATCGGGAAAAACGATATAAATTAAACATTTTTTTAAAAAGAAATTCAAAATACTTGCTCCAGGGTGCGCATTTTCCACCTTCAAGGTAAATTTGTAGCAGATTTGATAGCTGTGAGATAAAACGGGCAAGCTGAGTGTCAACATTACACACACGTTTGTCTTTATTATTATTAGCGATAAAAGAATATTCATAAGATAATGATTATTTATGTCAATTAACTTAACTAAGTTGTTATTTTTTCATTAAATAAGAATAGACCTTCAATATAACTACTGTCCTTCTCAAGAAAATGAATAAAAAATGTTAAACTAGGCAGTAGACTCAATAGATTTTATTGAAATTACTCAGTATTTCTTTAACTGAGATAGGTTCCGAATAGTTACACTAGAAAATTACTTTTTCAAAACACAATCAATAATATCATCTTTATATGAAAGAATAAAGTTTTTCGATTATTTTTATTCCTCTTTAAACATACAGGATAGGGCTGGCCTTGGAAGGAGATGAGGCTAATTGGAAACAATAATGTAAAAAGCCTGTTATATGCAATAATAAATAATGACTAAATAGGCAGTATGGAATTGTATGAAAGGCAGTATGAGAAACAGTATTTATTGTTAAAGATTATAATTATTTTCACTTCAGAGTTTTCATTAACTTTCTTAGAAATCTAAAATTTGAGTTTTAAAAAATCGCAAAAAGTAATAAACTTTTATACATTTTTTTTATCATGTGGTACAATTTAAAACATTTAAATTCTGGAGTGAATGAACGACATAAGAATGTTATTGATGTGAAAGCACTAAGTGTACAAAATATGCATGCATTTCGAAAATGCAAACAATGAAGAAAAAATAAAATATAGAAAATTTAAGATTTTTAATTCTTAAGTCCGTACTAAGCTAAATAAATCCAGATTACATATTCCATTAAAATATTCTATTAATAAAAAATTCTAGAGATAAGAGAGAGAACAATTCAAACGACAAACTAATAATGATTCTAAATAACGCTGGAAGTCAACTTTTACAATATAGTGAAAAATTCTGACATTTAACTAAATCCTTTCTTTCAAAAGAGGTTTAGTTTAAAAGACACTATATGAAGAGATTTACTCTTTGTTGGCCTCTTACCTTTTTCTGGATTTTAAAATGAATCTTGTCTTTTCTCTAGTCTCAAAGCGATTCTCAATATTTGTCCATCTGGAATTTAGAGCTTTTGTACAAACACTTAAATCCTTTCAGCCATTAATCAATCAGGTCAGCCTACATGCAATAAACTTTTCATCGATGTTACATTCTGATGATTTTGTCAAGTTAAACGATTCCAACTGGTAAATGTTTTCATGGTAGGAAATTGTGATTTTAGTCAGTTGTTTCTGTGAGCGCATATTTCAATGTTTCTGGATATATTTATTAATGTTTTGTAAACAAAAAACTGACATTTTATAAAAGCAAAAGAATTTTCGCAAAACTTTGAGCCATATATATTTTTGAAGTACCAATATATTTAGTGAGAAGTTTTTGAAAACTTACATAAAATTATCATGTTTTTGAATTTTTGTAAAAAATATATAAAATCCACACCCATTAAGCAAAAATATATCAATTAAGATTCGAAAGTATTTTGAGAACAGAAAGTAATATGAGGGGGTTTGGGGCTCAAATATTAAAGGAGGAAAACCTTCTAGTCAAGTAAATGTTTTTAATTTCGCAGTTATTACCCGTTTTCTTTACTGGAATATTATATGTATTTCTGTCCAATTTTAAGAATACTGGGAATAAACTGATAAATAACAAGAATTTTTCGAATTGTTTGTATTAGTAAAACATATTACAACTATACATTTTTTTAAAGTGGAATCTCCTTTTCTTCTTTAGTTTAAGAACTACATATTATATTGAGAAATAACTATACAAAATTTTAAAAAAATCATGTGTTGCACTTTAGCTTATTGGACTTTTAGAGATATTTTCGAAGGCTTTATCGAAATTTAAAATTTGAGTTAATAGCATTCAAATATTTAAAAGCTTTAAAAACTAAATTATGTAGATATAGAAATTAATGTAACTTTTCAAGGAATGAATTCAAATTGTACAAAACTATTCAGAAATTAGGATTATTGAATAAAAAAAGATTTAATTTTTCTGCAAAAAGGAGGTTCTCAACATTGATCCAATAATACAAATGCATGGGTCATATTTCCAGTTTCTAAATTTTATTACAACGGAAATAGGTAACAGTCGCTTTTGCCAAACAAATGGTTCTCCAGGATAGGTAATATGTATCCTGGAGAATGGTTTTGTACTTGATATTTTAACAAAATATCAAGTACAAAACATGATGTTCATGATTAACAACATAAAAGTTTTTTTTGTCATTATATTGTAAGATTAAATTCGGGTGTTTTTAATCTGCTTTTTTCATTGTGTACATGGAGTCAAATTTCCATGTACACAAGAATTAACAAGGTTTCATGTACAAATTCCCTGTCATAGAGACATCAAAAATGTAAATGACTTTGTACTCCATCTTCTAATTGTTCATAGTTTCTCGTAGTACTCTAGATAGTATTATAGACTTTCTCACTAGTTGTCTTTGGCCACCAGCTGGTTCGCCAGGAATAATAATTGATAATATTTTATGGCAGTTAAGACCTTTAAATATAACTTCATGCCCATAATTCTGCCGAATTGCCTAATATTATCCCTAGGTTTTCTGAATTGTCGTGCTGAAGTTTTATTTATTTTGTACATGAAAATATCTAATAAAGTCCGATAACACAATAAAGCTATTAAAACCGTAAACATCTAGTTCATTCCTCTTCTAATTTTAGAGATATTGTAACGTTGCTTTTTACTCTAGAATCCTTCTTCTTTAACTTTCAGCATTAGAAGAAAATCATGCTATTCAATAAAACGATAAATGGTTTAAATTTCAAAAAATTTTAAAATCAAACAAAAAAAACGTTTTTTTTTTTTTTTCTTCTTTTAAATTTCTAAATTTCAAGAAATGTTTCCTCCGCTATTAAATTAATATCGTTAAAAATAACATTTTTGTATTCTTAATATTGTAAAAATAATTTTTTGTACATTATTTCTGTATTGTATATTATGCTGAGAAATCAGCAAAATATTCGCTTAATTTTTAATGAATTAAAATTTTAACTTTCATTTTTTTAAAAAATAGCTGCGAAAATTCGCACACATATACTCATTTATCTTTATAATTAGAAAAGAAACAGCGATTCGCAATATAAGCTGCACAGATATTAAACAGAATTCTTCTTTAGTTTTCAAACATGGGAGAAAATCAAACGAATAAACGTTTGATAAAACAGTAAAAACGGCTTTAATTTTAGGAAATATTGCAGTCTATTATTGAAATTTAAGCAAAATTATGAAAAATTGCAAAAATGAGAAAAATATTAGTACGACTATTAAATTAGCATTATTAAAAAGATAAGTTTATAATTTTGTTATAATGTAAAATTCATGTGCAATAATATTTTCGGAAGTTATTGCAGGAAAACGTCAAATAGAAGCATATGTGCAATTTTTTTCGGCAGTTAAAAATCAACAAGCACCAGGATCTCGCTTAATTTTTTATTATTTAAAATCTAATTATTTTTTTAAAAAATAGTCCCGATCTGCACATTCTCATCTTTTAAAATGTATTTGTGAAAAATTAGGTAGCTCTGTATAGAATTTTCTACCCTGGAATGTGCTTACACGCACATTCATTTCTTTTATTAGATGAAATAAAATACATTTTTACCCACAAAAAATTTAAATTTGTAATTTTTAAAATTTATTATGCCGAAATAACTGATAAAATGTCACTTATATAAGATTACAAACCTCTATAATGTACCTACAGGATAGGATGTACCTACATGACTCAGAATCACATACCAATACAACGTCAAAAATGCTTCTTAGACCTGCGAGATAGCGTTGAATACCCTAACTTTACCTAAGAATCTCTACATTTCAGTTTTACAATGGTAATAACTATGATAATAATGATTCAATGATAATAACTAATGTCTTTACAGATATACACGCTGTTACAAAGTTTATAAATATTTGCATTCGTCTTGAAATATCTCAGACAGATCTGAAATACTCAGATTCTGCTGTGAAAATCAAGCAATTTAGGCGTAATTTACATAAAAACGGCAATTCCAGTAATTTGGCGACTTGGCGACCTTTTGGCGAGATTCTTGGCGAAAAATAGATAGTTCTGGAAAATGCCATTACTAAGCGAGATAGCTTAGAACTCTCCAGGACCTTGGCGAAAATCCTAGATTTTCATGCCAAATCGGGTATAAATACCACCGCCCCATTATTCTAGATATTTCTACGAATAAAAGTCTTGTGATTTTCGAGAAATTATTTTATCAATTCTCAATTTACACGAACCCGGAAGCGTGGTACAACGAGAACAGAGAGAGAACATAACAAGTGACGTAGCAATGACGTCACATCTAATTGGGTCAAGTGGCCCAAAATTTTGATTAGCTTATGTGTTTAACACCTTTCTCTCTCTCTCTCTCTCTGCATATGCATGTCGGTATTTCGATCTATGATGCCATTAAAACTATATTATTTTCTCAATTAAAAATTAATTTGAAATTCATTTAAACGTTTGCATTCGTGTTTGGACGGTAAAAAATATGTGTGTGTGCATTTCTCCCATGGACGAATTCTATTATCGTGCTATTGAAAGTATAATTTGCCTTTTGAGGTTGTGAAAGTGTTTTTATATTTATTTTCACAATTTCGAATAAACTGTGCTATTCCAATTTAAACCTTGCATCTACTGAGGCCAGATCTGACGTCATAACTACGCCACAGCATGATCATTGAGAATGACCGTGCTTTCTTCAGGGTGGGCAACTTTGACATCATTGGACATGGTCTCGATATTGCTATGCTAAATGAAGATTCTCTTAGTAAAGACTCGAGAATCCCAAACGCTTGCGACGCTGTCTACCGTGTCAGGCAAGCATTTGCAAACCATTAACTATGTGAATCATCTAGATAAATCCTACATCTTCTAGAAAACTTTAAAATCCGCTGTTGAGACATTCTGCATAATTTAATTGGTTGCAAATAAATTGCTTTTCTGTAATTATAATTCTTATTAGAACAAACATTTATAAACTTGTGTTTTTTTTTGTTTTTTTTTGAGATTTTGTCAAAATATATTTTATAAAATATTTTTCTATGTTGTATTATATTTATTAATCTGATTATCCCACAATTTAAAATACAAGATTATTGTTTGGATCATAATATTATATTAGATTTGATTTTCAAAACAAATTTGGATCAATTCCTAAAACGGCATATGTTTTAATGAATTGCTATGAATAAGCTATTAGACGATCTATATATCCCATCATGCAAAGCAATCAAAATAAAATTTTATTCGGAAAACTCTATTTCACGGCGAGTTAACTTCATCATTAATGATTATAGGAGAGATAGCTAACAAAATAGCGCGCCGATTTCTTCCTATTATGATGTTTAAATAGAGAAACAATTTTACCATCGCATTTCATGAAGAATTTCACAGTTACTTCCTCTCTCTCTGACTTCTGATTACCAATCCTCTTTAATCGAAATTTATAAAGAGAGATTCTGCCTTTTCAAAATAATTTATTCTACTATCTGGCCAGACATCACATTGAAATGTAAATTTTAAATTCCGCAGGGGATGAGAATTTCCAGGAAATTTCAGATCGCTCTTTTCGCCTTCTTGTCCATTTATCTCTCATCATGTCTATGTTAATTTAAACATAGAATTCCTTACCGTGCTGCCCTGGCGGAATTCTCCCTCATTTAGCATCGCGCCAACACAGGATTGCTGAAATTCCCAGATAATGGCAGAAACTGCCAGATAAGTGGTGTTGGAGTTAATCGTTTATATAAAGCATTAATCTTGTATTAGTTCGTCTTTCTTTATATTACTCTAACCAAATAATTTAGATCTATTTCGATGTAGGTGTTTAAACACTTACTTAATTCCCTGCTTTATTCTCTTTGACCATATATAATAGTTAATATGACCGAAATTTAATAATTAAATGTGTGGTCCCCAATTTTATGATAAATTATACTAACTGTCTCATAAAAATATTTGTAAATGAGCTCTTCTAATGAAAATCAGTTTCATTTTATCATAGTTGTATTAAAAAGCTAAATATATGGTTCTTCCTTTGTCTAACATTTGTATAGTAATTCCACTTTTGTATTCGTATTGTAAACTATACGGATATTAAATACTATTCCACTCAGATGACCACTTGATTTTCCAGTAATGTTGATCACGTTTAACTTTAGATAAGTTATTTAAATATAATTTCATGACAATAGTTTCTCACAAACATTCAGATATTAAATCATTGCTGTTTAATTATTATTTATGCTCTTTTTGTTGTACATATGAACTTTCTGAATGAAGACAATCGTATGATATCATAGCGCTATTAAAAACGTAAATATCTTGTTCGTTTCTCTTCTAATTTTAGCGATATTGTAACTTTATTCTTTTATCTGTTTAAACAACATAGATATTTAAAAAAATTCTTCTTCCTTAGTTTTTTTACAAAAGAAGAAAATCGTGAGATGGAATATTTCATGAAATAATGAAAACAGTTAAAATGTATCTATTGTTGGCAATTAGAGCAAAATGTATTTTTAAAATGTTGCGATAATTTTAAATTGATGTCAAATAGTATGGCATGTAGAGTGCCCACTATTAGTAACACGCAAATTCATTTTTATTAGTAATAGAGATGATCATCAAACTTTCGATGTCAACCTTTAGATGTCGCGACCTCTAGATGCATCATCAAGGATTGCCAATCTCGAACCACAGTACATTTTCGAAAGTAATGTCAAAAACACTGCTTCACTGCACAATCTCCATATTTTTCTATCCTTGTAATCTCACACTTTTTCTTTTGTGCATTTAATTTATTTGATATATTTATATTTTATTTATAAGTTCCAAATTATCTATTGCAGATTTGTTTTGCAATGTTGATGCTATGTCAGGTAATAAATGAAATTACCCCTGTTCCAGTCTACAAGTTTGGATTTTACTTCAACAATAGGTAGGAAAATCATTCTTTTAAACATTATCGAGATATAGTTTTTTCTTATCTCATTACATTTAAATAAACTGTAATGAAATATAGTGCAAAAGAGTTTCTTCTGTTGCCTTAAATCTCAATAAAAATTACTTTCTCAATTAATAATTTCGTCTCATTTTGCCATAAATATAATGTGTATAGGATATTTCTTTTTATTTTCATTAATATGTTGTCTTATATTGTTGTGAATTCAGAGTTCATTCGATTTGTTAGTCGATGATGAAAACAATCAATTGGCCTCAGTAACAAACGACGACTTTTATTAACACGAAGATAAGAATACGCAGGCAATAAATGCTCAGCCGAGACGTGCACAAATAACACACAGTAAATCACAGCAAACAGTTGTCCACTAGTGGTAATCGGTAGTAATAAAAACCATAGCACACACGGCCAGACAGAACTCAGCTGAAGGAGGGAATCTACGTAGTAACACTTTAAGGTTTCTCCAAATGCCTGCAATACTCCACTGTCCCTTCATTTTAGCTGTATCTAGCTGCTGACACACTACTACACGATTGACTACTGCTCACACGACTCGATGCTGCTTCTTCAATAAACACCAGGACAAGGCACACAGCTCAATTCCCCAATCGCTTGAGCTCCACTCAACACCTGCGCTTCGCTGGATTAATCCAACTAATTCACTGCTGATTCGCTATGCGACTCTAAAGCTCTCGACGACTCTATATATGATTGTCTTCAGCTTAGATTGCCAGGCTTTTATAGCTTCCGCAGCCAAGGTTCTGGAACAATCAGGCCGGTTTCGGTTTCTATTCGCTCTATCACCCAAATTCTCGAATATTCCAGTATTATCTATTTTTTCAACAAATTAGTCGCCAAGTTTATCACGAAAAGCTGAGATCACTGATTCGGCATCCGATCAGTATCCAACCGAGCTAATTGTAAAAAGGTCTTTCCAGTGAACTTCATTACAGATTTGTACCAATATTATTGGTATTCTATATGAAACACAATTTAATGATCAACTTTGAAATATTGCATACTATTTTATTCTAAAATCAATTTAAAAAAGGGCAAACAAAATATTTCATTTCAATATAAAATGAAATTTAATGATCTACAATGATTTATAATATACTGTTTTATTCTAAAACCAGTATTGAAAAAAATCAAAATATTGATTTATGTCGAACAACAATTTGATTCTACTCGCAATAAAAGACGTTTTCAAAATAATAAAATTTAATTAGGGAAAAAATATTTTATTCGAGAGTTTACTTCTGTAGTAAAGAATAGTTTATAAAGGATCGGCGGGAAACACGACACTTAATAACACTCCAATTTCTTCGTATGATACGCTGAAATAGAAAAGCAATTTTATCATAGTAGTTTCTGAAACAGCTCCCGGAGATCCTCCTTTTCGGCTTCAAAATATTACACCGTAAAAATCGAAATTTATTATGAGAATCTTTCCCATCTCAAAATAAATTATTCTATTATCTGGAACAGCATCATATTAAAATGCAAATTTTAAATCCCTCAGAGGATTAGTTTCAACGGGGAAATTCAATCTTCTCCTTTTCCTTTCTTATCTATCTACCTATATGCATGTCTATATAAATTTAAACATAGACTTCCTCACTATCCAGGTTCTAGAGAAATTCTCACTACACACAAGACGGTTGAAACTTTCAGGTAATACTAGAAACTCGTGGATAAGATATGTTGGAGTTAGTAACTGATGTGTAGTATTATTCTAGTTCGACACGTATTTTTTCTATAGTATGCTAACCAGAAAGTTATGAAGTCAGTTATATTCTGAATAAGGTATTTTTACTACCAATTTACCACATTTATTCCTCAGTGTCATATCTCATGGTGAATATTGTTACAAATTTGTAATGTTGCTTCCCAACTTGGTTAGTTCAATCATTGGAAAGACCGTTTTAAGATTAGCTCTGTTTGATGCTGAAGGGATGCCGAATCAGTGATCTCAGGACTTGGCGATAAGCTTGGCGACCATATCGCGAGTTGGTGACGAATTTGCCGACGTTGGCTGCAAAATAGAAAATGCTGCAATCTTCGAGAGTTTTGGTAATAAAGCGAATAGGAATTGAGATATGTCTGATTGCTCCAGAATCTTCTCTGCTCGGCTCCGTGAACTATAACAGCCTGGCAGTTTAAGCTGAAGTCAGTCCTGTATAGAGTCGTCGAGAGCTTTAGAGTCCCATAGCGAATTAATTGGATTAATCCAGCGAAGCGTAGGTGTTGAAAGGAGCTCAAGCGATTGCTGAATTGAGCTGTGTGACGAGTCCTGGAATTTATTGTAGAAGAAGCATCGAGTCGTGTGAGTAGTAGCCAATCGTGTAGTAGTGTGTCGGCAGCTGGATACACTAAAACGAAGAGACAGTGGAGTATTGCAGGCGTTTGGAGAAACAGTAGAGTGTAGTTACGTATTTTCTCCCCTTCTCCTGCTGAATTCTGTCTGGCCGCTTTCTTTGCTGTCGTTGTTATTACTTCCGATTACTACTCGCGTGCTTACGCTTGTAGTAGTATGCTGCTGTGTGTGCCCTGTGTTACTCTCGGTTGTAGATTTGTTGTCTGCATATTCTTCACTTCGCGTTTAATAAAAGCCGTCGTTCGTTATTGAGTCCTATTGATTGATTCACATCATACACCCACTACAAGCGAACCCGGTGACTTTGCGGACTTAGTGGAATTGAAGTTCCGTAACAATATCATCCATACGTAAGGGTTAAGTGCATGATGCTGCTATTTTAAAGCATATTATTAAAGCCGAATCATCAAAATCATTTATAGGTGGAATATTATATTGGTATTTATCCAGATCTATAAATATTGGGATTGAATATTACTGGTATTTCTTGGATTGTAGGTAATTATTTTTTGCCTCAGATATTAGATAATTCCATCGCTTTGGTTTACAGGTTCTTGGTTACGGACAGCCCTAATGATTTCAAATAATCGTCAGATTATTTAATAGATAAAGAGTTTTTATATTACTTACGCCTAAGTAGTACTGTCACTCCTGAAAAGATTTCATATTGATAGAAAAAGAAATTTATTTATTTATTTTATCTGCTTCTAAATAAATTATAACGCAATGCAGTGTAAGTAAATATTTTCTGAAGAATGAAGTAGTCCCTCCCCTTTCTGTCATGCTCGCCATTGAATAAGAGTTTTATTAAATAATGTGGTAGCATATTTTATGTATGTATGCTTCGTCGTAGTTTTATGAAACATATGAACTAATTCTGTCAAGAAAAAGAAAAAATTATGTTTTCTTTTAATATACAATTAAAAAATTAACATCGTTTTTGGGAAAATTTTATAAATCTAAAGAAAATGCCTTCTAGATATGTTATAAATCCTTAATATCCCTCTAGTACTGTGATATCTTTTTTTAAATATATATAAGTTTATTCAAAAAGAAGAGGCAAATTTAAAATTCATGCACTGTACTTTCAATTTATATTTAAATTTTTACTTCAGTTTACCTTTATTTTTAACTTGCTGTGTGAAAGTTATTCTTTCTGAGAAAACAAGTAAGAAAATGTAATCTGTCTTTGTTAATTATGCTTATATAAATAATAATTTTACGTAAAGCAAATAAGTTGTACCTGTATTGCAGCATTTCTCACTAAACTTTTTGAATCAGCTCATGATTTCGAGAGAAATTTCCGGAAATATTCTATATAGAATTAAATTTAATTTATAAAAATGTACTATCATATACAACAACAAAAAAAACACTATTCTACGAAACATTCTATTATATAACAAAAAATCCTATTCTATGAAAAATTCTGAAAAATCACACATTATTTGACATTGAAAATAATTTTATTCCAAAGTTGATTCATGTTATTGTTACCAGGTAACACTAAATACCAGAAAATCTCAACATCCTGTCATGGTTCAAAAACAAAATTTAATTCAGAAATCAGTGTTTCTCTGCAAGACATAACTTCAAAGATGATGGATAAAGGGAGAGACTGTTTCTTCTCAAAATAATTTAAGCTACTATCTGACAGAACATCATATTGAAATGTAAATTTTTAATCTCTCTGAGGATCGAGTTCTGCTGGAAAATTCAAATCTCTCAGACTTCTTGTCTATCTATCCGTTCCTATGTCTATGTTAATTTAGACTTGCATTTGCTTACCGTGCAGGTCCAATTAAACACAAGACGTCTTAGATGTTCCTGGAAACTCAGAGATAAGAAATGTTGGAGTTATCGCTGATACAGAAACGTAATCTGACATAAGCATGTCTTTCTCTGTGTCACAATTACCAGGGTGTTTGGGTCTATTTCGATGAAACGGTATATTCACCTATTTATTCATCTGCTTTATTCCTCAGGGCCATATCTGATAGTTAAAATGATCCATATATCACAGTTAGAGTAATTTGGGTTCAAAGGTATATTATGTAAGCCAATTTATCAAAATATGTACATATGGAACCATATTTGGTATTTAAACCGGCTATATAAATATCATAAATAATTTCATTATATTTTCTTGAATAGCAATTTGTTTATAATAGTTTTAGTTAGTGGGTACAAAATTTTGTTATACCATTGGAATTACTGGTGGCGTAATGAAAAATAATAGGAGAATTTTTAAACATGGTCAGATGATGTAATCTTCTTGTTGTTTGCTAATTCTCCAGTTTGAAATGCATTAAGATTTGTCTGAAAAGTCACTTATTATTAAAATAGGAAAAAAATGATATTTTTATTTTTTACTGAATAAAATTTAATGTAATACAGTGCAAGAAAAGTATTTCTAAGCAATGAAATGTTTTCCCTACTATGAATTTTCCTTTTATAAACTCCTGTAACACTATGAATAAGTTCCTGTTACACTATGAATTTTCCTTTTACAAATATTTTAATTATGCCTGCCCTATTATGGGTTTAAGCCCAATATACAATTTTATCTAGTACAGTAATTAAAATACATATAGTCTTTCAGTATAAAGCCTAAAAAGTTTTATCTAATGCCAAAATATGAAAAATAATTTCCAAAACGAAGAACAATCTTCCAGCCACAATCACTGTTCGAATTTCGGCCTTTTTATTTCAGAGAAATGTCATGGCTTCTAGGTATGTCATCAATTGCCTCCTATCTCAGACCACCCTACATGTTCAAGAGATATCTCAAAAACATTTCACAGAACATTTCCTCTTCAATTCCTATCACTGTAACCAACTGTTTTCTTCCATTTGTCAGTTTATTGATTTAATAAATTAATATCTTATTTAGAAGATCCAGGTTTGCTACTCTCACTGAACTACTTCTTACTTAATGGACTTAATTATCAATTTAAAAATGTACAAAAATGTATAATCTGTATTAATAATAGAGATTAGTGTGTGTGTGTGTGTATGTTTGGTACATTTATACTTGGGAGGTGAAAATCTGAACATTGGAGCAATTTTTTTTCGAATTTTTAATTCGAACTTTAATTAATCAAAAATTGTACCTTAGAATTTTTTCGCGATAACTAGTGAAAATATTATAGCACAAGAATAAATTTCAACCATTTTAAAATTTAAAAATATTTTTTAATGATATCAATTTAATTATAGTACGAATTTTTTCTGAAATTTTGTAAATTTTTAAAAAAAATATCTTATTTGCCTGATTTGAAACAATAGTTTACACTGTTGTCCTGAAGTTCAAAATGTTTTCTTTGTTTCATCAAATCACTCACTGCATGAATTTCTTTCATTGCTGGAAACAAATAAGAAGGATTTTGTTTAATATCTGTGTAGTTTACAGGGCGGATAAAAAAGAAAATTAAAGACAGAAAACAGTGAAATTTAGAAGAGGCGGGACCGTACATTTACGTTTTTAATAATGCTATAATTTCATAGGAATGATTATCATTTCAAAGGTTCATGCACACATTAGGGAGAACATATGTAAGAAAATAAAATAACACGGTTTTAATATCTGATAATTTGACAAAATCATGAAAATGTAATTATGTTTATACGATACAAATAAAATGTATTACCAGTTTTCCTGGCAAACCAAGTGGTGGCCAAAGGTAACTAGATCTCTTTCATCTGTAAGAAGAGAACACTGTAATGTCATATAGCCTTACACTAACAAGAAGATTTAAAAATCCGTGAAAATTTACCGATAAAGCCTAAATATTTAAAACACAACCTTCGAAAAAATAAGTATTTACGCTTTAAACTAGCATATAAAAAAACATTTGTTCTGTAATGATTTCAGAAGTTGCAAGCTGATTGGTCTATATTGGTAAGGTTCATGTACACAATGAAGAGAGCATTAAAGAAACATCTTTTAATATCTGTCAATTTCAAGGAATCATAAGCATGAAATTACATCTAACGATTTATTTTAAATCAAGTATCGTCTATGAATCAGCTGCTCGGCATAGCTCACTGAATCTCCCTTTCGGTAAAATAGAGACTCAGTAATGTTACGTGATCTTACATTAACAAGGACGGTTTGAAAAATCAACAATGCATACTTTAATATTTAAAACAAAGTCATCGAAAAAATGATATTTACGTTTTAATCTTGCATATAAAATACTATTTTTTTTTAAATAATTTTTTCAGAAGTTGAGAAAAGTAAGATGAGAAGATGAGATGAAGTAAAAATTAGCCAAAGTACGAAATATTAACATATATTTTGATTATTTAATTAATTTTTAAAAGAAATAATTATTTAAAATTAATAAAAAGTGGAAACATTATAAATATCTATATGTGGCTCCTAGAATGGAATTTAAAAATCTCATGTCGTAAACATTTTGTAATATAAAACTATTTTATTCAAGAAATCTTTAAGACAAAGTTACAGAAAATATATACCTATTAGTAACCATCAACACCAGCAAACCAGCTAGTCGCCAAAGGCTGCTAGTATATTACAAAAGACAATCAACATTGTACCAGTTTTACTTTAACAGTCAAATTTTGACATTGTATCAACATTAGATCTAACAATCGTACTTAGGATCAATAATTATAAAAAATGTAATTTTTCATATTTCATTGTACCTAAACATACTATTATGTAATGCACTTTAATTAAAGTCTTTCCTTTACTGCAGCTCTTATTACTGAAGAATAGTTTTATAATGTCATCAGATTTTTATTCCGGATATTACTAATATTTATTATTTTCTTTCATTTGTCATAAGATATATTCTTATACAATTAGTATAAATTATAAAATGGAATTTAAGGATCGTCCTTTAAATCCTATACACTATTTGATTCTAAACTCAAACTTGAATGAATTCAATATTTATTTATACTATCATCAACTATTAACAATAAATAATCAGATTATTTATACCCCGCAGGATCTTAGGAAGTGTTCATTTCATCCGTAATGTATAATGAATAAAGTGAGAGATAATCAAGTTAATGACACTCCTATTCCTTCACATTACGGTGTTTTAATAGGGAAGCAATTTTACTAGAGCCGTCTTCAAAATTCGCCCTTGTTTCTAGTTCCAGATTAAATCGAAACTCATATCGGGAGCCTTCGCCTCTTCTAAATAATTTATTCTGCTTATCTAACACAGCATCATATTGAAATGTAAATTTCAAACCTCGCAGAGGATCAGCCTCCCCTGGAAAATTCAGGTCGCTCCTTTTGCCTTCTTGTCCATTTATCTCTCATCATGTCTATGTTAATTTAAACATGGAATTCCTTACCGTGCAGGCCCTCAAGGAATTCTCCCTCGTTAAACATCGCCCCACACAAGATGGCTGAAATTCCCAGATAATGTTAGAAACTGCCAGATAAGTGGTGTTGGAGTTAATCGTTAATACAGTGCATTAATTTTGTATCGGCACGCCTTTCTCTGTAGTAGTCTAACGAAGATCAATCAGTTCTATTTCGATGAAAGGTGTTTATACCACCTATTTATTCTTCTGTCACGTTTCTTAAGATCCTGTCTGATATCTTTTAGGAAAGAGATATGATAGCTAAGAAGAGTTATTTTGACTTTATTTAAGATTATTTTATTCGATTCATTAAGATATCTTTAAATCAGATCATATTTCAGTATCTGATCTGGCTACCGAGTCTATTATATATATGTAATAATCAGCTTTTCTTGAATTTCATATTATAAAATTGGTTATATATTATATTTCTTTTATTTTCTTTCACTTAAAAATATGAAATAGCTTGATAGTTTTAGAACTTCTCAGGGAGAGGGTAGGCGAAGTATGGATCAATACGATGATCCATTGTGGGCAGAGTATTCATTACCTGATGTGCTTTCCTTTTTTCGCGCTTTTAAGAATTGCAACTTATATTCTGAAAAGCATTCTTTTTGACAAAATATGCAAAGCAGTTTTTCATTTTTTTACTTCTCTGTGTATAATCAGTTTTACTGTGATTAATTGTAAGATACTTCAATGAAGTAGTTTTTTTTTTTTTTTTTTGCTGCGCGGCCATGCTTTTCTCTGATTAAAAATTTTAATAAGTAATTATATGTAATTTGATTGTATTGAATAAATTTTATTATATGAATTAATTAAGTATAGTTTGATTCTACAAAATATGGAAGATTAAATATGTTCTCCCTCTTGCAATCCAATTTTGAGAAATAAGACAAAATGAACCACATACAATATCTCCAGGTTCAATGACTTGACAGATTTCGGCAAATAATTTTGTGACTTTGCATAGAACGTCTCACTAATTAAAATACTATACGCTTATTGTGAAAATATAATAAATAGTTCTTTCATACGGTGTTTTATGATGCAATTTTCCAAAGTCGGTTGACATAGTATATCGAAGCTGTAATTGTAATGATAAATGAAATTATATATAAAGGACTTCCTTTTAACTTGTTTTTGCAAATTATTTTTCAAATTGGCATATTACTAACTTTTAAAATTCGTCTGTGGTACACTTTTCTTTTATACTCTTCATCTGCATGTCATTCTTGAGTTCCAAGTCAAATCTATGGCCTGAGATTAAGAATTTCTATTAAATCAAAATTATGGTCCATTTAGCAACCTATTTGCATTTATCTTCGTTTCATTTAAGAGTAAGCATTGGATATTAGGTTCTAGTGGATTTTTCTACTTGCAAAATGATTGTTTTTTAAAAAATTGTTATTTATTTTAATATTATCAATTAGCATAAACCTGTTTATTTTAATAATAAGCAACGTTTCTCTATCATGAATATACATCATTGCTGTACGGATTATCGGTTTTTATTTAAGAACGTTATTTTAATTCACAATGGGATAATCGAGTATCACTTTTCCTTGTTTTCGACATTATCTACAGTATTGTATGAATATCATGCCAATTGAATTCCTTGTGATCCTTTTCAAAACTCCTGAAAAATTTGTGAAAATTATTCATTGACTCTCATTGGTGACAAGCATTTTACCAAAAGTACTTTTTTAAATTCTTCTTTACAGTTTTACTTAAGAATAATTTCTATCATGTGTTCTCTCAGGCCTGCTTAACTACGGATCGACGATTTCTTTAAAAGTTTGAAATCCTTTAATAAAAAGTTGAAAATGATACACGTTTCACTTGTATTCAATCATGCTCGTATGAACAGTACAACATTAGTGAGTGTCAGCTATATTTCAATCATGCTCGTATGAAGAGTGCAACATTAGTGAGTGTCAGCTATATTTCAATAATTCTCGTATGAACAGTACAACATTAGTGAGTGTCAGCTATATTTCAATCATGCTCGTATGAACAGTACAACATTAGTGAGTGTCAGCTATATTTCAATCATGCTCGTATGAAGAGTGCAACATTAGTGAGTGTCAGCTATATTTCAATAATGCTCGTATGAACAGTACAACATTAGTGAGTGTCAGCTATATTTCAATCATGCTCGTATGAACAGTACAACATTAGTGAGTGTCAGCTATATTTCAATCATGCTCGTATGAACAGTACAACATTAGTGAGTGTCAGCTATATTTCAATCCTCTTGCACAGAGAAACAAATTTTCTATCGCTATTTCCCCAACAATTTTCTGGTTTCTAATTATCAACGCTCTTAAATCGAAATTTATAATGAGAACCTTCACTTTCTCAAAATATTTTATTCTATCTTAAAGGCAAGTATCATATTGAAATGTAAATTTTAAATCCCGCGGAAGATAAGTTTGTGCTGAAAAATTAGGACCAATCTTTTTTCCTTCCTGTCTATTCTATAACTCACTCTGTCTATGTTATTTAAGCATGTAATTCCTTATCCTACGTGCCCAGAAGAAATTTTCCCTCATTAAACATCGCGCCATACAGGGCAGCTGAAATCAGCAGATAAGGCTACAAACTTCTAGTTAAGAGGTACTGGAGTTAATCACGGATTAGAATATTAATCTTGTATCGGCACGTCTTTCCCTCTATCAGCATAATCAGGATGATTATGGCCTATTTCGATGAAGGTATGTATATCACTTAATTACTTCTCTGACTTTGTGTCTTATTAACTTTCATATGTGATCCGAGATCATGCATAGTAATTAATAGGATCCAAATTTACTAATTAAATGGATGGCAATCAATTTTATAACAGACTATACCAGCTTTCCCATAAAAATATTTCTAAATAGAACAATTTTTGGAGATAAAATAAGGTTATTTAAATACTATAAATAATTTACACTTTCTTGAATTGTAGTTTATTTTTTAATATTTTTATTTTGAAGTACTAAATGACTTGAGAGGTTCAGAATTCAAACCGTTCTACTTTAGAGAAGTATAATAATTTTAAACAGTAATATATTAATAATTCGCTTGCGTTCCTTTTCGATTATTTGAGTAATAACAGAACATCATCTAATGTCTAAAACGGCTTCTTATTGACAAAATAAGGAAAAGCCCTTTTTTTTAAAATTTTCACTGAATAAATCTTAATCTTGCAATAAAGTGTAAATGAAATAATTCCAAACAATGAATTATTTTTCATATTCTCATATAGTTTACTGGAAGAAAATTTAATTATAAAAATTCTTTTAACTATATTATAACTATATATTAAAAATAATCGTTACAAAACAGAAAACGCATCATCCAATAATAATTACTAGTCCAGCTTCTCCAATTTTTTATTTCATATGAAATATGATGACCCCAGATCTCATCATGAAATTCCTACCGCTCACGACAATACAATCTCAAGAAAAAGTATTCACTATATACTTTTACTTATACTTTTATAATTTATATACATGAAAAGTACTCACTATTTACTTTCTATATACTTTTCTATACAAATAACTAACGTTTGTGAAAACTGATTTCTTAGATTAATATTTTATTTAGAAATTTCAATTCATGCCCTGACTTACTTATCAATTATTAGTCTAGTCGACATCATCATACTTCCAGTCTTTATGGTTTGACTCTACTTCAAAAACAAGTACGAAAATCTTATTATTACAAAAATTATGTGAAAACATAATTTTTCTTGTTAATATATTTAAATATATTTCTTGCCAATATATTTAAATAATTTATAATGAAATAAATTGAAAATGGGGGGTTTCTTTTGTTGCCACAATTCTGCCTAAAAAAATTAAACTTTCTCAAACTCATTCGTATTTTGTCCGAAATATATTTACTTTTTTATTTGCCATAAGATATTTCATAAAAATAGTACATAATATTAGAACAATTTAATGGTCGAAATTGAAATCTCACCTACTGTTGGATTCTAAAATCAATTAAAGATGGGAAAAATAAAATATTTCATTTTTTGTCCCAAATCTGTTTCAAAAAAAGAATACTTTTTTTATCTTATGAATTGGACAGATTTTTTTCCCTGATTTGACGAATTTATAAGCATTATAAAGAAAAATATCGCATTATATTTTCCTTTTCACAGTATAAAATGCAATTTAATGATCCCCTTTGAAATATTATATACTAATTGATTCTTTAAATGGAGTTTGAACCAAATCAAAAATTGGTTTATGTTATCATCACCCACAAACACTAAACAATCAGATCATCCTATTTACATTTAAGAACGATTTTAAAATAAAATTTAATTAGAATAAATATTTCAGTCAAGATTTAACTGCAGTTACTATGAATAATACATAAACAGGAAAGTTAGGGACAACACACTTAATAACACTCCAGCTTCTTATCATTATAAGTAGAAACACAGATGCCATTTTAATACCACCATTTCTACAACAGATCCTGGAGATCCTTCATTGTGACTCCAGATTATTAAGCTTGTAAATCAAATTTATTATGAAAACCTTCGACTTCGAAAACCTTAAATCATTCTATTATCTGGAAGAACATCTTATTGAAATGCAAATTTTAAATTTCGCAGAGGATTAGGTTCTACTGGGAAATTCAAACCATTTCTTTTTCCTTCTTGCCTACATACCGCCTAGAATGTCTATGTAAATTGAAACATGGAAGTCTCTACCGTGCAGGTCCTGAAGGAATTATGTCTCCACGCAGGATTGTGAAACTCTTACATAATATTACAACTCGCAGTTAAGAGATGTTGCAGTTAATCATTGATGTGTAGCGTTAATCTGCTTATGGCGTGTCTTTTTCTGTAGTATGCTAACTGTGGTGATTCAGGTCTATTTCGATGAAGGTGTTTATATTACCTATTTACTTTGCTTTTGACCTCAGGATCATATTTCATAATTAATAGTATCCATATAAATATTTAAATTCGTGGTATATGAATTTTAAAATATGTTATAAAAGACGAATCATCAAAGTATTTATAGATGAAACCCTATATTGGTACTTAATCATTTGTATAGATATCATAAATAAATATTACTAGCATTCCTTGAATTGTAGTTAAATATATGTCTAGCAGATATTAGATAATTTGATAGCTTATGAATTTCAAGTGGTTTGTTATAGACAGACAGAAAATGTTTTCTAATCATGGTCAAATAATGAAACATCTTACGCTTTCGTATTCCTCATACCTTTCGCTCCTAAAAAGCATTTTTATTGAAAGAAAAAAAAATTGTTTATTTATTCAATTTTCATATACCTAGATAAATTAAATGCAATAATTGGCAAGTATACATTTTCTGATGAAGGAAATGGTTTATTTCTACACTGTCAGGCATGGTATATGGACCACTAATGCCACTAATTAACTGCCGACAAACTTGCCAAGATTGACACGATATATTCAGTGCAATGTTAAATTGAAACAAAAAAAAATTTATTCCCTCATTTTTGTAAGCCAATACCAATGAAGGCATTCTCTGGAATCATGCTTTTATTAGAGAGTACGCTAGAAACTTTTGGGGGGACCACACCAGCTGGTTTGATTTTTTTAACTTGAGGCATGAAAGACACAAGGAGTGTTTAAATGAAAAAATAAGAAACGCCTCAAAACGTAACCGTTAACATATTTGCCTACGCTGCTATGGGAGAACGTGGCGAGACATCTAGGGATGCAGTGGAGTCTCTGGCCTTAAATAGGAACACGCGCCGGCATCCGCATGCGCAGGAGAGAGCGGAGGCTCTTATAAAGAGAGCTGTCCAATTGACGTGGCAATGCATGTCAAGACAGGATGGCGTTCACATTGCAAAATTCGACGATTGAGGAGTAGGGTGGCTTTACCTGATTTCTGACAGCGACGGAAGATGTTAAACCGGCCGCTATTCATCATACGGAGGGTATGGTACTGCTCCATGATAATGCGCGTTCACACGTCTCCAGGTTCACACAAGCGGAACTGACCTAGTTCAAGTGGGGCAACTCGACAATCCGCTCTACAGCCAGGACATGTCGCTCTGCGATTTTCATGTGTTTGGTCATCTGAAAAAATATCTGAATGGGAAGAGCTTCAACTCGGACGGCGAACTCAAGGACGCTGTGAAGGACTGGGTCCCGTCGCGGCCGCAGGAATTCTGGGTACAAGGAATCCTTCGACTCCTTTATCAATGGGATCATTGTGCTCAGGCCTAAGTTGTATACTTTGAATAGTCTTCATTTATACCGACAGTGTATTTAGTACCTATTCATTTGAGCACCCCTTGTATTCTTAGTCAGAAGAAAGATAAAAAAAAAAATAATTTTTCTTTGTTCATTATGCCTATATAAACAATTCTGCTAAATAAGTTGTACATGTGTGATTCTACTTCTCTCTGCAGAGTTTTAAATAGTTCATGATTTAAAGAGATTTTGTTTCAGAAATATTTTATATTAATTAAATTTTAATTATACGATCTTATTACACATTATAAAACACAATTCCATGACCAGCGTTAAAGAGTTACATATTATTTGATAATAAAAACAATTTATTTCAAAAACTAATTAAATTTATCATCAATTGCTAACATAAAATAACCAGAAGATCTATCCAGATTATCTTAACATGCTTCAAAAAATTAATTCTGAAATCACTTTTCTCCGAAAGAGATAATTTCAAACATGATTAATAATGGATAAAGAATTCAGAAACATTCATCTACCGAAGCGGCAATTTATTCAAACGCCGATGTTTTAATGGAGAGAAAATTTTACAAGTACGGTTCATGATTCTTCAAAACACTCCCTCTTATCTTCATACAGAATATAATTCCTATTAAATCTAAATGCATTCAAAGACTGCTGCTTCTCAAAATAATTTTATCTATTTTCCGGCGCAACATCATATCGAAATGTAAATTTTAAATTCCATAGAATATCAATCTCTATATCAAATTCCACAACCCTCCTTTTGATTTCTTGTCCATCTATTTCTAAAGTCTTTGTAGATTTCAACTATACATGCCTGCAGTAAATCTTCCTCATAAAATATCGCGCAGTATAAGGAGTCTTTAATTCCCATAATATTAGAAATTCGGAGATGAGAAATATTAGATTCAATCAATGATATAGAGCTTTTATCTGCTACAGCACATCTATCGCTGTATTATAATAACCAGGGGTGTTCAGATCTCTTTGGATGAAACTATTTATACCGTCTATTTAATCGTCTGGCTTATTCCTTAGGGTCATATCTGATATTTAATATGATTTAGATAGAATAGTTAAAGGTGTCATTTGAATTTTGTCATATTTTACAAGCCAATTGAGTAATGTATATGGAACCCTATTTAGGTATTAAAACATGTTACCTAATTATTAAAAATTATATTACTATGTTGTCTTAAATTGCAATTTGTTTTCAATAGCTTTTAGCTTTTAAATGCTTTTGTACTGTTTTTCGTGACATGTTCCAGAGAGATATAAGACTTTTTAGGAAGATAAAGTAACACCTTCGTTGATTTTTAATCATCCACTATATAATAGAACATGTCTGACCCTATGTCTGAAAAATCGCTTTATTAGCAAAATATTATTCTTACTTTTTTTATTGAATAAATTTTCATATAAGACAATGCAGATGAAATATTTCTGAACAATGGAATAAATCCCCCCATGGCGCCACACTAACAAATATAAAACAATTAAATTAAATTAATAATTCTCTATAAGATGTCATTTTAAAAATATTTTAATTATAAATGTTGTACTCTTATACACTATATACAATATATGGTGAACAGTAATTAAAATATATTTAGTCTTACTGATAAAATTCCAAAAAATCATTTTACTTTTTAATGAATATGTATAAAATATTTTCCAAACCTAAAGAGTCATCCATCAATAATCACCGTCCCAAAATCGCCACTTTTTATTTCATGAGAAATTTCATGGCTTCAAGATATGTCATCAATTGTTTCCTGTCTCACACCCTCCTACTTTTTAAGAGATATCAGAAAAGGTTTTACAGAACATTCTACTGAAATTCCTGTCATTATTATCTAATGTTTTCTTTCATTTGTATCAATCAATAAATTACATAGATTAATATCTTATGTAGAAGATTTACATATATTGATTTTGACTTAATTATTAACTTAAACATGCATAAAACATCTCATTAAAAACAATCGTCATTATTCCAATTACAATGTCAGCAATCAAATTCTTATACTGCATTCACATTAGATGTAAAAATCATTTATTATGCAAAACAATTATTAAAAAAAAGACGTAATTTTTCTTAGCTTATTTAACTAAGCTTAGTATCATGAAAAAAAAATTAGATGATGTTTTTTTCCTTATTATTTAAGCGCTTTTTACAACAGAATACTTTTGTTATGTTATCAAATTTTTTCCATGCATAATTCATATTTTTTCATTTTCTTTCATTTGTCTTAAAATATATTCTTATATAATTATTATGCATTATAAAATAAAATTTAATGGTCATTATGGAAATTCTATGCGTTATTTGATTGTAAGCTCAAATCTTAATTAAAAATTTATTTACGTCATCATCAATTATTAACAATAAGTAATCAGATCATCTATACCCCTCAATGTGAATTTAGTTAGCAAAATTCTTTACAAGAGTTAACTTCACTCATAATGAATATTGGAAGAGACAATCAACTTAATGGCACTCCTATTTCTTCGTATTACGGTATTTTGATAGGGAAGCAGTTTTACTAGCGCCGTTTGCGAAAATCGCCCTTGTTTCTAACCCCAGATTTAATTGAAACTCATATCTAGACCTTCGTCCCCTCAAAATAATTTATTCTGCTTATCTAACACATAATTTTTCTTAGCTTATTTCTCTAAACGTAGTATCATGCAAACAATTTATATATATTTTTTTTAATTGACGCTCTTTTTACTACATAATACTTTTGTCATGTTATCAATTTTTTTCCTAGATATAGCTCAAGTTGTTGTTTTTTTTTTTTTTTTTTTTTTCATTTTCTTTCATTTGTCTTAAAATATATTCTTTTATAATTATTATGATTTATAAAATAAAATTCAATGATCATCATGGAAATTCTATGCGCTATTTGATTGTAAACTCAAATCTTAATCAATTAAAAATTTATTTACGTCATCGTCAATTATTAACAATAAGTAATCAGATCATCTGTACCCCTCAATCTGAATTTAGTTTGCAAAATTCTTTACAACAGTTAACTTCTCTCATAATGAATAATAGAAGAGACAATCAACTTAATGACTCCTATTTCTTCGTATTACGGTATTTTGATAGGGAAGCAGCTTTACTAGCACCGTCTTCGAAAATCGCCCTTGTTTCTAGCCCCAGATTCAATTGAAACTAATATCTAGACCTTTGCCCCCTCAAAATAATTTATTCTGCTTATCTAACACAGCATCATATTGAAATGTAAATTTTAAATCCCGCATAGAATCGGGTTCTGTTGGAAATTTCAGATCGCTCTTTTCGTCTTCTTGTCCATTTATCTCTCATCATGCCCATGTTAATTTAAACATGGAATTCCTTACCGTGCAAGTCCTCAAAGAATTCTCTCTCATTAAACATCGCACCAACACAAGATGGCTGAAATTCCCAGATAATGCTAGAGATAAGTGGTGTTGGAGTTAATCACGGATATAGAAAATTAATCTTGTATCGGCACATCTGTCTCTATATTAGTCTAACCAAGATAACTCAAGCCTATTTCGATAAATATGTTTATTTACCTATTTATTTGTGTGCCGTACTTTTTAGAATCATACCTGACAACTTATAGGATCTAGATGTGATAGCTAAACAGGGTTATTTAGTTTTTATGGTACTTTATTCAATACGATTCATCAAAATAATTTTAAAAGAAAGCATACATAATATCTGATCTGGTCATCTAAGTATAATAAAATGCTTTACTAAGCTATGTTGAATTGTATATTATAATATTAATTATATTATATGTTGTTGTTTTTCCTTTGGTTTGTAAACAATGAAATATTAGTAAATATGAAGTATAGTTTTAGAATTCCACGATATCCATTACGGATCAAAATTATGATTTCAAAACATAGAAAGATAAATAATATCTCAAAAGATTTTCTATTCTTTGTACTGTGAAAAATGTCAGATCTTTCCATTATCAAAATTTGCAAAGGATTTCTTTTTTTAATTCAATATGTGTTCAATTATAATTTAGTTCATAAAAGATTAAAATTGAAGTATGCTGTCGCATATTTCACAATTAGAAACATTTAGAAAAACGATGGTTTTTTTACTATATCAAAATTATTAAAGGTCTAAGATTTTTTTTCTCTAGACCAGAATTTTTTTCCATGGAAAATTAGTTTAAACAGGTTTTAAATAATCACGTGATTATCAGATTACGTATAAGTCGAGTAACCGATATTTTATTTCAAAATAGTTCAAGTTCCAAAACTTTATCTCGAAGCCATTTTTTTTAGAAAACCCAGTTTAAACCGGTTTGAAATAATCACGTAACTATTGCATTGTGCAATCATCAACTTTTAGAAAAGCGATGTTTTTTTCTTTTCATCTCAAAGTCGTCCTAGCTCTAAAACTTTTTTGGTCAGATAGAAAAATTGAAAATTATATATTATACATACAGTTTTATATATATAAACTTTCAACATTTATTTTTTTCTCCTCATTGTTTCGAGTTCATTCCCATTTTTTTCTTTGGGCTTCTTCGGACGAGGACTTCTTACAACACTGTCCTTTATTGATCAGACCGGAGAATTGGGAACATGGTAGACATTCGTGCCAAGTTCTTACTTTTTGTTGGCGATAAGTCACTTTCTTTATCATTTTTTATTAATCCTAAAAGCGAAAAATTTATACATCAAAAGCGTTAAATCGTCACTTTTCTGCCCATGCGTTTTGAGGCTTAAAAACACGACATCACAACATCATTTTCACACATGATAACAAATAAAATATTATTTTCTACTTATGTAATTATGGTTCCCACTGACTGAAAATTTAACAAAATTTATGTATAAGGTGATTTGTGTTTATGAATTTGATAATATTAATTATTTGTATATAATTTTATTCTATTAAATACCGAAGATTAAACATATTCTTCAACTTCTCCTTTTTCCTCTCACGGGCCAATTTTGGGAAAAAACACCGGTGATCTGACTGATTTAACAAATAATTTTGTGACATTGCATGGCTGTCTCACTGGTCAAAATACTCTACATTTATTGGGAAAATAATATAAATATTTCTTTTATTCTATGTATTACGTTTTATAGTATGTTCGTATTACTTCATTGAAGCTATAATTATAATGATAGCTTTAACTATCTATAAAAAACTTTTTTAATTTGCATTTGTAAATTGTATTTGTCAAATTGGTATATCACCAGCTTTCCAAAATCGACGATAGAGCATTTTTCTTTTAAATTCTTCACATTTCCCGTTTGCTTTAGCATTGAAATAAAATTTAGCAGTTAATTAAAATTTGTCTATTTAGCAATTAAATAAAACTGACAGTAACATTTAAGAGAAAGTATTGGGTATTAAGCTTTAGAATATTTTCCTAATTGCAAATTTTCGAGCTCTAATATACTTCGAAATAATTGCCAATGAATATTATTATTTAATAAATTTTATTTAAATAAATTCGTAAAAGCTGTTTTTTAATTACTACTTTTTACCTAGTGATAAGTTGATCAAATATATCTCTAATTTCCAGGCCGCTAATTTTGAAATATTTCTTCATTGTTTTTTTTTATCATTTCTTTTTGTGGTTTTTCTGCAAAGATACTACTATCGATGATTTTAAATGGAAGTGGTGATAAGATATTTTATAATATTATTAACAGTGGAAGGCGTAGAATACATTTTAGAATCTGCATTCAAATCTTGAAAACCTTATATTTTAGAATCCAACAAATTCAAAAATGTAAATATGTAGTCAATGTTTGCCAAAATAAAACTATAAGATGATTTTCATTTCGCAACAAACAATGTTTTGAAATAAACGTGGATTCAGGAAACTCTTTTGTTTCAAAACTAGCTTCAACCTTAAAGATTTATCTACCTTAAAAAAATGCAAAATTTTTATTACTAAGATACTTTCATAAGAAAGGACTTTATTCGCTTAGTTTCAGAATAAGCACCCGACAATTGCTCTTGAATTTCAAACGATCAAATTGTATTCTTCAAAATTTATATTAAAAGTTATCACCGCTTCAAAATCTATTCTACTACCTTGGTATCATATTAAAACAGAAATTTTGAATCCCACGTCATATCAGGCCCTGCTAGAAAATTCAGGCCATTCCTTGTATATTCTCCTCCCATTATACCTGCATTAATTTAAACAAGCAATTCCTTACTTTGCAGGTACTGAAGGAATTCTCTCTCATTAGTCGCCGAACCGAGCAGAACTTGCGAATTCTGAGATAATACGGTGACACAAGATGTGTTGTAAGTTAATCAGTGATACACAAAATTAATCTGGAAGCGGTGCGTCTTATTCAGCTTGATATTACATACGGTGACTCTGGTCTGTTTCAATAATGAAGGTTATACCTGCTTTATGCCCTAATGTATTATCAATCTTGGTTGTATCGGATAGTAAATGCGTAATGGATTGGTTTGATTTAGGTAGTTAGATGTGTAGCTTTTAGCTTAGAAAGGTAACAGTCAATGCATTAATATTTACATCTGTTTAACCTTAGTTTAGCTGCAAATCTGATTTCTTACCATGAATGTTACAATTTATCTTTTCGAATATTTTTGTGATAAATTGTAACATAGCATATATTTTGTATACAGTAAATTGATTAAAAGTCTTGAAAAATGATATTCTCATTTAGATAACATAAGAAATGCATTAGTTAAGCACTGATAAGGTAACCACACTCGCTACTCCTTATTGCTTAATTAAGACTTTCGGATTAAATTTGAATGACTAGACCGTCGCCATAGTAATTCTGGCTGGAACTAAAATTGCATCCTAAGGGCCATCACCGGCCACGGTACAACCCTTCTCTAAGGAAGAACTTTCCATCATCGATGAGATGATGGAAACCCCTCACTTTTTCCCCACTAGTGATGAGAACTAACCACCATACTGGATGCTTCTCATCCTCATTTTTGAGTTACCTCCCGGTGAGAGTCAATGATAAGTTAAGAAATACATCTTACATAGGGCTGTTTCGGTAAGAGAATGTATATGTTGAATTTACTAGAGTACTTGAATTTGTTTTGACTTGCTTCTCAAATTGTTTTGTTTGTAGTAAAATCCACGGATATGTTATAATAGTCTATGTGTCAAAATATCGAATGATAAATACATTTGGAAAGAGGGAGAAAAAGTTAATTTTAATTATTACTCAAATGTTATAAATTTTTATTCTTAATTTCTGTGGAGAAACAGAAAAAAAGATTATTTTCAGAATTTAATTATAATCTAATAAATTAATTTTAATTAAGTTTGAATTAAAGACAAGAAAAGGCCACCTGGTGGTAAATTTTAAATAAAATCTATAACGAGTTTTCATCATATATTTAAAGAGATTTATAAATTGAACAACGGCGACTACAAAATAATAAAAATCATATTTTTAAAAACAATCTTTTATCAGAATGCTTGAAAGCAAGGAATTATTTTCGTCTAGAATCTGCATATCAACAGAATAAAAAATTGTAAAATCTAAAGACATAGATTTTTTTTACTGATTAGAATCACAATTAATATCTTAAGAAAAGAAAGCTCTTTAATATTTTTAAAAATGAAGATTTATTACTGTCATGATTAAAATTCAAGCATATTAGAGGACTTTTATCAGCGTTTCAAGTTTTTGTATCCATTTACATTTTTATATTTATCTCTAGACTTTTGATTTAAAAAATCATCATCTTATCAATATGTCATGTTTTACTCCGAGTCGAGTCGATTAAAAAAGCCGAGTTTTTAAAATTTTATTTTCAAATCCTTCTTGAATGCAATCAGAAAATTCATTATTCGTTTTTACGGTTTAATAAGTAACTTTCTGTTGTAATTCTAACATTTTTTTTTAACTGCATTGCTGTGCAGTAATTAATGCATTTCATATATTCAAATATTTTGTTCATTCTAGATTTTTAGTATTTTTCCGTTACTAAAAGATATCCGTCGTATCATATGGCATAAGTTATTTTTTCATTTTATGATACAGGTTTTTGAATTAATTATGTATGAAAAAAAATTCAAATTAAGTCAATAATAAATATAGATATTTATTCCCTTTTGTCATAGAATGGTGTATAAACATCAAATTCACACTTTACTAACTTATTTTAATCAAAATAATTAAGAGCGCTTAGAAGATATTCTATAAAAAGATTTTTTTAAGCGCAGCGCAGCTAAAATATTTAGTAATGTTGTATTCTATTATTTGATATTGTTAATCCTTAATATAAATATAAAACATAACATATTATAAATATTTTTAACTGTTAATTTCCTTTAGCCTGGTTCTAATAATGTAGAAGCTTTGTTCAAACTAATATTTCCTCGACAAAAATGATTCTGTTTTCTACAAATTTTGAAATGATATCTAATTTTTTTACATGAATTAAGGTTTACTTATATATTACAAGTTTTTTTAAGGTTCTTGAATATTATAAATAATTAAAATTCAAATTAAATCAGTCGTATACACAACTATTTAATTTTTCCTGTCAGAGAATGTTGTATACTTAGTAACTTATTTTAATAAAAATATTTATTAAAAAAATCTTATGAATCTGTTCTTTAGAAACCTCTTCTAAGTGTAGCTCAGCTAAAATATTCAAATCTGTTTATTGCCTGTTATTAATTATCGGTAATCTGTAGCATAAATATAAAACATACTTTTTTTATAATTACTTAGCTCCAAACGGTATGGGCCAGCTAAAATATTCAAATCTGTTTATGCCCTGATATTAATTATTGTTAATCTCTAGCATAATTATTAAAAAAATTAAATTTACTTTGCACCAAACAATGTAGCTCAACTAAAATATTCATATATGTTTATTGCCTGTTATTAATTATCGGTAATCTGTAGCTTAATTATAAAACATTTATTTTTTATAAATATTTAGCTCCAAACGGTATGGGCCAGCTAAAATATTCAAATTTGTTTATGCCCTCATATTAATTATCGTTAATTTCTAGCATAATTATAAAAAAAAATTAAATTTACTTTGCACCAAACAATGTAGCTCAACTAAAATATTCATATCTGGTTATTGCCTGTTATTCATTATCGGTAGTCTGTAGCATAAATATAAAACATACCTTTTTTTATAATTACTTAGCTCCAAACAGTATGAGCCATCTAAAATATTCAAATCTGTTTATGCCCTGATATTAATTATTGTTAATCTCTAGCATAATTATTAAAAAAATTAAATTTACTTTGCACCAAACAATGTAGCACAACTAAAATATTCATATCTGGTTATTGCCTGTTATTCATTATCGGTAGTCTGTAGCATAAATATAAAACATACCTTTTTTTATAATTACTTAGCTCCAAACAGTATGAGCCATCTAAAATATTCAAATCTGTTTATGCCCTGATATTAATTATTGTTAATCTCTAGCATAATTATTAAAAAAATTAAATTTACTTTGCACCAAACAATGTAGCTCAACTAAAATATTCATATCTGGTTATTGCCTGTTATTTATTATCGGTAGTCTGTAGCATAAATATAAAACATACCTTTTTTTATAATTACTTAGCTCCAAACAGTATGAGCCATCTAAAATATTCAAATCTGTTTATGCCCTGATATTAATTATTGTTAATCTCTAGCATAATTATTAAAAAAATTAAATTTACTTTGCACCAAACAATGTAGCTCAACTAAAATATTCATATCTGGTTATTGCCTGTTATTCATTATCGGTAGTCTGTAGCATAAATATAAAACATACCTTTTTTTATAATTACTTAGCTCCAAACAGTATGAGCCATCTAAAATATTCAAATCTGTTTATGCCCTGATATTAATTATCGTTGATCTCTAGCATAATTATATATATACTTTGCACCAAACAATGTAGCTCAACTGAAATATTCATATCTGTTTATTTCCTGTTATTAATTATGGTAATCTGTAGCATAAATATAAACAAGATTTTTTTTTATTATTATTACTTTGCACTAAACAGTCCCAACAGTGCTGTTGTAATTATGAAGGAACTACATTCTTTCTAATATTACTTCGACAAAAATGATTATGCTTTATACAAACTTTGAAATGATATCTAATTTATTTCAATATTATATGAATTAATGTTTACTTTTGTTATAAACATTTTTAAGTTTCTTGAATATTATGAATAAATAAAATTCAAAATAAGTCAATCGTATATATAACTGTTTATTCTTTACAGTATCAGTATGGTGAACTAAAATCGAATTCGTACTTAGCATCAAAATATATATCAAAATTTCTTATAAAACTGTTCTTTAGAAAATTCTTCTAAGCGTAGTTCGGTTAAAATATTCAAATCCGCTTATGCCTTGTTATTTATTCTGGTAATCTCTATCATAAATATAAAACAGAATGTTTTATATTTATTTTGCATTAAACAGTCTCATTAATTTTGTTGTAACTAAGCAGAATCTTTATTCTAACTAATGCTACTTCGACAAAAATGATTCAGATTTATTCAAATTTTGAAACGATGTTTGTCTTACTCCACTATTATATAAATTAATGTTTACTTATAAGCAGTATTAACAGCATTAATAATCTTATTCCAAGTAAATGTTTAGAAGTTTTATGCTTTGTCTGTCTGGGATTAATTTCTTTAAAGCAATTATAAATATAAGAGGTATTCTTCGTTAAGGAGATTTCCTGAAAATGCTTGATTTTAATTCTATGCACATATTCATATGATATATAAATTAGATAAGAAAAAAGAAGATTTGAATGCTATATTTTTCAAACAAGCTATCAGTAAATTATGGAATTCGAAAGGATTATTCAAAGCTTAAATGCAAACGATAAATAGTAAAGAATTCTGAAATAATTATCTTCAATGAATTTAAAACAAATATTCTGAAGAATAATTCTGTTGCATTTAAATATTACCTGTTTATATGATTTACTAATAAAAGGCTGATATTGTAAATGAATTAATTTGTGAATAGTATTTAACACAATATTTTGAATAGAATTAAAATACGCGAATTTGGTCTTTTATGTTTGGTATTTAAGCATTCATGGTATTCAAATATCGCATATATGTTGCTTATTGGCAAATTTCCTTAACATTTATTGTAATTAAAAGTTTTTTTCCCATTCATTTGTTTAGCTGTATATAAAAATGTATTATCAGTAGAATTAATAATTCATTAATAAAATTGTTTAATATTTCCCATTTAATGAGTAAAAATTCATCTGGTAATTTTTGAAATACTATAATAATACTTAGGTAAATTTTATAATTACAATTTAAAAGGAATTTTATGTTTATATAATATCTAAACTTGAATGTTAAATAAGCAATCTATTACAATGAAATTTAAAAATAGAATTACTAATGTCTGTCTTCGTTTATGTAAATTATTTCTTCTGTAATGCTCAAATTTCAATGATAACCCTTTACATTCTGTTTAGATTCTTGTTTCTTTATTTAAACATCTAATGAAATGTTTCAAGTTCATCATTATACCTTTATAAGTCCTTTTTTTTATTTAAATAATTTAAAAGTTTTATTGAGAACGTGTTTCAAATTTAATTACTCTTGCATTATAAAATACAAAATAAACATGCAAGCTAGGTGGAGTGAAAGAGATAAGAACGAACTGAGTCATACTTATGCTGATGGGTTAGAAAACTCAGTGAATTTTTCTTGTCGCAAATATGCAAAAAATATTAACCATACCCAATAAGAAAACCAATAATGATATCCCTTTTATTTGTCTTCTGCTCAAACTTAATTTGTGAACTGATGTATAGAATTCAACATAGTGATGCTCCTCTTCAATTTGAGAATCTGAGATAAACATTTCTTCATGTTGAAACTCGTTCATATAAAAAAAAGCTGATCCAATATAAAGCAGCAAGAGAGGTCTTCTCAAAACTTTTTCACATACGCTCTAATAAATTTGTCATGACAGAGAACCCCTTACATGATCCTGGGGAACAGTAGTTGCGAAATATTAACTTTTGGCGTGAATTTAGCATTTTTACAGAATCTATAAAATCGTCCTTGGCTAGTTATTTGGCGATTAAACTCTGTCGTACGTTAATAGTATCCAACAATTGAAAATACGTTTTAGACATGTTTTTCTCAACAGATTGAAATAAAAATATGACATAAAACTGCAATTATATTCACAAATCCCCATACCAAGTTTGATGTATTTAAGTCATTTTAAGTGTTTAATAGTGTTAAGTGTTTTTAAAGTATCGCGTTTACTTATTTTTGAAAGTACAGACCGACAAATAGTCACCCCCTTGCTAAATTTGGCTCAAATTTTGATAACTGTCTAGGCTATAGATATTAAATCTATGTACCGAATCTTTTTTATATAGTTTTATTCGTTTTTTTTTGTCATCGTTTTATATAATGTCTATACTAGGAATAAAGGAAAATAAAAAAGCGTTAATACCCACAAGTAATAACATCATTTATCTTTTATTTTATACAGTTCAACAAACTATGACATAAAACCCAAAATCAATAGAACCTGCTATTTGGAAGTAGGATAGATTCACATTCTTTTTTTTTTTTCCTTCGAAGATTTATATTTTTCTCATGTTGCTACTATAAAATGTATATATCTATTATCATCCTCGTAAAAATTGATTACAATTTAAAACATAAAATTTTAATTTTTTAATTAATAATTTTAATTTAAAGTTTAATTTAAAATGATGAATATTTAATAAAACATACGAAGCCGGTATAATATGGTATCTTTCAAAAAATAAAATATAAAAGTTTTTGTTTGTATTTAAAAACCATCAAAAACATTCCAACACAATAAGTCGTCAAAACAATATCGTGTTAATTTATCAATTATCAAAGCTAGTTAATGGACAAACAAATCTATTATCAAAGGCCATGTTTAAGTTTTCCATGATGCACTCGTAATCCTGTTGACTTTCTGCGAAAAATTGAGGCTAAAAGTGATGAACGCAATAAATGTCATAAGTAGTAGAAATGTTGAGAAATTGCAAAAAGTATTTTTGCGAAACACCAAAAGAGCGAAAATTTTAGACTCTCTATCTATCTCTCTACTTAGATTGCTACTACGTAATTTCATGTTTATGTCTTTATAAAGATTTACTCGTTTTATAGTATAACATGAAAAACAATATACATTGTTTAATGCTTACAGTTTTTACTACTTTTTACCGATGCGTTAGTGCTTTAAAGCTGAATTCTCTTGAAAAGCACTGAATCAAAGCAAGTACATTTCTCAGATGAATACATACTGTATATTTCATTATCCATTTATCTATCTAACATATTTATCCATATAAATAAAATAAAATAAGTGATAAAAATTGTTTGTTATTAAAAATTTCGTTATAAGAAGAATGCAGCTCTTTTTTAAGATAATTATCTTCTCATTATCCATTGTTTTCTGTTAGTTCTGTTTACTAAAGTGCGTACTCATACATGATGAAATAATAAATTAATTTTTCAATTTATGGGATAAATAAAGTACCATAATCAGTTTTAAAGTAACATATGTATATACACATTTTAAAGGAGCAATAAAATGTTAATTAAGATCTTTCCATAAAATACCGGCAATAAATAGGAGAGGGCAGGTCCAAAATATGCATATTGTATATTCAAATTTCCACAAGGTTACTCTGAATAAAACGCATGATGTGTTACAAATTACTACATTACAAGTTAATTAATTCAAAGTTTCAATTTTGTAAACCCCATGCAATAAATCAGATGTGCAACCCCGATTCTGCTTAAATTGATGGAAATTCTGATTCATCAACTGTTACTTCCCGCTTTAAAGGCCTCATGTCTAACTACTTAAGCCAAACATACGGATTTCGTATCAGTTATAAGATATGATAGCCCTAAAGTACCCGGTTATAAAGCAGGTATAATTTTCCTCATCGAAACAGACTTGAATAACCCTGTACCACATAACGCTGAATAATACGTGCCGATTTCAAATTAATATCCTATATTAGTGATTAACTAACGCCTCGTGTCACTGTATTATCTGAGAATTCACACGTTCTCACAGCGCAAAGGCTAATGAGAGATCATTCGTCCAGGACCTGCAAGGTAAGGAATTGGTTGTTTAAATTAGATATCTAATAGTCGGCAAAAAGGTGAAAGAGATTGGGTGAATTTTCTATCAGAATCTGGTACATCGTGGGATTTAAAATGTGCATTTTAGTATGAAAACTGTGGGATAAATTATGTTCGTGAAACATATTCCGAATAAATTACGTTTTATGAGAGCTAATAATTTGATGTAAAAGAGGAAGGATTCAGATGGAATTTTTAGAGACTGTATGTTAAAAAGTTGTTCGCTATTAAAACTTCGCTATAAGAAGAATGCAACTCTTTATTAAGATAATTATCTTCCCTTTATCCATTATTTTCTTTTAGTTATGATTGTTAAAAGTGCAGATTCATAAAAAAATGATGAAATTATAAATTAACTTTTTATTTAATGCATTTGTATATTTAAATAGATAGTAAAATTGTAATTATAAACGTCAATTGATCTTATGAACTTATACAGAAAACCTTTCGTCGTGTTCTTTTAAAGTAAATTTTCTAATTAGAACTTAGTCTATAATTTTGAAATCCTCTAATTATAGTGTAATAACATTCTAATAATACTTTATTTGAGTGGTAAACGTTATTATTGAATTAAAATAAAAAAATAAACAAAAACAAAATTTAAATTTTAAAACTAAAACTAAAGCTGCGATGTTGAAACAGAAGCTAAAATTTATAAATATGTGATAAAAATTGTTCGCTATTAAAAATTTCGCTATAAAAAGAATGCAGCTGTTTATTAAAATAATTACTTTATCTTCATCTATTGTTTGCTGTTAGTTCTGTTTACTAAAAGTGCTTGCTCATAGAAAAATTATGAAATTATAAATTAATTTTTCAGTTTATTGGATTTGTAATTTTAAACTGATTGTAAAATTTGATTTTTACTGTCAACTTTTCTTACGAACTTATACAGAAAATCTTTTTTTTTTTCTAATAATTAGAAGATAATTTTTTAATACTCAAAGTAGAACGTAATGACACTCTAATAATAACTTATTTATATGGGAAACATTATTAATGAATAAAAAAATATAATAAAAATGAAATAATTTAAAACTAAACTTATTGCCAAAGCTAAAATGACAAAACAAAAGCTAAATTGTATTTTACGGCATAAAATGCATCTAACTTTGCAATAAAAATAGTGATTAATATTTTCACGGTGATTTTTATCTTTATCTTTGTTTAAAATAAGTATCTACTTTAGAATAAAATCATTATCATAGTTTCTATTGATATAACATTTTGTAAATATTTCTCTATGTCTGAAATATTGCAATCCTTCAGCAATGAATAAAAAATATGAGATTTCCGTTGATTGTTCTATTAGATTCAAGTGATGTATGTTGATGTTTAGGTTAGTTGACTCTGCATGCTAGACCACTTGATCTAGAGCAAACAAATTTCGAATTGATTTACTTTGATGGGTGGCAATGCATACTTAGGAGCTGTTGTTTTTTAAAATTTTACTTATAAATTTCATTAATTTAAAAATAAATTAGATTTTATGCCTTTTTTCTAAGACTTCTGAAAATATTCCAATTCAAAAATTATTTTTTGACCGTTTCAAAGTTCAAAACCTTATTTTTTCAATCATGCGAATTTTCTTTGATTCTTTTTTTCTATAAAATACATCTTGTGTTGATTTAATTAAATATCCAATAACATTATTTTTATTGTTTTGAATGAAATCGAAATTGATTTCATTGTTTCATCAAATATTTGAACGCGTGATCTCCTTTCATTTTTAAAAGCTACAAAAAAAATTATTTAATGTCAATATAGTTTACAAGACGAATAAATAAATGAAGTTACAATACTTCTAAATTTAGAAGATCGATAAACCGAACATAACAGCATCATGGAACTGCGTTGTTATGCATCATGGAGCTTCCATCATAAAAGTTCATATCTATACCTATAATAAAGATGATGTGTGTTGGCGATCTACAGGCTAGATCGTTTGACCTACAGCTAGCAAATTCGTCACATGTATCTGTTGGAGATGAGAAATGTGTACCTCCAAGCGTTTTTTTATTTTTAATTAGAATTTCAATTAATTAAAAATTAAATAAAATTCCGACGTTTTCACGCGATAACTTCCGGAATTATTATTGCAGAAAAATAAATTTACATCAAATTAAAGTTTTAAAAAATTATCTTTTTATTGATACCAACGTTTTAATTTAATTTATAAATTTCTATTTTTAATAAATTTTTAAAAAAATCATTTAATTATACTTTTAAAAAATTATTTCACGCAAAATAAAAATTGAATTTAACCTGCTGGAGCATGTTAGGCGTGCCTTGGGGAAAGCAGCTTTTATCAACGTGTTGCCATCACATCGAAAAAACCTCAAGTTAAAAAGTCAGTGAAACTATTACTGCAAATTATACATAGAAAAGTGTAATTTTCAGCATGTGTCTGTATGAAATGCAATAAACTTGAAATATGATATTTTCTAATAACGTGAGAAAAATTTTTCTGTGAAATATTAAATTAGCAATATTATTAAATTAGTGTTTCAGTTTTATTCAAGTCATACTTAGTTTATTTATATCTGTTTCTTCCATTTCAAATTCAAAGGGGAGGTGACAATAGATTAGAGATATATACATAGTACAATGAACAAAATATTGCAGTCTTCTATAATAATAAGAGTCAAGTGACTATCGAAATATGAAGCTTAAAATTATTTTGCTGAAGAAGCTACATAAATATTTTGTTGAAAATTTTAGAGAACATTAATCCAAGCGAACCAGCTGGTATCCAAAGCAGTCTAGCATACAATAAACGGAGCATATGTAAGATTACTAAAATAACACTGCTTTTATGTCTGAAAATTTAAGGGAATCATGGATATGAAGTTTCACTTAACGATTTAACTGAAATTAAATTTAATCAGTGATTTAATCTGGCTAGCCAGATAGTCGTTAAAAGTGACAAATATAATTTCATTAATGAAATATTTAAATACAACGATCTAATTCATCCCGTTCTCTTTAACAATTATCTATCACATGATAGGTATTAGAAATAAGAAGCATAAAATATTGTAATGCCAAAATAGATATAAATTCCTACATAAAAACAGACTGAAGTCACTTATAGGTATCAGAGTATTGAAAAAGGCATACACTCAATATTAATGTCTTATGTCAATGATTAATTCCAACACTTCTAGTACCACCGTATTATCCGAGAAATTCACAAGTCCTAGAAGGCTCGCGGTTAATAAGAGAGAATTCCACCTGAACCTACAAATTAAGGAATTGCATGTTTAATTTAAAACAGATGTGATGGGACATAGATGTACAAGACATCTAAAGTAAAAGTTAAAGTAGACAAGTTAAAAGAACCGGCCAAATTTTCTAGGAGAAACTGTTGGGATTTAAAATCTACATTCAAATGTGATGTAAGGCCAGATAGTAGAATAAATTATTTTCTGGAAACTGTGTTTCTGGGTATAATTTTCAATTTAAGTGGATTCATAATATGTTTATAGCGAAGTGGGAGTGTATTCGTTTTTCCAAATCTGCGCAAATAAAATTTTTTCCCGTTAATTGTTTTTAAGATAAATTTCAACCCTTATTAAAATAATATTTCTTCTCTTCACTCGTTACTTGCAGTTGTTATGGTAAATTATTGCCTTTAAAAATTTAATTACCGCCTTATAAGATTGGTATTTATTATGAAGTGTTAATTTTGCTTAGCTATAATTAATAATGCATTATAAATCTGTTGATACTTATATGGGTATTACATGCATATGGAGATGCATTCCATTAGGGCTTGAATATTCAGAGCTTATTTAAATGAAGAAATTCATCTGCAAGTAACACTGATTTACCCTTCGTCATATGACCACCAATGTTCCAGAATCTTTTCTAATGTCATTTGTGCATCAAGGACACTGTCTATAACGCTTCTCACTTTAACCCTTGATGAAAATTATCATGAAAAAGAAAGCACCAATACTGCATTTTGAGCCATTGACAGTGTTAAACTTCAAAATGTGTAATACGAACTTAAATACAGATTCAACGTTTGTAGGTCCAAGCATCATACATTTTGTAATTGAAAAAAATTGGAATGATATACCTTACTGGTCATATTATGCACAATAGTTTTGAAAATATATATGTTTAATATCCAATCATTCTTTAAAACTATCATAATACTTAGAAAAACTCTTTTCCGTCTTCACTTTTTAAAAAGGTAATTATTTTATACAGTCTGTCCTCTGTACGAAAAAAAAATCATTATAACTCAGCAAGGATTACTAGACAGAAAGAATTCCGTATACCAGATTTCAATTAATAATATTGTTACGAATCCTTGATGCGGCTTCCCAGCATAGTGGGTTCCATAGGAGATTCCAGAGCTTGGCGACAAACTTGGCGATCATTTGGCGACTTGGTGACGAATTTGGCGAGTTTGGCGCCAAAATAGATTATACCTGAAACATCGAGAATTTTCCCTATCCGTCGAGTAGGAACGGAGATACGCCTCGAACGTTCCAGATTGGTTGAGAGGCGTCTAGTCCCGCCTCCTGAGACCTATAAAAGGAAGCAGTCGCAGCTGCCGGGAGTGGTGAACCGGGACGGTGAATTGAGAAGAAGTCGGAAGCGGCAGGGCAGAGAAGAGCAGAGTAGTGTGAACCAGTGGTGAGTCGAGTGGTGAACCAGTGGTGAATTGAGTAGTCGGAAGCAACAGAGAAGAGTGGTCGTGGATCAGTGGAGTCGTCGTAGTTGTGAACCGACGGTGAATTGAGTCGTGGACCAGTGGAGTCGAAGAGTGGCGGTGAACCAGATCGGAGAGCTGTAGTCGGAAGCGACAGAGTGAAGAACTGGTCTTCCAGGAACTAGCGGAGCAGCGATGGAGTAGAGCTGCTGTGTATACTGTTATATGCTGCTGTGTATATTGTTGTATGCTGCACGTCTCGGCTGAAGATAATCGTCTTCTGTGCTGTATATAGTTGTCGTCTTTGTGCTGTCCTGTGTGTCTTCGTGTAAATAAACGTCGTTGTTTTATTTTCTACTGCCGCCTGGTGATTGAGCGTTCTCCACACCATACCACTCCCACTATCCAAACGAACCCCGGGAAATTTCGTAACAATATGTTATGTAAAAATTCTATCAAATCCGCTAAAAAATTCTGTTTTTCACTTTGTCTATTAGCTTGGGTATGAATGCCATAAATCATTACTATCAATTCTAAGATAATGAAATTGATGTAAGATCTTGCGACTAAAGATTTAGATCAGAATTAAAATTTGAGTCGTATCGGTCTGTAAGTGTAGCATACGCATTCTGACCTCTTCAATATGTTACGAAATTAAACACAAATAGGAGTGACTCTAGAGAGTTCAGGCTACTCAGGACCCAAAAGTTAATACTTAAAGTTTTAAAGAATATATTACCATCAGACAATGTTTTAACAATATGAAGAATTGATTTTTCTATTGTTATAGGTAGTTCCAGAAATGATCTACAGTAATTTAAAATAAGAATATTCAAAGATTCTTATTATGGTCAATTTTAGTCATATAAGAATGGAATATTTTTTTCATTAAATCCGTAAAGTGTTAAGAACATATCATTATATTTCTAGTAGTATTGGTAGACTGTCTAAAAATTTAATTTCTAATTACTTATAACAGTGTATTTATTGACTTAAATAACATAAAATCTAATTATTTATATCAATTTTTAAAAAATTACCAGTAGGAAATGTAAACCTCTCTGTAACGATTTAGAAATTAGTATTTAGCCGCGTTTATAATGGACATTCTGCATTCAACGCAAAAAAATTTATACATTCCATGTGACATCGAGACAGAACTGAGAGACAGACTTTTAGCATGATTTAACCCTTTAAAGGGCCATTTTTTTCTAGTTTTATTATGTTAAAATATTTTAGGCTTGAAATTAGAATAAGAAAAGGGATTCACTTATCTTATTAGATAAATTTAATTTGATTCATTAATTAATTTGGTTAATTAATAATTAAGTAACAAATACAGACACATCATTTTGTTTGAGATAAAGAACTGAAGCATCTAAGTTTCTGACTTACTAAAAAAATGTGTCAGAACTTATGCCAACCTACATAATTTCATACAAAGATTAATAAATTTGATGGGAAGCATACTTCCCACATCCTTAGAAAGGGTTAAAAATATATGACAAGAAATTAATTTTATAAAACAAGATTTTGAATCTGTATCATATGAAACATTGGTAAAGGAATACATTGCTGCGAATAGACTTTCCAAGCCTTGTACTTCACTATAAGAATTCTCTGTTGTGGAAAATTTGATCTCTTAATCGTATCTAGTAAACTTCTTGAGGGCAGAATTATTAATTCTAAAACAAGTTGAACTTAACATTCAAATCATATTTGCATTAATAATTCTAATTCTATCCATTTATAAATCTAAATAATGCTTGACTATATTATTAATTTGTCGTATACGTAATAAAAAGTATAGTTATCGTCAAAACGTTCGAATTATAGATATTGACGAATCTCCAAATTTTAGACCACCCTGAGTTCGAAAAGCATATTTTTGGAAAATTTCCGTCTGTCTGTAACAAAGATAACACAAAACCTCTTTGAGCTATACAGCTGAAATTTCGTACATGACTTTCAACCAAATTTGCAGATATATAAAATCTATTCAAAGGAAGTTCGTCTGTTCGGCTTTCGAATATAAGCTAACAAGATACCTTACAAGACGAAGAGATCTAGATAGATAAGATTCGGCACACAGATCTAACGTCTATTGTGTAAACACCTGTCAAATTCTGATTGATCTAACAACTGGTTGATTTTCTGTCGTTTTGTATTTTCAGAAATATGTAATAGCGATCATTCGAAAACGCAATGACTTGAAAATACCAAATTTGGTGCTTTGGTACAAGTTCAGTTTCGTATTAAATCTTTGTTTCAATTTCTTTTTGTTTTGATTGAGAAAAACGTGTTTGAAGCACAAATTTTATTTTTGGATACTTCATGCCACCGATTAATTATAACACGGTAGATTCAATAAAAATGCTTAAATTCAGGCAAAAAGTTAATATTCCATAATTATTGCATACCAATGACGTGACAAGTTTATCAGAGAATATACGAGAAAGTTTTTAGGAGACCATTCCAGCTCGTTATATTTTAAATAAATGATTATCTATTGTTTACACTTAGGACACTTTATGTTTATCACTAAGTGAAACAAATGTGCATAAAAAAGTAATTATTTTCTTAGTAAGCTGAAGTTTTTACTGCTTTCTCTTATTTTGCTATAATATCATCTCCAATTAGAAATCGTTCACAAGATTTTTCTTCACATAATTATGTTCTTGTATGCTTATAGAAAATTTTATTTTTTACACAATGAAATGAATTATTTCTCTTTGTCCTTTCAATAAAGTGTATTCTTCTGATAAATAATTAAAAATAAATTAGCTTTTATTCTAAGAATAAATGATTAATTGACTGTCGATTATTTATCGTTACTGAAGTACCACTCATTTTCAGTCATTTTCATTTTGAAATTCTAGAAGAAATGTATTTGGAAAATCAAAGTATGGATTTATTTTAGATTTACCCTTTTTTTATTTAAGTTATTTGAGGGTTTTAATTAACAAAGAAATAGATTCATACTTAATTAAATTTATATAAAGAAATTGGAAGTTTTAATGGAGAAAGAAGCAAGTAATTACTTTAACATTGCAAACGTTATTTTTATTTTACAAGGTACATAATAATCTAATAGTGTAAAGCAAATCAAATTCTTTTTCATAACCATAACCATAACGATTTGAGTCATCTCATGAAAATGAAATTCAACACAAATTATTTTTTTTAAATTGATACTATAAATTTTCTTTGGATTTTTTCTTTTAATATAGATATTCTAATGTTATAATTAATATAAGAAAGAGATGGAAATTTGGTTGCCCTTTTTATAAAAAAAAATTTACAAAGAAATATTTGAATTTAATATTGAAGAAAACAATATCATTTTAACGTGGTAATCAAGCCATCCTGATATATATATTAAGAACGATAATATGCAATATGCAAGAACTGTAAAAATAATTGCAAATTTATGAAATTTTGCAAATTTACATTTCAAAGATTGAACCAGACTGTGATTGTTACAGCTATATATATTATGCAATACTTTTACACCTTCTAACACTATTTTGCTACTATATTTTTTTAAGAATATTTCATGTTTTTTTAGATATAATTCTCAATACAAATTTAAACATTTAATAAGTATTATCCGACTTATATATTCTATTCAGTATATTACATAAAAAATAATAAAAACTAAATAAAACAACGAAATATTTACACTTCAAAAATTGCACCTCATATAATGAAAGATAAGCTGATCTAAACTTTTCAACAAAAGAATCTGAAATAAAATATATGCAAATTATAGTCGAATATTTAATCTTTTTTAGCATCACGTAGTCTACATCCTAGGTTATGAAAAGAAAATAGATCCCCAAATATAAAACTCTGCCTAATAATTTAAGTTAAGATGTTTTTTTACAATCTTGCATCATATTCGTATTATTCATATCATTATTTTATCCTTTTCTTGATTTTCTATTAATATCATATCAATGTGTTGTATATTTTCCTTGAGAATTAATTAGATTTTTTTTGCTTACGTATTGTTAACTAAATGTCCTACAATGTACTCACAACGATGCCCTAAAATAAATGCTTGTTTTCTGAAGATTTGTTACTATTTAATTGAGATATGTTAAATAGATTTTGATTTTGTTTTATGAATTTTGAAATCTGTTTGAAAACTGAATTTCATTGAAAGCGATAAAATATTACAAAAGATTACTTTTTGTGTCTGTTAATTGTCTGATTGTGAGTTACACTGAAAGGAGAATTTATGATGTCTTTAGTTGCGATTTACTATCAATGTCTTTTATCAGTGTATTGAAATGCTTCATGTTTCGATAAGACAATCGACAGAAAATATTTCTCATATAAAAATGAATTATGATATTCGTTTTGACATAGCAGACTCTTTGATTGCTAATTTCAATTAGCAAGATTTTGATGTAAAATTGATAATATAATTTTTTTTCACGATTTTTTTAACTGCTTGAGCACATCGATCCTTTCTTCCTAAAACATCGCACACGATTTTATTGATAATAATATCAAAACTCGCTTCAATAAACACCTTTAATAGTTCTACACAAATGTTTTTTTTCAGTTATAATTGTATGTATGCTAAAACTCTGTGCTCAAAGCCGAAACAGCTTCAATGACAAATGAAAATGTTTTGGAAATGTTTGAAATAGAAAATGTTTGCAATCAGTTCAACACTCTTTTGTAATTAAAGCAAAGAATAATTGGAGAAAAGAAAATACAGCAAGCTGTAAAAATAACTGAGTTTAAAGTTTCAAAACGGAAAAAGTCGTAAATGTTGACACTGTATCTATCTACATTAGAACTGATTTTCAATACAAGGCATAAAAAATTAAAACACCCCTACTCTGAGCTCTCTATACAACGAACTACTTAATGTAAAGCCTCCAAATTCTTGAACAGACTATTCAAGACCTGGGGAAACGGATTACGAGGGGGGGGGATTAGTTCCAGAAACACCGAAAGATGGGGCTATACAACAAAACATATGCTGAAGAAACTCAAAATACACATTTGAAACACATTTTACTCGAACATATCAAACTTTCTGTCATAAGGACCTTATCGATGCAAGGGAAACTGCTCAATATAGTTCCCTTATTCCAGATGTAATGTCTGCATTCTGTAAACTGTTCAACCGTGAATCGTAATTGGTCAATTGATACTACATTTCAAATCTGTCAAAATCAAAGTTTACCAGATTCCCACGATAAAGAAGATTTTTTAAGTACCCATAAAGCCAAGAATCACAGGGATTAGGATGCGTAGAAGGAGATGGTTAGGTTGCCGGAAACGTACAACTAATTACTCTATCATTAATGTTGCCGAAGAAACTGCAGTACCAGAGTTCACTGTGTGTAGGCGCTTCATCTTGCATAAAGGTAAGCCAACCATCTAACTCTCCGACCCGCCACGAAGGCACACGGATTTAAACCATAAAACTGAATGACCAGACTGCCGCAACAGCAACATTGGCGGAAACTGTAGATGAGTCCTAATGGCCGTCACCGGCCATGGTACAACCCTTCCCGAAGGAAGTACGTCCCGTCATCGATGGGAGGAGTCAGATCCCCCACCTATTAGTGTACCCTCCAGGGTGGCGAGATCCAACCACCATGCCGGAAGCATCTCATCCTCATTTCGAGGTGCCCTCGGGGGGTTTCTTGCATAAAAGTAAATAAATCAAAACATTATCGCTGTTGCATTAGGGGGTACAACAAAATGTTTCCTTTGTTCTCATAAAACAACTTCACAAGCAAAGTACAAAGCCACAGCTGATATGAATGACTTTATCGAAGGATTTTTGCAAATTTTTGTACTTACAATGCGAAATTGCAGTTACAATGACAGTTTCAGTTTCTTTACTTTTTTATCCTTTTTTTTCATACAAGCAATAGAAATTAGACAGGAAAAAATTCCATACCGCATGTTTGTTTGTTTTTGTGATTATTTTGGCTTTTTAGCATATTTTCAGTTCTACAGCGCCATCTATCGGTGTTTCTAGAACTAATTTTTGTTTTCATATAATCTATTTTCATAAGTCTTGAATAGTATGTTCAAGAATTTTAGAGCCTTTACACTGAGTAATTCGCTGTATAAAGAACTCAGAGTAGGGGTATTTTAATTTTGATCACCTTGTATGTTAAAAGATCTGAATTCAATGTCACTTTTTCGCTGAAAAGTTACTCCTATTAAAAAAGTACTGCGAATTCAACCAACGGAAATTATTCTTTTTAACGAAAATAATTAGTTATTGAAAAAAATCTGTGGAAACAAACAAATGCTATTCTAAATCAAACCGAATTAAACTTTTAGAAGTGGAATTATCAACAATTTCAACCTACTAAACTTAGAAGGCAAAAGAAAATCACAAACATGAGTATGACCTTTTAATATCAAAGGATGGTAATATATTTTTGTGCCGAAATAAAAAAAAAAGAAACTGCAAATCATCACCAAAGCTCAAAATAAACATCGTAACAATACCTTTCCCGTTAGAAATGGATAGTAATCGAAGAAATTGTTTCAGCTCTCAAAACACATATGAAGGACGAATTCCAAGCGAAATAAATTGGATATGAAAGCATCGACATTTTTCTTACAGTTTTTTGTTGTTGTTGTTATATGTCTTAGAACATGGAGCTTTAATAAGAATAGAGTTTACCAAGCCTAAATTTGTTATTGTGTACTAAAAGATTTTATGTTACTGTAAAGATGAACCTGGATAACATTCTCTCTGAAGATTTATTTTTGATACTACTTTTTCAAAAGGTGATTTTATATAAACATGGATTTTTCCAAAATTGATTTAAAGAACCATTGCTGAAAAAATAAATAAATGTGTACAATCAATGCTTTTTTTCGTAAAAATAAATAAATGTGTACATTCAATACTTTTTTTTCGTAAAAAATAAATAAATGTGTACAATTAATGCTTTTTTTCGTAAAAAAATGTGTACATTCAATACTTTTTTTTCGTAAAAAAAATAATAAATGTGTACATTCAATGCTTTTTTTTTTTCGTAAAAAAATAAATAAATGTGTACATTCAATGCTTTTTTTTTCGTAAAAAAAATAATAAATGTGTACATTCAATGCTTTTTTTTTTCGTAAAAAAATAAATGTGTACATTCAATGCTTTTTTTTTGTGCAACAAAATGAAATTATTTTGTGATTTTTCTACAACCGAGATATTATTTTTTACAGAAAAAAAAGCATTGCATGTGCACAGTTATTTATTTTTTACGAAAAAAAAACAATGAATGTACACAGTTATTTATTTATTACGAAAAAGAAAGCATTTAATTTACACATTTATTTATTTATTACAAAAATAATCATTGCATGTATATAAAAGGTTTTTTTTAAAAGAAATATTGATTCTGTTCTCTGAATCGATTGCAATTATTTGATTATTAGAACTTATTTTATCAAAAACCAAGCAATTCTTTATCGTTCAAAAAATCAATTTCTTAAAAAGAAAATAATCATCAAAATTAAATATTATTTAAAACAATATGATTGTGAAATCTTAGAACTTTGACATTATTCACAAAATTATGACTTTCTTGGAGATTTATTGAATATGGATTTATATTGCAAAAAATGTCAAAATAATTTAATATTGTTGTCAAAATGGATCTACTTTTTCAAAACAGGACTATCAATGAGAAGATCGGCAAGATGAAAGTTTCAACCATCAAAACAATGCCAAAACTTAGCCCAGTTAGTCATATCACTGACTAACTGACTTACATATATTTTACAAACTTGGTATCTTTTATTATGAATTATTCAACTGAAGATATGCTTCCGTTTCCCTTTAAGATATGTTTACAAATTCACGGATGTAGACATACGTTGATGAATGAGTAAACTGTTAAAATAATTTTTTTTTAAGTATGGAACTGAATAGAGTAACCAATTCTGTATACCAGTTCAGAGCTGAGATCAACAAGACATGATTGATTGCTGTAACAGCAGATTGCGTGTCCTATGAATTCTTTCAAATCAGAAACATATATCAAATGCTAAACAAAATATGACTTTCATTCAGAAATTTTTTCCTTATTACATATTTTTAAGAAAATGGCTTCGTTATCCATCAACGTAAAACTACTTTTTAGAAAAATGTAGTTTTAATGTTCCTTGAAAGTTTTACAGATAAAATAAAATTATCCTTTCACAATATGTGACTTTGTAACCTAATAATGTGAATTTTAATGTCCTTAGAAATATTATTGAGAGTTAAGAATATTAAATGTCATAACAGCGGGATTGTTCACTCTAAAACTTGCAATTCATATACATTGAACTGTCTCTAACTTGTCAAGGAAAAAAATTGATCTTTTTAACTGTTATGATCTTCTCAAGTAGAAGACATTATAACAATCAAGTATATTAGATAAATATTCATTAAATTGTCAGTTTACTCAACATGGTTGAGAAAAACCCAAGAATATTAGCCGGGCAAAGGCAGATGGAAGGTTCCCAAGGTTCAGAACTTGTAATCCATTAAAATATGATTTTTAAATTCCGTCAAATTACCTTGTTTTGAAATCTCGTGCTCAGGATCCAATATTTTTGGGGCGTTTAGCATCATTATATTTGAGCTTTCAACTTCTTAGTTTGATATAAATTTAACGTTTTGTTTGAGGTAATACATCAGATTTATTGTTCTTGGACAATAAAATGCTAAATTAATCTTACACTATTAATTATGAATGAGTTATCATCATGTGATAACATGATGATGTTTTGGCTATGGGGTTTTGAAGCTCAAAATCGCATAAGCAATGAATATTGAAGCTCTAAATCTCGTAGGCAATGAATAAAGCATAAGTGGTAATTTTCATCATCATCTTTTAGTCGCATATATTTTTTTACCTGCTTTTACCAGTATTGCATTATTATGTTTGCTTCTTTGAAAGCAGATGCGTTTTTAAAAGGTTGACCTGCTTTTACCAGTATTGCTTTATTATTAAGTATGCTTCTTTGACAGCAGATGCGTTTTTAAAAGGTTGACGTAGAACTATGACATCATAGCTGTCATTTTATCTCAAAATCGGTCGAGCACCAAAACTTTGTTTGCCAGCTAAAAAAATTGAAAATGAAAGTTTAACAAAATTATATATATGTAGAGAGAGAGAGAGGGAGAGAGAAGTCTCGTGATTGTTTCAAACCGGTTTAAACTGGTTAACAACTTAAATTAATTAAGACAAATAATGACTTAATATAATGTTCTCACATGATAACTTGAAATTTGTGATCGTAGATCTCATTTAAATTTTTTCTTCCCCCCCCCCCTCTAAATTTTTCATATATTTAAAATAAAACGATGTTCTGCTGCTAAATATAATATTAATTACTACGACAGTTTTGGGAAGCGAAGAGATCTCTTAAGAGGATTTCTAATAAGCCTCTCTGTTGCTTTATGAACATCTTTTAGAATAATAATTTTTATTTCTTCATCTTACATTTTTTCTTTTAGAAATTCTGAAATGCACCTAAATTATATTAAAAAAATATTATGATATTTTCCGGAGTTCCTTTTAAATATATTTTCAATCTTGTTTATACATGCTTTATTTAATCGCTTTTATTTAAGTTGGCTTGATTTATGTTTAGAAAGGTATTTATGATCAATTTTTCTCTTATTTTCTATTTTGAAAGACAAATAAAGTAACTATGTTATATAGACACACATGCACATGCAAGCACAAACGCACTGCACAATTCATATTGCTTTATAATCCATATTAACATTCATACTATTTTAGAAGTCGTGGTACTTAAATTTTCTTTAATGGTTTACCCATAAATGCTTGAATTTTTATTTTTAATAAATAAAATTTGAAATCAATTGTGAAACTGGTATAATTAATGAGAAAAATATAAAAAACTCCATATATATTTTTTAATTTTCAAAAAAAATTATTTATGTATTTCTACATTATCATGCATAATCACTCCTTGAGTTCTAAAAATCTACTCTACACATCTACTTTTTAAATTCTACAAATCTACTTTTAATTTGTTTCTACAAATGTACTCTACACATCTACTTTTTAAATTCTACAAATCTACTTTTAATTTGTTTCTTCAAAACTACTCTACACATCTACTTTTTAAATTCTACAAATCTACTTTTAATTTGTTTCTACAAAACTACTCTACATATCTACTTTTTAAATTCTACAAATCTACTTTTAATTTGTTTCTACAAAACTACTCTACACATCTACTTTTTAAATTCTACACATCTACTTTTAATTTGTTTCTACAAAACTACTCTACACATCTACTTTTTAAATTTACAAATCTACTTTTAATTTGTTTCTACAAAACTACTCTACACATTTACTTTTTAAACTCTACACATCTACTTTTTAAATTCTATAAATCTACTTTTTTAATTTTCAAAAAAACATATTTATGTATTTCTACATCATTATGAACAATCACTCCTTGAGTTCTACAAATCTACTGCGTACAATAATATAATTCAAACAAAATTACATTACAAAACAAACATGAACTCATTACATTACAAAACATGAAAATTCTTGAGACAATTATTTTAGATTTGATTTAAACATAAATGGACATTGCATTTGTTTCATGACTACTGTGTGGTACTCTTATACAGCGGCATTTTACATCTCAAGCTGTTTGAAAATATAATCCAGTGAACAACGCCATCTTTTCTTACATTCATATTTGGCAAAGGATAAGATGACTTTCTAGCTTTAGTAAACTTATGTAGAACCAATTTTTGCATATTGATGTATTTTTACATCACAAAAAAAGCTACATTTTTTCTTGCATAAATTTATCAGTATATGTAAAAATATAAATATTATTCGTTACTCTTAGCTCATTTCTATCTGAAAATAATTTTTCGTGTGCGTGTGTGTGCTTCTTTTTTGTTTAAATAATCATAATTCATAACATCCGCTGAATTGAAATTTTACTCAGATGGCGCGCAAACAATGAAAATTACCATAGATAAAGAAATGAACTGTTAAATATTCTAGTTGTGCTCGGAAAAGATAAAATAGTTTTCTGAAAATTAAAATAAAAAAACACTATGCAAAGATAGCTACATAAAGAGATATGAGGATTTAAGCATTCGTTGCAGATCTATATCACTCTGCATTTAAGAGTTCAATTAAAACAGACATGATGAAAAATTGATGTATAATAAAGTCATAGGAACGGTCTGAATTTTCTAGAAGTATCCGGTAAACAGTAAAATTTAAAATTTAAATTTCGATGCGATGCCTGGATGTCATATTGATAAACTATTTTCATGAAGCGGAACCTCTGGATATAAATTTAGTTTTACGGTGGCATATAATCTGGAACAAGAAGGGTAGGAAAAGGGATCGCTTTTCTGGAAACTGGCAGGGTAAATTATTTCGCTATCAATACTTCGTCACAAGAAGAAAATAAAATTTCATTTAAGGAAGTTATCCTCGCTTCATCCATTATTCATAACGGTTGCAGTTAATTATGTTCGTTAATACGGTTTATCCATCTTAAGTGATGAAACTATGAATCAATTTGTAAGTTGTTAGGAATTTTTAACGCAAACAGATTGTAAAAATATAATACTGAGCATAAATTTTCATGATGACTTTAAAAGCAAAAATTAACACCTTTAAAAAAGTACATTTTGTTTATCTTTAATAGAAAATTTTAAAATGATCAAATAATTTTTCTTGAGCGCTCGAAGTATAACGACATTTCGATAATTATTCATTCAACGAAAAGAAAGACGTTTTAAAATAAGAGTGATGATGTATTATTTTTGAGAAAGTGAGCCAAAACTTTCTCGCATATCCTGTTATAAACTTGTTCCAGAGAGCGGCCTGCATGACAAGTGCATATTGTACGCCAATTTGCATAATGCACCACGGCTTGCACATTGTGCGGCTTGCATTGGCGTACAATAGTTACAAAATTATAACTTTTGGCGTGAATTTAGCATTTTTATTGAATATCATGTCATCGTTGGCCAGTTTTATGGCAATTAATCCCTGTCATGTGGTTGATAGTATCCAGAAATAGAATCTGTGTTTTAGACACGTTTTTATCAGCCGATTAAAACAAACACTTGAAACAAAACTGCACTTGTGGTCACAAAATCATATACCAAATTTGATATATTTAAATCACTCTGTTTTTTTAATTATCGCGTTTGCAAGTTTCTGAAAGTTCAGATTGACAGACAGTCAACTCATCAATACTATAAATATTAAATCTGCACTCTGGATCTTATCTGTGTCTAACTCTCTTCGTTTTGTAGTTATCGTGTTGTTTTCTATTCAAGCAGCTGAGAAAATGAACTCTCTCTGAATAAGTTTTCAGAGAAATTAACCCTTTCTAAGGCCGTGGGAAGTATGCTTCCCACCATATTTATCAATCTTTTTATGAAATTATGTAGGTTATCGTAAGTTCTGACAAATTTTTTTAGTAAGTCAGAAATTTAAATGTTTCGGTTCTTTATCTCACACAAAATGATGTGTCTTGATTTGTTACTTAATTATTCATTAACCAAATTAATTAATTAATCAAATTAAATTTATCTAATAATCTAAATGAATCTCTTTCCTTATTCTAATTTCAAGCCTAAAAATATTTTAACATAATATGACTAGAAAAAAATGGCCCTTTAAAGGGTTAAAATAATATTAAATCGTCAAAATCTCGATTTCTAATTTTCTGACAATAACAATATTCTGACAATATTTTATCTATATTACGTATACGAGAAAGTTAAAAAAGCTGTAATAAATTAAGAAAGAAAGCTAAAAGATTTAAAAGCTAAGAAAGGGAATTTTTTCAGACTTCCTCATATGTAAAGTTGTTATTAATAAATTTCTTGTATTTTATTTAATTCTACATTAAAAACATTTAATTATGCAATAAAATAATTTAGGAATATTATTGCTTGGATATTTATGGTTATCTACTTTTGAAATGGATGTATCTGTTTTAATCAAAGCAGAATCTTAGTTTTCACTGAGGATATTTAAAACAATTTCTATATATATATAACATTATAACTCTTCATTAATAATTAAATATTATAAGAATTTCCATAATTAACCCTTCAGAATTGTGTGTGGTTCTTGATTTTATATGTTAGGAGGGTTCCTTATTAAATCTATGATTTAGGATCATTTTTAGTTAAACTAGCTTAACGTGGCAGTTTGATAGTAACTGCGGAAGATGTTGCCACTTCAAAATTGCGAATTCATTTCTATCCTTGATTTTTTTCAAATACCTTGTGCTTATTTATAAAATAAGATCGAGATATTAAATTGAATAAATTAAATCTTCATTTTTAGCTACAAATTAAGAATTTGTTTTTTATTTACAGTATGCAAGTTTTCATGAAATGGAATATCAAATTGCATTTCAACACAAATATGCATATAACACAGAAATAAAATTTAGATGTTGTGGATAAGATAAGCTATTTTATCACCAATTTGCTTCATATAAAACATGGCTTAGGTTAAAAATTACCATATTAGATTTTTAAAAAAACAATAAAGACATTTTTATAACATTCGTCGAATAAATCAGAACCCCTTATCATTGGTTAAAATGATGGAAATTTAAATTAGGTCCCCTTAGAATTGACTCTTAAAGCCTCGTGTTTAGCCATCTAATAATCCTGTAAATAATCCAGAAATAAAATTTCGATACTGTAAATAATATATACTATTATATCCACCAATTTACTTCATATAAAACATGTTTTGGGTAAAAAATTACCATATTAGATATAAAAAACAATAAAGACATCTTTATAACATTCATCGAATAAATCAGAACCCCTTATCTTTGTTTAAAATAATGGTAGTTTTAATTATGTCCCCTTAGAACTGACTCTTAAAACCTGTGTTTAACTATCTAGATTTAACACATTGTTTAGCATTAACCATTAAACATGACTTGGGAGTAATAAAGCTCTCGGATGAGCAATAATTATGAACTCCTCTGTCGAAACAGATTGAAGTCACCTTAGGTAAGACGTTAAGTCTCTCTGGACACAAGATTAATGCCCTATGTCAGTGATCAACATCTTTAGTGCTAATATATCATCTGAGATATTCACACGTCCTGTGAGATTAATAAGGGACAATTCCACCTGTGCCTTCACAGTAAGGAATTGCATGCTTACTTTAAAATAAATATAATGAGAGACAGATGTGCAAGAAATCTAGAATTTTAAGAGAATCTGGTGCTTAAATTTTGCTTTTTAACTTATGTAGAATTAGTTAATGGAACAAATTATCTTTAAAAAGCGATGGCTCTCATTGTATTGTAATCTGTAATAAAAAAAGATCTAATGAAATTCTGTAATGCAGGGTGGAGTTATTATAGATTTAACCCCCCCCCCCTCCTTTTGTCTGCTTTATTAATAGATGTTCAAATCTCAACTCAAAAATTTGATGATTATTTGGCTGCCATGTTAATTTAGGAAAAAGTTATAAAAATCATCAATACCTCTCATGTAATCATATTATATATGTTTCACTACAAATCAAATCCTATATTAAATAGTGTACGTTTAAAATCGTATATATGAAAAGAAAGAAGAAAATACATGTAAACTATTAAAATACTTTTTCATCAGGAATTTTACTTTGCACTTCAGCTATGAAATTTTAATAACTTTTTAACAGGCAGTTTAAATTCTAATGAACAGCTAACGTTTAACAAACTAAATCATGGTCGAAGTGTAGTTTAATGTGCCCCGAATTTGTCGCCAATATGGTAACCCAACGGAACGATCTTATAGCAACCCTAATGTTGTTTTCTCTGCTTTTTACAGTAGTTGAGTTGTACATGAACTACAACTATTTTATGAAAAATGTTAAATTAAAAATAATCAAAAAATAGTCAAAAAATATCATGAAAATTATAATCAAAAGTTTTTTTATTGTTAATAAGAAACTATAATGTTATTTTTAATGTGAATGCGAACATAAAATTTTTATTCTTTTGCAATACTTAACTATCGGTATCTATTTTAGAAATCGTCTGAATTATTAATTTAAGAAATCGTCTACAATGGAATTCTTTGCACTTTTCGTAATTCTTTTTCTAATCTGATGGCTCCCTTGTTAATTCATTATGTCGCTAATTGTTGCAGAACGGATGTGTGGTAAAAGGAATGGCAGGAGATATTTTGAACCAGCAGAATGGATGAAGAGTGAGTGGAATACATAATATAAATATATTCCATTGTATATATTTATATACATTGATGTATTGAATAGATAAATATTGATGAAGTTAGGAAAAGGGTGCTTATTTGAAATTTTGTATGGGGTAATGGTTTGATTGCTTCTTTCTTTTCTTTTGATTATGTATTTCTGTTAATCACACAGTCCTTATGTTCAATGAGCTATCGAAGTTACTAGGATCCCATTACCCCTTCTAGCGAAGCCGTAGGATGTTTTTTAATTAAAAAATTCTACCCGGTGCCTTCTTCAGATGCCGAAGGCATCGCATGCTCAAAATTTTACTCTGTACATAACAGACCGGTGCATCCGGTTTGAAAAACTTCTTTATTTCAAAATTGTTAAGATAAGCAACGGTAATGATCCAAAAGTTTAAAAAAAATAATTTAAAAAATCTCAGATAAAACAAAACTTATCAATAAAGATCATAATTTTAATGCAGAAAGTAGTAACCGTAGCTATTTTGCGTAAGTGTTTGTTTATTTTGTTCACCATCTTTATTAGCGACTTGGCATCCTTGGCGCAGCAAAGGGCACACTAAACTACACTTTTATCCTAAATCAATTAGCAGCAATCTTTTCTGCAAGCAATGAGCTAGTTCTTTAAAACATTTGTTAACTACATTAATTAGCTAAGCCAAGCGTTCAATTAAGTTCAACTGTAAAACAATTCAATGAAAAAGTTTCAAATATTTGCACGGCGACTTCTTTATATTTCATTATTGAAATTCGACAATAAATAAATGGACAATTTCTGTGCCACGCACGTTCACATTTTTTTAAACAATAATTTTACAATTGATTGATTAATTCCGTTTCCATAAAGTTTATGATTATATCACTCATTTTTAGATTTTTTTCCCTCTGAATCTTTTATTCATTACTATGATGAACTATTGCCTTGAAAAATATTTACGGAATTGCATTAAAAAATATTACAGAATATTATAAGGCATTCTGCTTGTGTACAATTAATGATGAAAATATAAATCAATTTCTAATTTTATAGAGTCCTTAAAATCAAACAGGTTTTAAAATTGATATGCACTAAAATGCAGAATTTTAATTAAAAAACTTTCAAGGATTTATCTTTTAAATAAACCAGCAGGGGTGGTCTCTTCAAAACTTTCTCGCATACTCTCTAATAAAGATGATGTCCTAGATAACGCCTTGCATGGCATTAGTGTACCATAGTTACGACATATTAACCTTTGGCATGAATATAGCATTTTTTTATTGAATCTATCTTGTAATTCTTGGCGAGTTTGGCGATTAATCCCTGGCATGCGGTTAATAGTATTCGAAAATCAAATTTTTGTTTTAAACACGTTTTTATCAACCGATTGAAACAAAGAATTGACACTAAACTACATTTATAGTCACAAAAGCCCGTACCAAATTCGGTATATTTAAGTCATTACGTTTTTGAATTATCGCGTTAAGGTGTATGTACACACTTGAAACTTCGAAAATCGTTCAAAATATCGAATAATTTTTATTGCTTAATAATGTTCTCTGATCCTTTAGCTTTCAAACGATGCGAAAATCTTGTCAATATTCGGAATATTTCTCGAGTTATAATTATTTTTCTTGAGGTGCTTTCATTAAAAACCCTAATTACGGTGTTTTTAAAACTCATTTTATGAAGAATGATAATTTTCCACTATGTTTCTTCATTCAAACAATCATAACTGAACAAGAAATGAACCAAATACAGTTATTTATATATCAAAATAATCTATATGAAATAGCGGATGTTTTGAGCCTCAATAAAACTTATATTTTAGAAATAAATTTTTAATGGCTGTTTAAAAGTTAAAATGACAGAAAAAAATCTCACTTTTTCTATTCATCGTTGATGAAAAAATTGTTTAAAAAAAACTATACATTTTTATAACTTGTTTGAGGCAGACAACATCAAGACTAATATTAGGCATAATTTCCAACTAGAATTGTGTGTCTGTACAAATTAGAATTTAAAATATCATGTTTCAAAAAGTAGGCTAATTAGCTCATTAAATATTATTTAATTAATTAATTATTAGTGCAATAAGTTTTTTCTCACTGAAATGAGTTTAAACATATATTAATAACTTACTGTGAAAAAACTGGAATTTTAAAGTTAAAATTTAAAAAAAAAAATTTCAAGTGTGCACGTACACCTACCTTAACATGTTTCTGAAAATATAGACCGATAAACAATCAACCTGTTATTGGATTCGACTCCAAATTTGATAAGTGTCTATATTATATTTGTTAATTCTTTGTATCGAATTTTATCTATCTAGCTCGCTTCATTTTGTAATTATTATGTTAAATTATATTCAAACAACCGGGCAGATAGATTTACTCTGAGTGGATTTTGCCCAAAAATTTGATAGAAATTTACAAATTTGGTATAAGGATTTTATAACAAATTTCACTCATCTACTTCAAAGCCTTTTTGAGTTATATTTGCCACAAACAAGCGGGCATTTTCCCAAAAATGTATTTTTGAATTCAGGTAGGTCTAAAACTTGGAAATTCGTCAAAATCTCTCATTCGAATTTTTTGACTATTACTATATTTTCTCTATACTACATATACAAGAAAGTAAAAAATGTCAAATTTTATGTATAAAAATAAAAATTTCCCACGGCCAAACTACATTTTCCTATAATTCTTAAGATATAAAATAACAAAGTTCCAATAACACTCTCTAAAAATTTCATATTTAGGTGGGGTTTTTTTTTTTTGTCTCTAAATTCTATGTTTATAATCCAGTAACTACAACAAATTAATTTTTTTTTCTGCATCAAAATCTGCATATCAAATTCCCCCTCCCCCATTATTTGTCTGTTTTTCCCCTTTTCCATTCTAGAGATTAAGTTATGAACTTATTATCAATATTTTTATTAATTTTTATAGGTAGTAAAAATTTTAGTATGCCTCCATAATTATAAACCCGAAACTGGAGACAGGAATCAAAATAACTCTGGGTTGTTCGTTAGCTCTGATTATCACATGGCTTTTGTCCTTGAATACAATCATTTCCTCAGTACCTTCAAGTTGTTCTTTCAGCAGTATGTTGGCAAATGTCTATGAACAAGTGCGTACAACCGAGTTATTCTTTTACAAAGTTGTTGCTGTTATTTATGGAGTCTTTGAACTCCATAATAATTCCATGCTTTTAATTTGAATAATGCAAAAAGAATAAAGAAATATTCTTAAAATAGAATTTTAAATTATTGTATTCTTTTTTTGTTTCTTAAATACTAACAGTTATTAGCCTTAGAGTTATTCCGTAATATCTAAACGAAGTAAATACACATTAAAAGATTATTCAGTTTTTTTTCTTATAATATCTTTCCAACATTTAATGTTATAATATTTAACATTTTTAATATTAATATTTTGGTAACTACATGATTTCCAGCATGTATTTTGTTTCCAAAATAAATCCCAATGCGGTTCGCAAAAGACAAAAACGTAAAATGACAATGGAGTTACTTTGACTCCACGTATCTGGCTATGTGAGGAAATTCATGTCTCCAGTTACAGGTAAAGCTATTATATTATACACCTTATTTCTGGAGGCTCATCTTTCGTGCTATACATTTCAATAATAGATGCGATATGCGTAAATCTGGAAACACGTCTCTCCTTTACTTCCGGAAACATAATTTATGCCTCTGATCTCAAATTCTACGCTTTATTTAGTCATAAACAGTAATTATATGAAATCAGTGTTCCTAAGGATAATTATATATATTGCAGAGATCTTAAGCTGATACGTGCTTAGTAGGCAATAATTAAATAATTCATCAAAATATTCGAGAAGTCACCCAATGATGGAGCAATTTTCTCTCTGGGTTGTGAAGTACAATTATAGGTGACTAGTATTTATTTATTGGATGGGTTTATGTACTATCCCAGGTGGTGTAGTGCTTGTTTCTTAAAATTGTATTTCGGGGTGCTAAGTTAGTAGAATTATTTCATTATATGAGCTGGCGTAGGTGTATTAAGAATATGAAGGATATGCAATCCTTATTACTTGATTTATGATTATTGCGTAGATGTGGTAAATCGCGTTTGTTCGAATTCTTCTGTCCTTTTCTTACTTGCGCTATATAGCTGAAATGTTGCGAAATAAACTCATATATTAAATTTGCATAAATCAATTTATTTTTTAGATTACAAAATTATGCATTTATTTTTTAGATTTACTTATGATCAGAACAACCCCCCCCCCGGGAGGCACCTCGTTATTGAGGATGAGAAGCTTCCACCATGATGGTTAGTTCTGGTCACCTTGGTGGTTACACAAAAAAGGTGGGAGTCTGGCTCCTTCCATCGATGACGGGACGTACTTCCCAAAGGAAGGGTTGTGCTGTGGCCGGTGACGGCCCTTAGGATACAACCACAGTTCCAGCCAGTGTTACTGTTTTGACGATCCAGTCATTCAGATTTTTCCTTGTGCTTTCCGGTAAGGCGAGTAGCCAGTTCAAGGTAAATTTAGGATCAGAACAAAAAGTATTTCTGAGCAAAAGGTAAACTTTCAGTTGGCTCACAGATTAGATGACTTCGAATTTTCTCTCCATTCAAATATTCATATCTGAGTACATTTTATATGTTTCTGTATCTTTAAAAGAAAAAATATGTAGGGTGATCCTTCTTAAATCATTTAAATTCAAAGCAGTGTCTGAGTGAAGAACTGTGTACTGAAATGAAGTGATTATGTTGAATTTGTTGAGGCAGATTACAGCCCCTCAGTTACGAAATAAGGAAGTTACAAAATATTACTAAAAAAATAAAAGAAAACGACTAAAAAGTACAATTAGAAAAATATACGATAGATCATTAATCAGTTAATTGCGAAATTTAATTTTTAAAATTCCTCAAGCCTCCCTTTTTAAATTCAAATGATGACGCATATCCAGGTCGATCGCAATACAAATGATTGCGTTATAACTTTTCCAAAGAATCATAATAAATAGAATAAGATTTCATTTATATAAAATAAAAACTTACACCTTTACTGCACCAAAATGAAAATTGGGATGAATGTGTATACGCGTCGATTGCATTTAAATTGTTAATAAGAAACACGGGGGGGGGGGGGGGGGATTTCGTATCAATCTATCAGTAATGATTTAGGAATTAATGTTGAGCCCTGTTTAGAGTGAATAGCCTGCATATTTTACTTTGCTATTAATTAATTAATTCCGTGTTATTTCTTAAGGCTGTGAGAAATAGACCTATGTATGGTTAGTAATCAATATAATATGGGGAACCAATGGTTCTACATAAACATTGTTTGAAGTTTTAAACATTGTCCTTGATTTATATTGTATGATAATCATGGTGTACTTATGCCTTACTGCAAATGCTGTTCGCAATCTTTCCACTTCATTAAGTTGACCTATGATCTGTTTCATGCAGTCTTGACATTAATATGATATCTGAAACTAGCAAAAAAAGCTAATAATCAAAACAATATGACAGAAAAAAAGATTTTATATAAACATCATTCGAAGTCTTAAACATTGTCCTTGATCTCTATTTTATGAAAATCGCGATGTACTTATACTTTCTTGTGACTAGACTTTGCACTTCAATAAATTGACTTATGATCTGCTTTAAGTAAATTTCCTGAAGAACTTATTATTAGATCTGAAACAAATAAAAACAACTAGCAATCAAAACAATATGACAGAAAAAAAGATTCTATATAAACATCGTTCGAATTCTTAAACATTGTCCTTGGTCTCTACTGTATGTAAATCGCGATGTATTTATACTTTCTTGTGACTAGACTTTGCACTTCAATAAATTGACTTATGATCTGCTTTAAGTCAATTTCCTGAAGAACTTATTATTAGATCTGAAACGAGGAAAAACAACTAGCAATCAAAACAATGTGACAGAAAAAAAGATTCTATATAAACATCGTTCGAATTCTTAAACATTGTCCTTGGTCTCTACTGTATGTAAATCGCGATGTACTTATACTTTCTTGTGACTAGACTTTGCACTTCAATAAATTGACTTATGATCTGCTTTAAGTAAATTTCCTGAAGAACTTATTATTAGATCTGAAACAAATAAAAACAACTAGCAATCAAAACAATATGACAGAAAAAAAGATTCTATATAAACATCGTTCGAATTCTTAAACATTGTCCTTGGTCTCTACTGTATGTAAATCGCGATGTATTTATACTTTCTTGTGACTAGACTTTGCACTTCAATAAATTGACTTATGATCTGCTTTAAGTAAATTTCCTGAAGAACTTATTATTAGATCTGAAACAAATAAAAACAACTAGCAATCAAAACAATATGACAGAAAAAAAGATTCTATATAAACATCGTTCGAATTCTTAAACATTGTCCTTGGTCTCTACTGTATGTAAATCGCGATGTATTTATACTTTCTTGTGACTAGACTTTGCACTTCAATAAATTGACTTATGATCTGCTTTAAGTAAATTTCCTGAAGAACTTATTATTAGATCTGAAACAAATAAAAGCAACTAGCAATCAAAACAATATGACAGAAAAAAAGATTCTATATAAACATCGTTCGAATTCTTAAACATTGTCCTTGGTCTCTACTGTATGTAAATCGCGATGTATTTATACTTTCTTGTGACTAGACTTTGCACTTCAATAAATTGACTTATGATCTGCTTTAAGTAAATTTCCTGAAGAACTTATTATTAGATCTGAAACAAATAAAAACAACTAGCAATCAAAACAATATGACAGAAAAAAAGATTCTATATAAACATCGTTCGAATTCTTAAACATTATCCTTGGTCTGCATTGTATGAAAATCATGGTGTACTTATGCTATCCTGTGAATAGACTTTGTAATCTTTGTTCTTCAATAAATTGACCACTGTCCTAATTTAAGTAAACTTCCTGAGGACATTACTATTAGATCTGAAACGAATAAAAACTTCACATTCAAATTTTATCCTCATAAACAATTCCTATTTTATAGAGTTATAAAGTAATACTTGAATATTTTATCATATTTCATTAAAATCATTATCTCATTATTCAGGAACCTACTTCACAATCGATTGTTTTCAGGAAATATTCAGCTTAGTAAAAAGTAAAAACAAATATGCATAAAAAAGTAATTATTTTCTTATTAAGCTGATATTTTTTTTAACTTTATCTTATTTCGTCATTATACTTCAAGTATTTCTTCTTGGTAACATTCTTTTCTCGCATTGTTTAACAATTCCCTCGACTTCAATTAGAAATCGATAGCAAGATTTTCTTTTTTGCATTAAGCAATCATTATGCTTTTGCGTGCTTAGAAAATAATTTACTTTTCTTCCCATCAGAATTAATTATTTCTTTTTTTGCACTTAATGGAATGCATTCTCCTGATGAACAAATCTAAAACTTAGCTTTTATCTTAAGAATTAATGATTAATCGATTGTCGATTATTTATCGTTACTGAAGCACTACTCATTTTCAGTCATATTTGATTTGAAATTCTAGAAAGAAAAAAAAATGTTTAAAGAATCATATTATGAATTTCATTTTGCTTTTCTTTTTCTATTTTAATTACTTGAGTGTTTTAATTAACATAAAAATCGATAATTGCTTCATCAGTTTTTTTTTTATACAAAGAATACTTTGTCGACAAAAATGATGCTTAATGAAGAAAGAAGTATGCGATAACTTTAGCGTGGTAATCAAACATCTTGATTTTAAAAGATGCCCAAATTGTAAAGTAAAAATCCAGGTAAAGTAAATAAACACGGTGTAATATTTTAGGGATTTAATCATTGAGAATTTCATTTTAGAATATAATCAACAAATATTAAAAGAAATAGAAAAAAAAAACATTGAAAAAAATTGAAATCTGCTGTCGCAAATTTCAAGTAATCACGTGAGAATATTATTATTTTAAGCCACGTGGTATCAATTCGACGTAAAAACAACATCAGGTCCTCACATGACTCTAAATGTTGGTCATGTTCTCACGTGACTTTTAATGTTGGGGATTTCGCAACCACCAACATTTAGAAATTCGTCCGTCTGAAAATAGTAGTTCTAAAACTTTTTTCCCGGCCCAGAATTTTTTTTCGTGAAACCGGTTTGAAACAATCATATGACTGCCAGGTTACTCATGGGTCAATATTTAGAAAAGCGAAGCTTCTTTTTCACCATCTCAAAATGCTTTGATCTCCAAAAAAATTAAATAATATTATACGAGGGGTGATCCAAAAATCAATTTACAAGCAGCAGCATTTGGAAAGTAAAAACTGTGGTTGGGAATATTGTTACCCAGAGTGAACACAGATGGCGCTAGTTGTCTTAGACCGATCACTCGAGCAGATAGTGTTAGTACTGAGACCTGAAACAGTGACAGTAATGGCAAAGACATCTAGAGAAGTGGTCTCGCACAGAGGTGAGAGCCGTGATACGATTTCTATGGGTCAAGAATGTGTCCCCATCAGCCATTCACAAACAAATCGCTGAAATGTACGGGGCGAAGCAATGAGTAGACAACAGGTGGCGAAATGATGTCATTATTTTGAAGCGAGCAGAGAGATTGCTGGAAACGTTTAGGTGGGAGGTCTGTAGCCACCCCCATACAACCCCGATTTGGCTCCCAGTAACTATTTCCTTTTCCCGGCATTGAAGAAACACTTATCCGAAACATAGGTTCATATCAGACCGTGATGTTCAAAAAGGTGCCGAGAACTTGCGCAATATCCAGGGACCTGATTATTACCAAGACGAGTTCAACAAATTGGCCCAGCGGAGTGATAAATGCCGCAACAGGTTTGGTGGTTATGAAGAAAAGTGACCGCCACATATGTCTCTTAATTACCATTTGTATCCTGTGTCTATTGTTGATGAAGCATTTTTCCTTTGCCTTGTAAACTTTTTTTGGATCGCCCATCTTATATAACTTTCGATACTTCCCCGCGTGTTCCGCATTCATTCCATTCTCTTTGTGCGTCTTCGGGCGAAAATTTCTTACGATCCTGCACTTTATTGGTCAGACAGAAGAATCGGATGCATGGCGTACATTCGCGCCAAGCTATAATTTTTTGTTGGAGATTTGTTGTTCTTTTTCATTTTCTAATAATCCTGAAAGCGAAAAAATGCCTCAAAAGCAATAAATCGCCAATTTTCTGTCCATGCATTTTGTGGCTTCAAAAACCTCAAACCAAGACAACACCATCTTCTCACGTGATAATATGAAAAATATATATGCCGCTATTCTGTAAATGCAGTATTCCACACAAAAAATTGCTGCTGAAATCAAAATAATATGTTTTTTTTCGCTTGTTCCTATTGAAGTTATGTCTTCTTATTTTATCCATCATTGGGCATACCATTCTTCAAGAGAATTACCATTTCTAAATATTATCTTTCCTTGAAAAGGATAACATTTCGCACAAATTTATTGCTCTGTTATATAAAAGTTTATTAATTTTTTAGCTAAAACTTTCATTACACATTTCAGAATTCCAAAAAAAAATTGGCAACAGTCCCTTGCACTATTTATCGACCACTGATAAATAGTGCAAGGGACTGTTAGTGATGATGATTTTTTGTTTGTTTGTTTCTTATGGCACTTGCCATTGACAAGCCCACTGTTACGAAGACAGCGATTTAAGCCTGAGGGGGAACGTCTCTTATTTTTTATAGCAGCGCCAACTAGGGCCAAGAGTACGACTTTGCCACTCACGCATCACTCATTCGCTTGCACAACCCCTTTTTACAGGAGGGCACATTCACACATCTCACAGATAGAACAACAGAAGAACAACCATGCCCAAACCGGGACTCGAACCCGGGACGCCCAAATCACGGGGAAGACGCGCTACCCCTATGCCAGGACGCCGGCTGATTTTTTGTTAAAAGTATTTAGTTATAAAATCTAAATATTTTTTGTTAGTATTGTTAATCAGGCTAGCTTATCTACTAAATAGAATTAATTCACGAAATATGGTATCGAGTATTTTTTCCACTTCAAACAGTGAATTGAGATTATTTATTATCTGTATGTTTAAAATTAGTCGCCTTTGGAACCAACTGGTGCGACGGGATTAAATTTTCAAATCAATATTTTATATAACTTAGTCTGAATGGCTTCTTCAAATAAAATATTTTTTTAAATCGAATTTTTCCCTGTCATATAGCTTATAGAGTTTTAGAAGTCTTAAAACTTTCTATTTATTATTTCCCTAATTTTCTGTCATCTCTAAAATTTCAAATTTAGTTTGGAAGGTAAATTATAAAATTTCAACTAAAACTTCATCAATTTCCTGATTAAGTTATGTTTAAAATGTGTGCCAACATTAAATCCCATGGAAACAAAAAAAGGCAATGTTGGTTTTTTTAGTATATTTGTTTTGAAAAACATACATAACATATATTGGAAATAAGTGTAAATAAAGTATTGTAAGTAAAAAAAATCATTAGTTTCTTTTTTCTAATCTAATTATTAATATTGTGTACCTACATACAAACCGCATCAAAGTTCATCAAGAGACACTATGTATTTACATTTATCTACGTTAAATAGTTTTCATTGAAAGTTTAGTATTTTATAAATTAAATATTACTTTAATATCTTAGAAAAATTTTAGTTGCAATTTCAAAATAATTGCCGTTTTTAAACTTTTTGACAAAATAATACAAATACAATAAATTTAACAGAACAGATAAGTAAAGGATCATTTTAAGATATAATAGTTTCTGTAGCACGTGCTTAATTCATCAAATTTTAAATAACGCATTAACAGACCATTTATTCGAAAACATATTTACAACGGGATGGCAACATGTTGATAAAAGCTAATTTCATTTATGCTCGTTAAATTTTCTTCGTGCAGATTAAATTAAATTTTATTTTGTGTGATATTTTTGGTAATAAAATGAACTTAAAATATATTTTTTTTTTAAATTTAAAACAGCAATAGTTGACATAATTAAATCTTACCTCACGGACCGATATTTCACAGTGCAAGTTAACCAGACGGACTCAACAAAAAGAAAACTCAAAGCCGGGGTACCCCAAGGCGGAATTCTGGCACCTGTCATATTCCTACTCTATCTGAATGACATACCCCAACAAAAAGACATCATGATAAGTCTCTATGCAGACGATACTGCAATTCTCTCCCAAGGCAAAAACCCTCAGCAAACAATCATCCCCCTACAAAATTACATTAATAATCTCGAAAATTGGCTAACCCGCTGGAAAATAAAACTCAACGTGGACAAAACAGAGGCAATCTTATTCTTCAAGAAAAATAATAACTGGCCCAAAATCCAAATATACAAAACTGAAATCAGCTGGCAAAACGAGGTCAAATACCTGGGAATAACACTAGATAAAAACTTAAATTACAAAACGCACATAAATAAAACAAGAGAAAAATTTAATTTGGCTTTCAGAATCCAATACCCGCTAATTTGCGGAAAATCAGATCTGTCAATAAACAATAAAGTCTTCATTTACCTAGCATATCTAAGACCAATACTTACTTATGCATGTCCGATCTGGGCTGCTACGGCGAAAACTAACCTACAAAAAATAGTCGCACTGGAAAACAAAACATTAAGGATGATAGTCAGGGCCAGATGGTTCATCAGAAATGCGGAAATCATTAAAGCTCTGAACATCCCCCCAATCAAACAATTCATCCTCAAACAAGCCCAAAACTTCTATGGAAACATCATAAATATAGACAACCCCACCCTAAATAATCTACCGACATATGATATAAACGACACCTGCAACAAACGCAGACCTCGCTGTGCCCTTGCAATTTAAATTGCAGACAAATAATACATAACCCTTTTTTTCCCACACACAAGAAAACAATACTTCAAAACTAAAATAAACCATGTATGATGCACTGTAATTACTAAGGTCAGTTTCATATCACTCCAAAGTTAACCATTTTTAGATTTACGGATGGTGGGGCCTGCGGCCCCAATGAGCCGTAATCCCTCTCAACAAAGAAATTTAAAACAGAAATAAATGCATGCTTCAAAATAATGGTATCATTGAAAAGATGAATTTTTTTTATAAATGATGTAAAAATCATTTTTGAGCTGCAATATTTTCGGAATTTATCGTGAAAAAAAACGCCATGATTTCGCTTACTTTTTAATTAATTAAAATTTCAAAATTTGTACTGAGATATTCTTTTTTTTTTCCTCCAAAATATGTATGTGCCTAGTTTAATAGATCTACGTCAAACGATCAGTCTTTTAGAGAACAACACACACATACACACATATTCATCCTTATTGCAGTAAGGATAACATGTTAAGTAATAAAGAACGAATTCCCAATATCAATAACTATTTCACTTTGATCAACTTTTATTTCATTTTTAATTCACTTTTATTTCAAAGTATTATATTAATGATCATCCGTACTCTATCATTCCCCATTTTTGTAAGAAAGCAATTAAACATTATTTGACTGTATATCTTTTAAGAGGGAAAAACATTTGTTTCTCCCAAATGAAAAATATTTTCCCGTTTTCGCCAATTTTTTATTTCATTTTAAAATTTATGATACCTTCAACCTCTTCGCTTTTCTTTTCAAAACGATTTAACCATAAATGAAACATCTTCTGTTTTCAAAAACACATGCCACCAAAAAATGGATATTAAAGAGCATTTCAATTGATATAACTAGTAAATGACTTCAAAAAAAGAAATACAATAAAAAAAAGGCAAATAACATTTAATGAGATTTTCTTCTATTTACCCCATATGAAACATGCATTATATCACAAATCACTGCCTAATAAGCCAAACAATTCTAAGAATAGATTTATAACTTTCATGGTATAAGACAAATGCGTAGAAACTAAGTTAAACAAGAAGTTTTAATTCATCAACTATTAGAACCTATCCTAAAAGACACGTTATAATTACCCAGATCAAACACATCCGTTTCATATTAACTATCAAATATCAGACTCAGAGATATAAAGCAGGTGTGAAGTTCCACATCGAAACGGACCTGATTAAACCCCTTATAGTTCATTGATGAATAAGACGTGTCGAATTCAGATTATTGTCCTATATCAGTGATTATCTCCACCACCTTTTGTGCCACAACATTAACTGGGAATTCATGTATCCTATGCAACACCACCGTTAATATGAGGGAATTGTTTTCAGGATCCTGCTATGTAAGGAATTTCATGTTTGAATGAAAGTAAACGCGATGAGAATAGATCTACAAGGTGAAAGGAATGCTTTGAATTTTCCAGCAAAGCCTGATATTCGGTGGCATTTAAGATATACACTTCAATATAACGCCGAGGTAAATAGTAGAATAGTTAGATTCATGTGAGAACATAATGTTGTTTTACTTTGGGGTTTTCGAAGCCTCAAATTGGCGATTATCGCTTTTGAGGCATCGATTTTTCGCTGTTATGGTTATTAGAAAACGATAAAGAAAGTTGTCGGAGACTTATCGCCAACATAAAGTTACAGCTTGGCGTGAATTTACACCATGAATCCGATTCTCTTGTCTGGCAAATAAAGGGCAAGGTCGTATGAAGTTATCACTCAGAGAAGAAAATGGGAATGAACGAGAAACAGCGAGGAAGGTATCGACAGTTTTTAAATGTATATATATATATATATATATATATATATATATATATATATATATATTGCGCAATACAATAGTCATATTCTAAACCAGTTTAAACCTTATTTTCTAAAAAAAATTCTAGCCTTGAGATAATTGAATTGAGATTTTGAGATGAAAAAAAAAATAATAATAATAATCGTTTTCTAAATATCAATGCATGCGTAATTTGGTAGTCACGTGAATATTTCAAACTGATGTTTCATGGGAAAAAAATTCTGGCCACGAAAAAAAAAAAAAAAAAAAAAAAAAAAAAAAAAATAGAACTCAATTTATTTTGAGACTATCAAAAAACATCGCTTTTCTAAATGTTGGAGATTACGAAATATGAGTCATGTGGGAACTTGTTTTTCTCTCGGATTGATATCACATGACCAAAAATCCTCCCTAATTTTTTAACCATTTTTTCCAATTATTTATAAGTTAAACTAGAATAATTATAAACTATGGAAACAAAATTTTATTAAATGATTACTTTCTCGCTTAAAAGTGTTTATTTCTCGTTGACAAAAATGATTGTTTTAATAGAAGTTAATTTAACTGTAAAATTTTTCTGTGTTTGAATGCTTTTTCTAAAATCATGTATTCTATAAAATGCAAAAACTCAAGTACATTTTATTTTGTAAACTCAAACATTTAAAATTAATTGAATTAGACATCGATTTTTTTTATAAACTATTGATTAGAAAAATTTTAAAATCACTGAAATTAAAAATATAGTACATTTTCCAAAAAGAAAAAAATTCATTTTTTGAATGAACATTTTTTTTTCTGAAATAAGTTTAGAATCCAAAATCGGATACCTAATTCCACTAAATTTATTATATTTAATTGCATCAAATTTATTTTTAAAAATGTTTCGAAAAAAATTTCAGCATATATTAAAAATTAAATGAAAAGAAAGATTTAAAAAAAACAGGTAATTATTAAAGAAAATTTCAAAGAATTTAAACTTCAAATTCCAGAACAGCAAAAACATTTTTAAAATCTAAACTTCTGAACATTTCCCATTTACTAATAACAAACTAAAGAAGATTTTATCAAAATTATAGAAAAAATATTTAATTATTGAAACGAATTTTTATATTTTTATTAATTTTGCCGGCTGCAAAAACACTAAAAATATTATATGTCATATTCTTCATGAAAATAATTATATATTTGATATACACAATTTAATATCAAATATATATTTGAAATATATTATCTGAAATATATATACTTATGTATATGTAATATATTATCATTCACTTAAGGTTATATATGTCTCATGTGTTATACTTGCAACAGATGTATTGTGTATAAATCTGGAAACAGCCTTCTCCTTCATATCCGGAAACATAATTTATAGAACCTCTCTCCTCTGATCTCAAGTGTTCCATCTCCTTTAGTTATAAATGGTAATTATATGAAGTCAATGTTTCTAAGGGCAATTAAATTTACGGCGGAGCTTTTAATGTATTTATGGATAGCGGGTTATAATTAGATAATTCATCAATTCGAGGGATCATTTAATAATGGAATATCATTATGTCTGTTTCGAGAACTATATTAATAAGACATTAGCATTTTTCATTAGATTTGCTCCTGTGTTGATCTCTAGCTGAAAAACTTATTCAGGAATTTCAATTTATTTTTGTTATTGAATGCTGTAGAATTTCAGATCATCAAAGTTGGCGGGTCAAAATAAAGTTTCGATTTTCTAAAAATTCGGATTAACAAGATTTAGTTTTAAAAATTAATATTTAATGGATTCATCTAATGATTTGCATAAAACATGACTTGTTTCTTTGGTCACTTATTTACTGGTACTGTATCAGAATAATTAATTTATTTTACTGATTAGTACAGATGCATTAAAAATTTAAGAGATTCTTAGCCTTATTTCTCTATTTCTAATCATTGTGAATACATTGTTTCGTTATTTATTGCCTTTACTCACCATTTATCAAGCCTTTTCATACTTGTGTTAATGAAGGGTGTCCCAATATTAACGTGAGATTTGAATTTGCCACTATTCGTGAAGTAAAGTGTAGGCAACCTTATTTTTTATTTTTTTAAACAATTTTAACAGCTGATAGCTTAGGATTAGTAAAAATGGAACGTTACACGATAGAACAACGTGTTTTCATTGTTAAATAATATTTCAAAAATAATACTAATACTTAAAATACTTAAAAAATATACCTAAAGTCTGGCGGCCACAATTCGAAAATTTGAGGATTGGCCCCCTAGATCGTGTGATTTAACACCATTGTATTTCTTTTTATGGTGATATTTGAAATCAAAGTCTATGCCAACAAGCCCACATGCATGCGTACATTGAAGGAGGAAATGCATCGCTGCATCAACGAAATGCAGCCTTATTTATGCACAATGTTTATGGAAAATTTTGTCAAAAGAATGGTATGTTTCAGTGAAACAGTGGAGGCCATTTGCTCTATGTGTTATTCCATACATAACTCTATCCTGTATACCTTACGATTCAATAAAAATAAAAAAATTTAAAGAAAAAAACTGATTTTTATTTAATACATACCTTGCGTTTAAAATATTGTTCTATTGCGAAACGCTCCATTTTTACTAATTTTAAACTATCAGCTGTCAAATAGTTTTTTAATAGGATTGTCAACACTTTACTGCACGAATGGCGCAAATTGCGTTAATTTTGAAACACCCTTTATCACTGTAGTATTGTGAAATAGGTATAGAGAGAAATTAAATATGCTAAGTTCATTTATTTATTAAACTTTCTTTTGGTCAAAATAAGAAGTATTTTTGAGCTAATGGCAAACTTTTAGCTGGTTCGCAAGTCATATGAATCCAAATTTCTTCTCCATTCAAATTTTCAGCTGTGTATACTTTGTATGTTTCTGGATCAACTGTAAAAAGAAAATAGAAGCATTTTTACTCCATTCATTAAGCCTCATTTCTATTCTAAAACTCTTTAAAATCATAACTGATTGAAAAGAAAATCAATAAATATAGTTTTAAATTTTTTCATACAAAATTTAATTAATAGAAAAATTGCTTGAATTTACCTAATATTTATACAACTAATATATTAATTACAAAGATTTTTCATTATTTTTTCTTAACTCTTTGTAATAAAATGTCATATCATATTACAGCCACAATATTTATTATAGCCAATATAATTTTGAATTTTTTTATTAAAAACTAAATTAATTGAAAAATTGTTTGAAATTACCAAATCTTTTTCATCCTTTACATTTTTTTCAAGTAAACACTCGAAACAATTAGTTTTTCCAATTCCAAAACACTAGTGGTAATGTCCCATTTCCAAGATCATAGCTTTGATTTCTTTAGATCCATCTACTGTCGAATGTCAAAATTTATGAAGGTCTAACTCTTTTATTACCAACCCGGCCGAATCCGACAATGATAATCATAAACTGAAAGCCGGTTTCGGGGCCTGTTTCTGTTTAAAACGAGGAGTGCGAGATTAATTTAGATTACCCTTGCTTTGCATCTCGAATTCCTAGTTTAAAAAAGAAGTCAGCCCCAAAAGACCCATTATTATAAAATTTTCACGGCCAGGTAAATACTGAGAGGGCTAATGTACGTTTGATTGGCCTCCCTTTGACAAACTTTGTGGTTTGTTTGATGTGGTTTTCCAACTAGGTTGCAAGTGCTTAATGTGATCAAATTATAAATTTTTGATCAATGTCAGCTTTTACATTGTTTCAAAACATATTATATTTAAATTAAATGCATTATTAATATAAAATTAATAAACATTGTTTCAAAACATAATATATTTAAATTAAATGCATTATTAATATAAAATTAATAAAATAACCTGAAACGCTTTAAAAAAATAAGCTTCTCGTATCTATTTCGAAGAAATAAAGCAAAATCGTTGCCACTTTTTAGATTGATTGATTTCCTTCTCCGCTTTTTAAAATGTCATCAGTTCTAATTTATCACATCATTCTTATAGAAGAGAAGATGGTAACATAACAGAATATATTAATGACATTCTATTTATCAGTTTATATCCAGAAATATAGATTTTGTCAAATATTAACCAAATCCATCAATGTGATGAGTGAGCGAGTCCATTTGTGCTGCAACTAAAAAAAAATGTATTTGTGTAAAATAAACATGATGCATGATTTTCCCACCACAATTTAAGATCAGTATAAGCGTTTGAATAGAATAGAATGTTTAAAATGCATACAAGATCCTTTTAAATGTATAAGAAACTAAACGTGAAGTTACAATGAGGGTGGGTAAAAAAGTTTCCCCTTAACAAGGAAAATAAAAATATGTTTAATTATTGCTTTAATTTTCAATGTAGTACCCTTTCAAAGACATACATTTGCACCAGCGGTGTGGCAAGGTTTGGATCCTCTCTCTGTAAGAGCTTTCTTTCAAAGGCCTTATTCGTCGCTGAGATGACTTCGATATTAGAACAGAATCTCCTTCCAGCAAGAATTTTTTTTCATTTTGGGGAAGAAGTTGTAGTCCGAGGGGGCCAAAGAAGGAGAACAGGGCATATGAGTAAGAATTTCAAACTTCAGTTCATGAAGTTTTGCCATCACAATGACAGCCTGGGGGACCACAGCAATGTCCTAGTAAAACAAGACTTGGCCAAACCTAGTATTTTTTTTTTTTTTTGATTTTGGAATGCAATTTATCCAAAAGGTTAACATAATATTCACCATTGATGGACCTGCCTTTTTCTGAATAATCCAATAATAAAATTCTCCTAATGTCCCAAAAAAACTGTTGCCATAACCTTTCCAGCTGATAGCGCACTTTTTGTTTATTTTGATGCAGATTCGTCCTTCGCTGTCCACTGTTTGAATTGCTTTTTGGTCTCTGGAGTATAGTGATGGATCTATGTCTCATCCACAGTAAAGGAACGCCTCAAAAATCATTTATGTTTGAACTTTGCTGCTCCTGTATCGTCATGCGCTACAGTTTTTGATCCATGGTCAGCAATGCGATACCCATCTTGCTGATAACTTTCTCGTATCCAAAATATAGATTAAAATATGATATGTTCGTTTTTTAGATATACCAACGGACTCGTAAACCTCTGTCAATTTCATTTGGCGATCATTCGTAATATTTTCGTTAACTTTTCTAATGATTTCATCTGTAGTGGCTGATTTTGGTCTTCCAGAACGCTCCGCCTCCAGAGTGCTTGTATGACTACGTTTAAAGTCTACAACCCATGTTTTAATAATTGTAAATGAAGGAACAGATTCTCCTAGCGTAGAATCTAGCTCAGTTTTAATATCCGTTGGAGATGAGCTTTATATATATATATATATATATATATATATATATATATATATTATCACAGCTCGCACTTCTGTTTTTCAATGCTAGGCTATAGAAACAAAAGGCAATTCTAAAACAGAACAATACAAAAACAACCAAACACAAATCTTTTAAAATATGTAAGAAGTATTAAATAATGATGGCACTTTGAAGTGCTTTAGCCAATTGTGGGAGCACCACCTCTAGGTCAGGTCGAAAACTTTTCATCCCACCCTCGTATATTGTATAGATAAAGAAATGATGTATGAGAAAATCAAATGAAAAACATATCCACTGATTTACAAATATAATCAGTTCACTTCCAATAACTTATTTTTCAACTCTTACACACAGTCCTATCTTTCTAATTTAAAAAAAAAAATGCTTTAAATAGTATAAAGGGTTATATTTTAAGTTGCTTGAGTGGCTAACTGCGCTGTTGAAAAAAAAATCACAAGTCTAATTTTTATAGCCTCCGTTTCTATTAATATAAAATATTCCCGACATACTGTCATTTTAAAGAAAAAGTTCTGTTATGTGACAAAAACTGATAATATTAAGAATCTTTCAATATCTGACTTTTATACCAAACTTGGATTAAACGCACGCATTTGTTAGTGGATCTTGCTTGAGAAGACTATAAAAAATGATCTGAAGTCGATTAAAATAGTGACATTCAAACATATATTTTATTAAATATAAATAGAAAGAAAGATAAAATTTGTAAAAGTTTAGAAATCGTAATTACTTTCATCAATAATTTTACTGTTTCAAACGACATAAAAATAATTATTTACGTCCCTTGAACCTTTTTTCCCTATAGAAAACAATGCAAACATAATTATAAGGATAATAATGATTATTAATTAATTAGGTTATTAACCTATAACGATACGAAAATTAATTATTAGGTTTATCTTCAGAAAGTAATGGTAAAGGAGAAAGTGTGTATATACTGGCATTTTACAAGTCATGCAGCCTCAATTAGAGCTTGCAAACAAGGTACACGTACACTTTAGCAGCTGAAAATGTAAAACTAGAAGCTTTTTGTTTTATTTTAATAATAAATAAATAAAGTAAAAATTTGCGTTTACCTCGTCATAACTTCCGAAAATATAATTTCACAAAAATGAATTTTATATCGTTTCATAACTTCAAAGAAATTGTCTTTTTAATGATATTGTTACAAAATTTGCGGGGGTTCGTTTGGATAGTGGGAGTTATATGGTGTGGAGAACACTCAATCAGCAGGCGACAGTAGAAAATGAAACAACGACGTTTATTTACACGAAGACACACAAGACAGCACAAAAGCGACAGCTATATACAGCACAGAAGACGATTATCTTCAGCCGAGACGTGCAGCATACAACTGTATACACAGCAGCTCTACTCCGTTGATGCTCCGCTAGTCCCTGGAAGACGAACTCTTCTCCATCGCTTCCGACTACTCTTCGACTCCACTGGTTCGAGACTCAATTCACCGTCAGTCCACACTACTCTGCTCTGCCGCTTCCGATTTCTTCTCAATTCACCGCTGGTTCACCACTCGAATCACCACTGCCCGGCAGCTGCGGGTGCTTCCTTTTATAGGTATCAGGAGGCGGGGCTAGACGCCTCTCAACCAATCAGGAACGTCCGAGGCGTATCTCCGTTCCTACTGGACGAATCGGAAAAATTCTCGATGTTTCGGGTATAATCTATTTTGGCGCCAAAGTCGCCAAATTCGTCTCCAAGTCGCCAAATGGTCGCCAAGCTCTGGGACCTCCTATGGAACCAGCTATGCTGGGATGCCGCCTCACAGGTTCGTAACAATATTAATTTAATAACTGTACAAATTTTTCCTGACTTTTTTTGTCTAATTTTTATAGTATAATCAAATATTTGATTTTGTATTTTTCTTTCATTATTAAAATCTAAGAAAGAAGGATTCTCCCGGTTACTTGAAGAATAGAAAAGTAAAGTTACCGGCCCTCAGAGGCATGAAGACGAATGAACTTGGCGGTTACGTTTATAATATTAGTACGAAATCATGGATTTTGACTCTATTAAAAGGATTCTTGCATATAATGGACAGAATAGGTGTAAGGCTATTAAAATAAGACTACTTTAAACCTTTATATTCCTAAATATTTTGCCATCAATTTCTCAACTTTATTTTTGCACTACCTAAGTTTCCTTGCAAAATAATCACAGGGAATCCAAGAAAAATTAATCAAAATATCTTAATTTAATTAATAATTAAATATTTTTAGTTTCTACTTTTAGCTTATATTAACTATTTGCCATCTGGATTACATTCTCCGTGTTCCTATGAATACCATCAGAAAAAAAGTCATATTACGAAGATATAATCCAGATTTAAATATTTAAGTTCCGTCAGTAAATAAAGGGTTTTAATGCCTGTCAAAGCTAGATGCTTAAAATATTTTTCTAACGGGAATAATGAACATAGTTATGCATAAGACTTTTAATTGAAAATGAACGCAAACAATATTCCTGGAGAATAGATGTTCACTAATGGCGGCTAATTTATAATTTTTCATTAATTCAGTGTTATATCGAAAAACACTGCAAAATGGATTTCACATGTGCAGTATAATCAAAACCGAAGGCAAAACATCTATTTATAGAAACGCTGTGAAATAAGGGGGCAAAATAGAATAAGAATGCAGTGTAGCAAATGCCCTTGGTGATGTTTCAACTTTATTTAACTTGTTAATCGTTTTGGCGAGTATACTCGGCATGGAAAAAGTACAACATTTTGCATTATGACGACTTATTCAATAACAATTATTATATTTATATAATAATTGTTTTATTATTATATTTACAATTAATTATGTATTATCTTAATATATATAAATTACGTGTCACGTTGTTTGTCCGCGATGGACTCCTAAACTACTTAACCGATTTCAATCAAATTTGCACACCGTGTGCAGTTTGATCTAACTTAAAAGATAGGATAGCCCTTTTTTTGAATTTTTAATTAGAATTTTAATTATTAATTAAAAACTAACTTTCCCGCCAAAAAAAATATTTTCATTTTCCCCACCGCCAAATGAGTACGGCTTCAGTTTTTTTTTTTTTTTTTTTTCAACAGTCATTAGGCTAGGCTTAAGATTTTTCGGCTGATTATTTCAAACGATTCCGTTTATTTTCTTAATGTTTGATGCATTTAAAATTAAACATTGTTAATTAATCGATCTTTCAGATTCATTCTTAAGTACTTTTGAATTAAAATAAAACAGAATAAAGGAAATTAAAAATTTCTAATCTGCATAGCGTTACCCCAACTGGCGTAGAAAAATTCACGCATTTGCGTTACCGTAACTGGCGTTGAAAATTCACGCATGCGCATTGTGTTCTGATTGTTGACATGACAACCATTCTCAACGGATGATTTAAATTATTTTCAGGTTAATTGCATGTTTTTGTAATTAAATTGTATTTATGTTAGTTATATATTTTTTTGTATACGCTTATAGTTTTAAGTACATCGTTTTTTAAGTAGTTTTTTTAACCTGTTTTCAACCGATTATTTTAAACGATTCGTTTTATTGTCTTAGTGTTTGATGCATTTAAAATTAAACATTGTTAATGAATCGTTCTGGTCATGATGAATCTGAGAATATTTTGTTGACAAATTCTTGAAATATTACATAAATTAGGAAATATATTCTTTAGTGGAAATAAAGTTTTAAAAGCTCAGTGACTGTTTTCAGTAATCATATTACAAAAAAAAAATACTTTGTTTCAGTAAAAAATATTATTATATTAATTGCAGATTAATCGTTTCCACTTTATTTTATGGTATAAATTCTACGGAAACTAACAGAAAATTAGAGATACATATTACGTTATGACTGAAGGCGTTTATAATATTATGAGTGAATTATATGACTATCAAAATTTGAAATTTTAAAATATTTTGATGAAGAAGCTATTAAAGTAGGAATTGCATAAAATATTTAATTATTAAAATTTTAACGAACATTAAGATTGGCGAACCGGCTGGTCGCCAAAGGCGGCTAGTATTTATATAATATATATGATAACTTAGATAACAGTTTCGATCTCTTCTGAAAATGTTAACTGGTTAAAGAAGGCGATTCTTTAGAGCAGAATTGTCTTCAGTAAAATTTCCGAAAACAAAATATTTAGTCCTAAACGAATTTATTAATGTTAATATTCAAATTTTATACCCATAAATAATTCGAATACTTTCCAAATAAAAAATAATATTTCTTCATTTCGTCATTTTACATCAGAAATGATCTAACTCCATAACTTCTTATATTTTATTCCTCTTAGGAACGTTTGCCCTTCACACTAAGCAAAAACAATTATGCAGAAAGAAGTAATTATTTTCTTATTATCTGATGTTTCTCTTGCCATAACTCCTCGCGTCATTATACATCAAATCTTCTTCTTTGATAACATTCTTCTCCAGTATTTTTAAATAATTTCCAAATATTCAATTAGAAATCGATAGGAAGATTTTCTTTTCACATAAAATAATCATTATCTTCTTGCGTGTCCGGAGAGCAATTTACTTTTTCCGCATCGAAATTAATGACTACTTTTTCCGCTCAATAAAATGCCTTCTACTAATAAATAAATCCAAAAAATTAACTTTTATTCTAAAAATTAACGATTAATCGATTGTCGATTACTCATCGTTAGTGAAGTACCTACTCATTTGTAATCCTTTTTACTTTTAAATTTCCCTTGCAGAAATTCAAATTCATTAAGAATTACATTTTCATTTTTAAATTCTTTTAATTAATTAACATGGGAATTAATTGATGCATAGTAATCCCTTTCATAAATAACTTTTATAAAAAATATGGAAATTTAATGCAAAGAGAAGTAAGCGATTATTTTAAAATAATAATCTAATCGTCTTGATTTAAAAAGGCACGTAATATTCAGAGAGACTAAAGTATTTTGAATTTCATTATAGTTATCATAATTTCTTCTGATTTACAGTTATGTTTTGCCATTAAAATTCCAAGGGGAATTTGTTTTTTAAAGATACTATACATTTTATTTTTTCTGCTTTGAATATGACTATTCCGATTTTATAATTAACATAGAAATCAATAGTTGTTTAATTAAAGTTTTCTGAAAAAATTAAGAATACTTGAGCATAATATAGAGGAAAACAAATTATATTTAGTTGCAATCGCATCCCCCTGGTGTTTTATGGCTTATTATATTTATTTACGGTTATAATAACTGTAAATGTGAAATGTTTTCAAACTTACATATTATAAAAACTATGACTATTATAATTTCATATCTAATATGATTACGGATCTGAAATAATTTCAAATATTTTCATAAAATTCAGCGCTTTTTTTTTGTTACTATTGACTTGCTGTATTTAATTATTGTATTTAAAGTATTATATTTTTTCAGTTTTTATATAATAATGAAATGACGTACATAAATATGTAATTAAGAGAACATAGTTATGATCTATTACATATTTATTCATTCTTTTGTTTCTTTTTTATTGAAATGACTTAATTGAGCATTTTGTTACGATACCTTTTTTCAAAAATATCAAATATTTTCAAAACAAAATTTAATTTAATATAATTATACTGTTACATAGTTATTATGCACTTTTTTGTTCATATTGTTACGAAATTTCCGGGGTTCGTTTGGATAGTGGGAGTTATATGGTGTGGAGAACGCTCAATCAGCAGGCGGCAGTAGAAAATGAAACAACGACGTTTATTTACACGAAGACAAACAGGACAGCACAAAGACTACTATATACAGCACAGAAGACGATTATCTTCAGCTGAGACGTGCGGAAAACAGCACACAACAGACTCTAATGCAGACCGTAGCGCACAACTTAATTCAGCACTCACTTGACTCCTTCGCTGCTCCGCTAATCTCTGGAAGGCCAGTTCTTTCTGTCGATTTCGACTACTCTCCGACTCCACTGGTTCACAACCCAATTCACGACGACGACTCTGGTTCACTCTACTCTGGTCTGGTCTGCTCTGCCGCATCCGACTTCTTCTCAATTCACCGTCCCGTTCACGACTGCCCGGCAGCTGCGGCTGCTTCCTTTTCTAGGTCTCAGAAGGCGTGGCTAGACGCCTCTCAACCAATCAGGAACGTTCGAAGCGTGTCTCCGTTCCTACTGGACGGTCGGGAAAATTCTCGATGTTTTGGGTATAATCCATTTTGGTGCCAAAGTCGCCAAATTCATCTCCAAGTCGCCAAATGGTCGCCAAGTTTGTCGCCAAGCTCTGGGACCTCCTATGGAACCCACTATGCTGGGAAGCCGCATCGCAGGTTCGTAACAATATTTATAACTTATCCGGCCAAAAGTTTAAAAAATTTCTTTGTTAAGGGGTTAATGACTCTATTAGTAATATCACATCGCATATTCTTTTCGCTCTCTCATGTTCATATGAAACAATTATTCCTCTGTATCCTCTGACATACTTTTAAAATTTAATGAAAATTTGAATTAGCATTTAGCTTAATGTAGAAAGGTACCTGATTTAGAGTATTCACAAAAAAATAAAGAAAGTATATACCTCTCAGCTTCGGTAGAGTATCGTTCAGTACCATATCACGTTTACTTATTTCTCTACAACGGCGTACAGCTATTGTTTCTTTTCCAATATTGTAGCCTTGCACTACGTTTTTACTTAATGATACCTGAAAATATAAAATTATTTTAATTTCCTCACACTTTTTTGCTTACAATTTTAAATAATCAGTGTGGGAAAGTACAAACGAAAGTGAATGTTACCTCTGAAACAAATATACAGGAATTTTTCTTTGGGCTACTTCCATATGCTCCGTACATTTTTCTGTATTTAACTGGTTGTACAGTGGGAATTGAAGCATTAGGCATACCTGTAAATCACACAAAAAATGAATGAAATGTATAAAAATATGATGCGGTGTCGTATTTGAATAGTTTTAAGATCAATAAATACATGATGCAAGTACTAAATATCAAATCCCCTCTCATTGTTATCAAGTACCTGATTTCTAATAATTTAGATAGATATGAACTTTCAGTTGGTAAAATTCTTCAAATGAAAAATAATCTTATTTTATGTGGTTTCGGTCAGTATATGCTAGACTGAAAAAAATACGAAATTTGAAAGCAGTTCCCCATTCTTAATAGCCCTATTTAGTGTTTTTTTCCTTAAACATTAATAGTGCAACTCCTTTATTACTAAACTGACCAAGTTATGAATCTTTGAATATCTCTAACTAAGACGATTCTTAACTCTTCCAATAGCCATTTCATGTAAGTTCCGCTGATTAATGAAGGCCAAATGCATGAAATAGAGACTCGATTTCAGCTAATCAACCGCTATCATTTTATGCCAAGGCAACATCGCAAAATAGCATTCCAGCATTTTAAATACATATCTTTGCCTTCTTAAAGTGCATTATAAAATCTTATAAATGTATGTGCATTTCTATATTGCTATTTACAATTAAAACCATTCAATTTCTATGAATAATGAAAATAATTACTGTAGCAATTAATAAATCACTCAGTGGGTTAATAATATTGTTACAAACCTCTACCCGGCACGAATAAAGTCATCGTAAGAAAGACCGTTGTACGATCGGTCCTGTACGTGCTGAGATCAATGAACTTAGAGCTTGGCGACAGACTTGGCGAGCATTTGGCGGCTTGGCGATAAATTTGGCGAGTTTGGCGACTAAATGGATAATACCAGAAAGTTCGAGAACTTTCACGATCCATCCACTAAGACACGAGGTACAGCCAGCTACACCCTGATTGGTCTGAAGATTCTAGCCCCACCTCCCGGAGATATAAAAGACAGGCAATCTGAATCTGAAGGGGAAGTCGTCGTGTGGATCGTCAGAGAAGTCGTGTGTATCGTCAGAAGTGGTGTGTGAGAGAGGAGTCGACACGTAGAGAGGTCTTGGAGGATTAGACAGCAAGAAAGCTGCTGAACTATAGCAATTAAATGTGCTGCGTTATTACGATTTATTTGCGATATTTGTAGTAGAAGAAAAATTTTGTAACAATATGTAAATATAATTATTGGAAACGCGCCAAAAATTATATCAGAAACTGTTCATATATACAACAATGCAAATATATTTCCTAATTTCGAAAATTCAAGTATGAGTTATACCGATATATTTGCATATTACTTTTGTTTTATTGTTTTTAAAACAGTAAATTATTTAGTGTGATATAAGCAATCCGTTGCATTAATAAGTAGGGCTATTAAAATCAAATTTTGTTGATTATAATAACTAATTAGAGATATAAAATGCCATTACATACGTGCTCATTTATTCAGAAAGTACATAACTTAAAAATTTCATGGTAAATTAAAAATTAAATAGATTGCTACGAACCCATTTCAGACCATGCTATATCACCTCCTTTGATAATTAGATCTGGCTTAGAACCAAAAAATGCAGGATTCCACAAAACAAGATCTGCCATTTTTCCTACCTAAATTTAAAATTTTAAGAAAAAATATTCTATTATACATTTATTCAGTTTCAGTATTTTTTTAAATATAATGCAGTGTATAAAATGCATTGCAGAAATTTAAAACACTAATGAAATCTAAAATACTGATGTTTCAAAGTGAATATGACAGTTTAAATCTTGTACGCCTGACATAAAGAGTAATATGTCACAAAGGTAAAATAAACAGGAAATAAATTTAAAGGCTCTTTGCATCTAATCAATATATGGTATGGTACTTTTTATAAAGGAAATAGCCCTATTAATTAATGAAACTGGACTTAATGCCTTATACTAATTGTATTATAACGAGAATAAAATAAACTTACAACATTTTTCTACCATTGAAAAATATTGATGTAGTTCCTTTTACATCTGACATGCCTTCTGTGAGAAGTCACCGAAAGTAAATTCTTGAGAAATTACCAGTTAAGTTACCTGAGCGTATAGCAGTGGTAATGCGATCATTTTGACCCCATCCTAAGAATAGTCATACCTCATTCAGAAATATTTGATGTATGAAACAATGATAGCTATTTTGTAACTGTAGTTAAGCATCAGTTACCATTCACAGTAATTAGAAATTAAACGCTCCCATTCTAATGAAAATTATGATACGATCGCACTGCGCAATGAAGAGAATAGTCATACCTCATACCGAAATATTTGATGTATGGACCAATGATAGCTATTTTGTATCAAGCTTAGTATCGGTGTTACTATTCGCAGTAATTAGTAATTAAGCGCCCACTTTCTAATGAAAATGGTGATGCGATCGCACTGGCCTCATCCCGAGAATAGTCATACCTCATACAGAAATATTTGATGTATGGACCAATGATAGCTATTTTGTATCAAGCTTAGTATCGGTGTTACTATTCGCAGTAATTAGTAATTAAGCGCCCACTTTCTAATGAAAATGGTGATGCGATCGCACTGGCCTCATCCCGAGAATAGTCATACCTCATACAGAAATATTTGATGTATGGACCAATGACAGCTATTTTGTATCAAGCTTAGTATCGGTGTTACTATTCGCAGTAATTAGTAATTAAGCGCCCACTTTCTAATGAAAATGGCGATGCGATCGCACTGGCCTCATCCCGAGAATAGTCATACCTCATACCGAAATATTTGATGTATGGACCAATGATAGCTATTTTGTATCAAGCTTAGTATCGGTGTTACTATTCGCAGTAATTAGTAATTAAGCGCCCACTTTCTAATGAAAATGGCGATGCGATCGCACTGGCCTCATCCCGAGAATAGTCATACCTCATACCGAAATATTTGATGTATGGACCAATGATAGCTATTTTGTATCAAGCTTAGTATCGGTGTTACTATTCGCAGTAATTAGTAATTAAGCGCCCACTTTCTAATGAAAATGGTGATGCGATCGCACTGGCCTCATCCCGAGAATAGTCATACCTCATACAGAAATATTTGATGTATGGACCAATGACAGCTATTTTGTATCAAGCTTAGTATCAGTGTTACTATTTATAGTAATTAGTTATTTAAACGCCCATATTCTAATCACAATAATAAAATAATCATGTAGACCACATCCTGAGAATAGTCAAACCTCATACAGAAATGTTTGATGTATGAACCAATGATGGCTATTTTGTAACAAACTTAATATCTATGTTACTAATCACTATGGTTGATTATTTAAACACCTAAATTCTAAGAAATTCGAACTAAGAATTATTTTGGATCTCATTTATTATTATTCATTACATTCTTTTATACCAAATGTTACTGAATGCCATAAGCAACTCTAACATGCTTTAATAATTCAATGCTAAAATGAAAATACAAGAAAGTTAGTTTCAGGTAGGAACTTGCTGTTACCTCTACTTTCATAAAATATGTTGTAGGATTACATTTGGTCCAATTCTGAATTTTGCGACTTGTATAGAATAAATCTGCATTGGCAGTTCAAATTATATTCAATATAAAGTTCGATTATGATCGCTTACGTGATAATAAAATTGTAAGAGATTTTGTAAGTTTAAAACAGTGGTCATGTTTGTAATAGTTGTAAAAGTACGATATACAAGGATAAATGTGTTTGAAAAATGGATGAAATATATAGACTTAAAACATTTGTTGATTTTTTGGGGGAGGAATGGGGGGATAAAAAGTCCGGTATATGTCTCTCTCTACCGGCTGATATACCCGATTTAAGAATCGGAACTAAAATAGCTATCGAATCAATTACTCTTGACTAGGGATTGCAATACCGGTATTTTGAGCCATTTCTAAAATTTTGTAATACCGGTATTCACAAGTTTAAATACCAGTTTTTCGATATTTGCTAGAAATTTTTAAAATTGTCTCCACTATATGTTCAGATATCGCGAACATAGCAAAATAGTATACGTTTTTGTTTTTATGTCTCCCTAACGGGCGAAATCAATTAGCTAATTAATGGCTTAATTAATTGCTTAAATCTAAATAAGCGAAACATGGATTATCGCTGAAAGAAAATATTGTATCCATAACAACTGATGGATCAACAATTATGAAAAATGTTGGAAAGTTGATTGGTGCAAATCAGCAGTTGTGCTATGCACATGGAATTCAATTAGAAGTAATAGATGTATTATACAAAAAATATAAAGAACAGAAGAATCCAAATACTGTGAATATAGAAACTTCGGATTCCAACTTTGAAGAGAATAAGAGTGAGAGTGATATTGATAATGAAGATAATGACAATTTAATTGTTGAAGAAGATATTGCTAATGAGGATGAAATATTAACCTATCAAGAATTGCTTCCTATAATTTATAAAGTTCGAAAAATTGTTAAGGTATTTAAATGTTCCCCTATAAAAAAGGATATATTACTAAAATATATACTAACTGGAAATAAAACAGTATATATGTTAATATTAGATTCTAAAACACGTTGGAACCGTTTACTCCTAAAGATGGAACGATTTTTGAAACTGAGAAATCCAATCCAAAAAACATTAATCGACTTAAACCTGTAAATTAGTTTTTCAGATAGTGAATTCGAATTAATATGCAGAACTATATCAGCTCTACTTCCAATAAAACTGACTATTGAGGCATTATGTCGGAGAGATTCTAATTTATTACCAGCTAATGCAACAATAAATTTCATGTTGCAGTCACTGAAAGAACACTGAAGAATTATATATTACATTGAAAAATCGCACAGAAGAAAGGCATACCAAAATAGAAAATGTCTTATGGTATTTACCTAATTATAATGATTTTAAAAATGAAAATGAAAAAAAAGAAAAGAAAAGAACCAGTTCAAATCTGATTAAGTTTAGAGTAAATTTTCTTAAAATCTTTTACCCACAAACCTATCCACATTCAGAAGAATTCGGTTCAGTGATCGAAGATTATGATGACACTAATGTCGATAGTGAAAAGGAATTGTCTCTTGAACAAAAATTAGAATTATCGATAAAAAAAAATTTCAACTAACCAAAATACAATACAGAAATCAGCTATATCCAAAACCATCCGACGAGAAATCGATTTATTTGAAGAGGAGGAATTTAGAAGTAAATACTGGGAAAAAGTATATCGCGCATTGCTAACTGTACCACCAACTAGCGTAGATGCCGAAAGAGCGTTTTGCTGGTAATTTTTACACAAAATTACTTTTCCGGCTTAATGACAGTACAATGGATGCATTATGTTTTTTAAGATCACATTTCAAAAAGTTGCAATAGTACCCCAGACTGAATAGTGATATTTACACATTTTTTGTGATTTAAATAAACAAGATGTTCTTTTACTTTTTTGTGATTATATACTGTTATAATTTTTGTTACAAATTATTTTTTGTGATATTTACCCTCTCTAACAAAACCAGCAAATAAAACAAAGAAACACCTGTGTTTTCTTTCTTTTTCGAAAATTTCTAATACCGGTATTAAAACCGGTATCCCGGTATTAAGATCTAAAAAATACCGAATACCGGTATTGAAATTTTGGTCCGGTATTGCAATCCCTACTCTTGACCATTACGAGAAAAATTAATAAACCGGAAATGAAAAATTAGCAAATATCTTACTTCTATGGATCCAACCACGTGCGATATACCTTGGGCTATGGCAGGATTGATAGTGTATTTGGCGATATATCGCTTCACGCGAAAGTTGTCGTTGTTGCTAGAGTCTTCTGGAAGATACCCTCTGGCTATTTTCATGTGATCCGCCGTTTGCCAAGTACGGCAAATTACTTCTGAGACTCTACCCATTGCCTGGAAATTTAATTTATTTTACCATAAATAAGTTAATATATTAATCGAAGAATTTGGTATAGAAAGGAACAGTGGCTGCCTGATCTATTCATCCAAAATATCAGAAATATTTTGTTTTTGTACATGCTGTGTAGCTTTCAGAATTCTTTATCTTAGTACAAAATGTACAACAACATTGTTTGGATATCGTCATAACATTAGCTATTATTCAGCATACTGAACAACTTGGAGAAATAGTACAATATCTCGTGCTAATAAGATAGTTATTGTTAAAGAACTATTTTTATTTATGAAAAAAATCCAAAATTTATATAAATTGCTTTCTCTTTCACTATAATAACACTTATGCTAACACTCTAATAACACTTATAGCTGAAATATAAAGAAATACATTAGCAAAAGGAATCTTTTTTATTATAATTTAAAATTCATATATATTTTTTGAAGTGAGATCGTTAGTGTTTAGATGTAATTGAAGCACTGTATGAGGACAGTCAGTCAGCTATCTGACTCTCCGACCCGCCACGAAGGCACACGGAACTTAAACCATAAAAACTGAATGACCGGACCACCGCAACAGCAACATTGGAGGGAACTTTGGTTGAGTCCTAAGGGCCATCACCGGCCATGGTACAACCCTCCCCGAAGGAAGAACGTCCCGTCATCGATGAGAGGAGTCAGATCTCCCACCTATTAGTGTACTCTCCAGGGTGACGAGATCCAACCACAATGCCAGAAGCATCTCATCCTCATTTCGAGGTGCCCCCCGGGGGTTTACTGTATGAGAACATGAAATACAGAAAAGATTATACCATAAAATAATTATGAATTAATATTTTCAATCTGTTATTTCGCTACTAATCGCCTTTGGATATCAATTAATTCTCTGAGGATGTTGGTTATATGTCATTTCATTTAAATAGTTTATATATTAGTTAGACATGATATTTTAAGAAGTGTTATTTTAATCATCTTACATTTACCTCATCTAAAAAGTATAGTTTAAAAAGTGAGCATTAATATTAGTTAGATTAACTAAAATAAATCTATATTATATATAACTAATGAAAAAACATTCCTTGCCTTTCAAAAGGCCAGCCGGAGTGGCCTACACAAAACTTTCTCACGTACTTTCTAATAAACTTGTTATACCAGAGAGCGCCTGGAATGACATTGAATTGCAGTAATTACAAAATACTTTTTGGAGTGATTTTAGCATTTTTACTGAATCTATCGTACCACCCTTGGCAAGTTTATTTTTTGGCGATAAATCCTTGACATGTGGTAAATCAAATTTGCGCTTTAGACACGTTTTTCTTAATCGATTAAAAACAAAAATGTGGCCCAAAACTACACTTGTAGTCCCAATAACCCATACCAAATTTGATATTGTGTTTTTGAATTATCGCATTTAATTATCGTTTTGAATAATCGCAAGTTTCTGAAAATACAGACCGACAGATAGTCAATCCGTTGTTGGTTTTATTTCAAAATTAGACACGTGTCTACTCTATAGATGTTAAATCTATACACTGAATTTTACCTATCTAGCTCTCTTCGTTCTGTAGTTATCGTGTTAACTTATATTTGGACAGAAGAACTTCCTCTGAACAGATTTTACACAAAATTTGATGTAAATCTACAAATCTGGTGTAAAGAACGTTCGTCAAAATTTCAACCGTTTAGCGTTTTTGTGTTATTTTTGTCAGACAGACAGATAAACGAACATTTTTCATAAATGTGTTTTTCAAACTCAAGGGGATCTAAAGTGTATACATCCGTTAAAATCTGGAATTCGAATTTTTTGACGATTATTACATTTTTTGTATAGTACGTATAATTAAAGTAAAATTAACCCTTTCTAGGGCAGTGGGAAGTGTGCTTCCCACCAAATTTATCAATCTTTGTATGAAATTATGTAGGTTGGCATAAGTTCTGACACATTTTTATAGTAAGTCAGAAACTAAGATGCTTCAGTTCTTTATCTCAGACAAGGTGATGCGTCTTGATTTTTTACTTAATTATTAATTAACCAAATTAATTAATGAATCAAATTAAATTTATCTAATAAGCTAAATGAATCCCTTTTCTTATTCTAATTTCAAGCCTAAAAATATTTTGACCTAATATGACTAGAAAAAAAGGGCCCTTTAAAGGGTTAAAATAAAACCCGTGCAATGTTAAGATTTACCAATCCATTAAAAATAATGAAGAAAAATACTACACAAGATCCTTTTTTTTATTCTACAACTAAATCCATACTAAAATAACCACATAAAATCTTTTCTGTTGAGATTTCCATCAAGTTTTATAGAAGCCATCCCATTTCCCACACTAAGAGTCCCAATACCTACAAGTAAACGAAAGACTATAAAACTCTCGACTAAGACATCCTCATTAACTTGTAACAACTTGAAGGCACAGTAAAAGTAAATCATTGTGTGAAGCTTCGCCTAATCGAAGGGCCCTTAATTCAATTAATCCGTTGGGCAATAAATTACCGCTGTTCGCCAAGGACAGAATCTAATTTATGCAGTCCAGTCAATTAATCTGCGACGGACAACGCTGTTGGGTTCTTTCCCGTTTAGCGCTGCAGTGCTCGGATTTTTGGTGAGGATATTAAAATCTGAGCTTTGATTATTACAGGAATTCCATTTTTTTTTATTTGATTAGGGGAATGCAGATTTCTTTATCACTGATTTTTTTAGATAGAGCTTTAGTTTTATTTTCTCGTATACTTAGTATATACAAAGAAGTATCGTGATTGCTTAAAAATTCGAATTCAAGATTTTAACAATTCTCCATGTTTTAGACTTCCCTAAATTCAACAAACTCATTTTGGAGAATGTCCTTCTGTCTGTCTGTTACAAAGATAATTCAAAATTGCTTTAAGCTAGAAGAATGAAATTTGATATACTGTCTTTAGACCAAATTTACTGATTTCTATAAAGTTTTGAGCAAAATCTGTTCAGTAGAAGTCTGATATAATTTAGCACAATAATTACAAATTGAAGACAGCTAGATGTGTAAAATTAGGTGCACAGATTTAAAACCAATGATGTAGACATCTTTCAAATTTTGAACCAAATCCAACTACAGGTTGACTCTCTGTCGATCCGTACATTCAGAAACATGTAAAAGTGATAACTCAAGGGCTTAAATATATCAAATTTGGTATGTTATTTTGTTGTTGTTTCTAATCCCAGGTATTATAGCTGCGCTATACCACCTCCATGAAACCAAAGATCTCTAAAAAGTCCAAAAAATCCTAGCGTATCCCTTAAAATCTCAAAAATCGTAAAATTTAAACATTGTTAAATGTGCTTGGGGGAGGATTGATCTGTCTTGCACCAATGACATTCAGTGAAGATCCTCCATACGTGCTGTAAGGCGAGGGATTTGGTGTGTCCACTTAAAAAACGAGAGAGCCGTTTGCTGTTTTCTAGAGATATTCAGCGGTGACACCAACCAGAACTCTTACCAAAGTACCAAGGGTGAGCAGGTGGGACTCTCCAAAATGCACTCGACTCCATCTTTTTGATAGAGGAGATTTCAGAATAAGTTAGTGTTGCATCACCATGAAATATGTCAGCTGAGGCAGTCTTAGCTAAGTTATCCGCTATCTCATTACCGTTTAAACCAACATGTAAAGAGACACATTGAAAGTGTATAGAGTGTTCAACGGAGAACCTGGCAATAAAGTCTAAGATATTCATGTTATTTTGTAACTACATGCACAGTTTTGTGCCAAATTTTTGTTTCAATCGATTGCGAAAAACGTGCATAGAATATTAATTTGATTTTCCAACAATAGTAAACGCATGCCAGGAATTATTCGCTGTATAACTCGCCAAGGAAGACTCTATAGATTCAGTAAAAATGCTACGCATAGAGAGAGAATTTGTATATATTGTCAATTGATTATGTTTTATCACTTTTATGATGTTTTTAACTTTCTTCTATATAAAAAGAAAATATTATAATAATTATCGAAAACTTCGAACTCGACAATTTAACAAATCTACATACTTAAAATCTTCCATATTTTTAGATCCATGTCTGTTTGAGCACATTAAGAAACACTTCGAAGTGGGTCGATATAATTTGGTATCTATGCTTTATGTCAAATTGTAAATTTTTATCAAATATTCGAAGAAGACCATTCACAGGAAGTCTGCCTATCTGGTCGTTCTAGTACAAGTGAACACGGTAATTACAAAACGTATAAAAGTGAATAAATAAAATTTAGTACATAGGCTTATCTAAAATACAGTTTACCAATTTTTTTTAAAAAACAATCTGTCAGCAGTCTATCTCGTCTGCACGGTTGGATGCATGTAAAAACCATAACTCAAAAATTCCATTTAAATAAATAAAAATGTATATGTAATCTTATAATAATGGTGCAGTTCCGAGTCAAATTTTGATTTAAAAAATTTTTTTAACTAAACAAAAGTCAAATTTTGATTTAGTTAAGAAAGAAGCTTCCAAAAATTCGTAGTCATTCTTTTTCACTATACCACCAAGCACAAAACGTTCATGCGTGAAATTTGAAATAAAAATGTGAGAATTCGTTATGGTCACGTCCTTGGGTAAAGTATACAATTTTTTGCAAAGATATTGGCATTTTATTTTGGCGATAAGACCTTTATTGGAGTTTAAAAAGTTTCAGGAAAATCACTCCACTGGGTGTGAAATATTTCCTTTCTATATAGAGAATCGTCCTTACTAACGATTTTTCAAAATAGATGACATATTTTCAAATATATATATAGTTAATCGGAATACTTCCTAAGTAATTTAAATCATTAATCGGGACACTTCCTAAGTAATATAAATCATTAATCGAAATACTTCCTAAGTAATTTAAATCATTAATCAGAATACTTCCTAAGTAATTTAAATCATTAATTGAAATACTTCCTAAGTAATTTAAATCATTAATCGGAACACTTCCTAATATAAATCATTAATCGAAATACTTCCTAAGTAATTTAAATCATTAATCGGAATACTTCCTAAGTAATTTAAATCATTAATTGAAATACTTCCTAAGTAATTTAAATCGTTAATCGGAACACTTTCTAAGTGATTTAAATCATTAATCAGAATACTTCATAATTAATTGGAATACTCTTTACCTGAGAATCCGATGACATGATACTGATTACTCCCATATCATGCAAAACATCTTCAGCCGCAATCGTCTCTGCTCGAATTCTGGATTCAGCGAATGCCAAATCCTCTTTCAAATTCCTGGAAATTAATTCCATTCAGTCATTATAAAATATTTATTAATCACTATTAAAAACAGATATACTTTAAAGAAAGTCCTACAAGTCTGCAAATCCAATACTTCTGGAGGTGTGATCCAGCCTTCAGGAGAAGTTACTCCTACAATGCATCGTATAGCCATTTGATTTCACGTTTTTATTTCCATTTATAAGCTTGACTCGACTGTTCCAAAGGGTGACAATGAATGTTTGTTTTGGTTTAGTTATATTTACTTTCCGTTTTAAAGCAGCACTAGAGCTATTTTAGGACGGACCTCAAAATTTTAAACCATGGTCAGATGACGTGGACGACACTTAAGCTACCACCCCCTCTCTAATCTTGCACACCACACCACACCAGCGGGAAGACGTTTTGCCCCAATGATTTAATGCGCACCAGACGCTTTACACGATTGTTCTTCTGTAGAATCGGGCTCGAACCTGAAACCCTTTGATTCCGAAACAGAGAGCTTACCACCAGACCACCGCGGTCGCAATGAATGTTTGAAATCATATTTTAAAGCATTCTTCACATACATTTGTAGAAAAGACCGAGATATGGAAATAGCTGTAGTAAAATTAGATTTAAATTGGAAACTTTAAAAAATACCAAAATGGCTAATGTATGAATAATTCTATCATTAAAATACTATCAAAAACTTTTTTGCATTGTAAAAAAACTATATTGGTATAATGGGACTTTTATTTTTATTGCAGAGTTGTTATAATGTTATTTGTACCTCTGGGATATTGTTTAATTCATAATGTAACCATTTGGCACATTATTTTTTTTTAATTTCGCAAAAAAAGTAATTAAATATTTTTAAAATAATTTTCCTACATTTATGTAGTTATTCAAAACACTTTGTTTTTTAAAAAATGCAAGCCATGCATTCTAGAGTTAATTTCACGGCGAACCCAAAATAAATAGTGCATGCTGGGTAAAAATGATGCGTCTCATCATTATTGCTCATCATTTGTCAAGAGATAAAGAAGTCGGAAATTTTTTTTCCCTCTCTTTTGCTGATTTGGCATTCCAAATATGTAGGAAATTCGCTCGAAATGGCGAAATGCATGCGAATACGAACATAATTCATCTATAAATTCTTTTATGTTCGATAAAAACTTGATGGGATTTGGTTTGCATGCAGATAGCGGCAAATTAGAAGGCGTTGTCCACACTTGCTTATTACAGTTTATTGATAACTCGTGAACAATACGCCTCGAAGATGAGTACCGTTCTTAACGCCATCTTAGCGTATGTATGAAAAAAAGTTTTATTCCAAGAAAAGATTTAAATACATTCAGACATTCATATTTTCTTAATTTTTCAACAACTTACATGCCATCTGACATCTAGACTGTATAAAAATGTCAATTATAATCAGTTTTCAAATGCTTTGACACTACTGCAATTATCAACATAAGTTGTATTATTTGTACGCCCTGGCGATTCCAAACAAACCTGAATAATCTGCGTTTAATAAGCAACAGATTAACACAAGCTGTATCATTTGCGTAATACCTAAATGCATAAAGTACATTACTCTAATACACAAAATATATAATTTAAAACATATTATTTCCATTAATTATTTAATCAATCTACATATTTAAAATAATTCTCAAGATCAAAGAATCAGTCCTCCAGGCTCAACTAATGAAATGATTTAGCCAATATTTATTTTAAATGAAAGGTCATTGTCCCCGATATATCAAAACGGTCATCAGCCTCCCATTGCTCTTACCTTTCAATGTAAATTTTAAAAACAATTATGTCTTTTAAGAATCTTAATGTCTTTTATAGGGAAAAGTGAGACAAAAATCCCGATTTTCAGCCATTGTAACGATTTCCACAATTTTATTTCTGCATATTCAAAAGATATTACAAAATTAAGCATGTAAACAATAAAAAATTTAGAAGATACTATCTAGTAAATTATTTCATGTTGTTTAATTTTCACCAGTAGCATATTTGAAAACAATATTTTGAATGCTACCTACTTTAAACTGGATTCTGATACCAGCTATAGATTTCGCTCTGGGCAATAATACTACATGACATTGACTAAGTGGAAATATTGTACTTTGATCATTAATAATCAGATCAACTTTGTCAAAACTCTGACCTTGTGACTTATTGATGGTCATGGCGAAAGATAGTTTTACTGGAAATTGCAAACTTTTCAGCTTAGAAGAAATTAGCAGAAATTTTCAAATTTAGAAGATTATCACTTAGTCTTTCTTTGCATTTTTTCTTCATCTGATATAGCTGGACACCCCATTACTATTTTTAAACTCCCACGCTGAAGTCTCTCAGAAATGAGGACGAGGCATTTCCGGTATGGTGGTTGGTTCTCATCACCCTGATAAGTACAGAAATGGTGGGATTCGGCTACCTCCTTTCGATGACAGAACGTACTTCCCACGAGAAGAGTTGTACCATGGTCACTGATGCAACATTTTCACCAGCCACGGACCCTTAGGACTCAACCATAGTTCCCGCTAGTGATGATGTTGCGACGGGCGGTCCGGTCATTCGGATTGTTTCACGTGCCTTCGAACGGTCGGAGTGTCAAGTATGCAATGGTGGTTACTGCGTTTTTTTTAAACCAATGCAGGGTTAATATGCGTATTGCTTAGGTATTCAGATGATTACTAGCTGAGAGATGACAAATTTCCGTTATTCGAAAAAGGTAAACAAACTTAATAACTATTCATTAGAATTGCCACACACGATGTGTTTAAAAGTAGAAACAAATAATATCGTTTTAACTCCATTTTCTATTAATTTAGTACTAATTAAACGTTTACTTTACCCTTTTTATCACCATTTCACCGTCAAATGAAATATAAATACTTACTATGACGCATTAATAATTTTCATTAAATATTTCAAACAATACTGGCAAAACAAACCTCAAATATCATGGGTCAAGTGCCTCGCTATTTACCAATCACAAAGCCAATAAATGCAATGTTTACATATAATAGAGAAAATTCATTTCATTGTGTGGTTATTTACGTCTGCGTGGAGAAAGTCTATTTTTTCTCTTTTTTTTAAATAAAAGCTATTTAAAATTACAAAGTTTATTTTTATTTGAACTTTATCTTATCTTTATTCATCTTTCTTTACTCATCATGGTAATAATTACTTTAATAAGAATATAATTTGTAAAAATTAAATTAAAAATTCAGACGTATTAGAATACGTCACAAACATTTCAAAAATTGTAAGAACTTCTACTCACTTGTCCAAATGATGGCATACTAGCAACATATCGAGATGCTCGTCTACTGTGTTTCGAGTATAAGGTCTTGTCGGATTTGTTGACGAAGGAATGCAGTTGGGTTCGCTGCACACTCGAATTATGTCGGGTGCATGTCCTCCACCAGCTCCTTCTGTGTGGTATGTGTGTATTGTACGCCCACCAAAAGCTTCGATTGTTTGTTCCACACAAGCCGATTCGTTGAGTGTATCAGTGTGGATTAAAATCTAACAGAAAGAAACATCGAATTTTTACTTGTGCAAACCACTTTTGTTCATCTAAGCCTGATACACAGGCATTGGTGCAAATCAAAACACAATTGGCTTAGAGGAATGTAATTTAGGATAGGCTTTTGTCTCGGTAACATATATATCGAATAAAAATTTTTCTGTAATTAAATCAAAATTGCGTGATAAGAGGTATTTCAGTATGATATGGTGGTGCATTGATAATTACCATAGTCGTTTCAATTTCGAACAGAGCATGCAAATGTTTACTCATTGTGTCTTACAAGTATCTGTGTCACTATGTAGGATAGTACCAACCAAATAAGCAATGGTTCGTGATGTGAAGCTCGGTTTGTGCTCCAATAATATCCTATACGTTTTATATGGAAGAAAGATCTGGTGATCTCGAATTGTAAGATTACATATCGATAAACCGTAGAGAATGCTAAGTTATATGTTTTCAAAAATTGTCTGAACACAAAGAGTTGTGGGAACGCGCTCTAAAAAGGTATGGTAATGAACTCTAACTTATTTTCTCCGTACAGAGAGATGTGGGAACGAGCTCTAACTTATTCTTTTCTCCATAAAAAGAGGTATGGGAACTTGCTCTAATGTATTTTCTCCATAAAAAAGAGATGTGGGAACGAGCTTTAAATTATTTTCTCCTTAAAAAAGAGATGTGGGAACGAGCTTTAAATTATTTTCTCTTTAAAAAAGAGGTGTCGGAACGAGCTTTAACGTATTTTCTCCATAAAAAGAGGTGTGGTAACGAGCTCTAACTTATTTTCTCCGTAAAAAGAGGTGTGGGAATGACCTCTAACTTATTCTCTCCGTAAAAAAGAGTGTGAGAACAAGCTCTAACTTATTTTCGCCATAAAAGGAGGTATGGGGACGAGCTCTAACTAATGGAAAATATCCTCTGAAATAGGGATCAACTAGTGAATGCCCTTGAACATCCTCTCATACTATCCAATAAATTTTTTCATCACCCTCCACTTGCTTAAAATTATATACCTTAAGTAAAGTAGTAAATACCTTGCATGACATTCATGAAAGATAGTTACGAAATATACATTTTTAGAATGCATTTAACATTATTCAATCTATCTTGAGGATATGTATTTTTATGCATTTTCTGACAACAAAATTTGACATGGAACTACAGTTGTAACTACAAGTAACTATATCTAAATTCATTGGCTCATTGCATTTATGATTCATTGCGTTTGCATGCATTCTAAAGTACAGATAAATAGATAGTCAGCTTTTTAACAGATTTTGCTCAAAATTTGATTTAAAAAACCATATTTCAGTTGCTGAACGTGAGTATTAAATTCTGTTACTTTAGCACTTTACATTTTGTAGTCTTTCAGTACTACTGTACTCGAACAACAAACCAGACAAACTTTTTTAGAACAGATTTCATTCAGATTTGATAAAAAGAATCTTCAAATTTGATTGCGAGACGATATACCAAATTCCATCCATTTAGCTCGAAGTATTTTTGAGTTGTGCTAAAAAATAGATATAATAAAAAAAGTGAAATTTTCAGATTTGGGGAAGTTGGAAATGTGGAGATTCGTCAATCAATATTAATTTAGGAAGAAAAATTCCATGCAAGTGTCCAAGATTCGTTATAATAAGTAAGTTTAAAACTTTTTCTTTCATTATTTGTCATATGTCTACATATTTTCTATCTACCTTGTCCATCCATTTTAATATTTATTAGAGAAGCTCAGTTTATACTTTTTATATATGAAATATGCAAAGTATATTGTAACCGTGGAGAAAATTCAACCTCAAGATATTTAAGGATTCTTATGTTTCGCATCCATCCAAGTTCTGAAAACGCATTTATGGAATGTCTTTCTCTGCTTGACTGAACACAGAAACTCAAAATGCTCGAGTTAGATGAAATTTTGTGTCTAGTCTTATCTTTAAATCTGATCTTTAAATTTTTATTGAATTTTGGACTAAATCTATTCTCTAGAAATTTGTCTGCTTATTGAAATAAAAAGACAAGAACTGAATGAATAACACTTGGTGCATAATTTTAACATATAAAATGTAATTTCATAACAAATTTCAAACCAAATCTTTTAAAGCATTGACTACCTGTTTATTTGTATATTAAAGTGCATAAAAATACAGTGACTTAGACAAATGAAATTTGGCATGTAATTATCTCGCAAAAAGTAAATTTGTAACGATTTTGATATTAATCGATTTAAAAGATGTCCGTGGTCTGTATTTGTTTCTTTTATTTGTTATTAAACAGTAAATACTTTTATTACGGACAAGTACAAGTATATTTTTATTTCGGGACACTGTCTTTCTACTAGTGGGGAGGGATGGTACTCCAATTGGGCCTTTCTCCCATTCCTGTGAGAATAAAAAAATCTGAGCACTCATGACGTTTTTAATCTTAACAAAGATCAAACATTTTTCTTCGAAGTAAGGGGTGTGAAACTTCATTAAGGATAACTTAAGTGTGTGGGGGGAGGGGGGAGAGAATACTCCTCTTGTGCCTTTCTCTGGTTTCTGCGAGAATAAAATATCCCAGTACTCGTGGTGTTTTCAATCGTAACCAAGACCAAAAATTGCCCTGTGATACTTCATAATGTAAGGGTCTGGGAGGGAGAAAATGATATTATTCTTGTGCCTTTCACCGATTCCTGCGAGAATAAAATTGAGCATTCATGACGTTTTAGATCTGACCCAAAATTGTCCTGCGAAGAAAGTAGTATGACACTTCATTAAGGACAATGTGAATTCGGGCGACTAGGCTGAAAGGAGGAACCCACTTTTGGGGGAGTTTTTCAGAAGTAGAAGGCTTCAATTGAAAAAAATGATTAAACATTGTTGTAGGTAATAATTTAATTCAATAATATTTATTCAAAAGTAAGTTTTCAATCCAATTTAAAATGTTAACTTTTTGAAGTTATATGAAAAAGATGAGGTTTACAAATGCGCAGGCAAATAATGGTCAAAATTACTAATAGAATGTAATAGTTCATTAAAGAACACTTTAAAACATCCATTAAATAGTGCCATTTTTATTTTTCAGTTGGTCAATTGAAAGATAAACGATTATCAAACAAAAATAATATTATTTCTTTAAATATAAATGCATTCATAATTCTGATTATAAAATAAATAGTTTTAATTTTTACAAAATAATTAAATCTGTGGATTAATCCTTTTGGAAGAAATATCTTTATTCATTTTAACAATGTCATAAAATAAATAGATTGAATTTTTACAAAAGAATGAAATTTGGGAATTAATCCTTTTGGAACAAATGTTTTTATTCAAAAACTTTTGTTTTTTTATAATAAAGTTGGCAATACCTGAATATCCAATTCATCGGCAACTGTCAGAGCGCAATCAATGGCCGCAGGTGTTGATCCCCAGTCTTCGTGAAGTTTCAGACTTCCAGTTTAGGGATAAAAGAAAGAATAGAAATGAAATTAATGTTAATCAAGCATTGAATGAATAAATCAATGAATATAAAGTAATGTTATTTTTAATTCTTACTTAGAAAAAATATTTATAGAAGCATATTATTTATATACTTCCATAAATATTTATGGTTTTCGAATTTAAAATAGCAGACGATTTCAAATGCGTTGAATTGTAAATATCCAGAAAAGAATGCAGACGATAATTATTCATATAATTTATGTTTGAAAAACGTTCTTGCCTATTTTACTTTGAAATTTGTTTTTAAAATTATTTGAGAAATTTTAACAATTTCAATAAGATTTAAAGTTACACAAAGATACTATATATAGGGAAAATTTTAAGTAGTATCTTTATAGGAAGTCCCCCTACTGCTACCATACATTTTCCAAAGAATTTTTACAAATATTCTAAGCTTATGGTACATAGAGATCAAAATCGGACCATTCTTGAATGTTTATCTTAGATATATGTTGCCGGCAAATTTTCTAATTTGGTATTTTATATAATGCTCGGGTATTTTTGAAAAAATATTGTTTCACATATTTTATCCCAAATACTCTAAATAAGGCGAAATGTCAAACAGCCGAGAAGAAAATACATCGCTAGTTCATTTCAAATATGATAATACAAAAAGATAAAATTAAGTGCAATTCAGAATGAAATTATTTTCTTGATGCAACAAAAAAGTTCATATTTTATTTTGATTTTAAAAAAAAATATTAAAAGCTTTGCTTTGTATAAATTTCATTTTCTTTTATACAGCTGGAATAAAAAGATGTTTTAATGGCACTCTTACTTTTTTAAAAATAACATTTGTATTTCTACAGAATGCATGTTTTCTGCTTAAAAATTTATTCATGAATTATTTTCATACTTTTTAGAAATATCAGTTGTAATTCAGTTAATCACTTAGATGTTACATATAATGCCTAGCAAAAGTATATAATGTATTCAAACATTTTACACTTCGAATAAAAATGTTCAGTTACTTTGTAAAGTGCTGGATAGATGGCTAGTAACAAAAATATATAATAAATTCTAATTTTTCATGCTTATTAATTTATTTCTCTTTCAACCAGTTTATTTCCAACTTTAAAAGTGCTTTTATTTTTAAATTTCTGAATAAAGTAGGCTCCTGATTTTTGCCAGGTTTTCTAAAATCTAATTTCGATAACTTCTTAACGTGAAGCTGCCGTGTCACTTTAATATCACACGTCTAAAATAAATGCTAAATCAGCTATTTTTCAGGAACAGTTACTTCTTGAATGCATAAAAACTTTGAACGCGTTCACACATTTTGTTTTTTCCTGTCTTGATAACAGTTCTGAAAGCATGGTGCTGAATCTCTTAGTAATGGTTCTTCCGAAAAAAGAAATGTAAATCGTCTCTAGATGCAAACTTTTTGCCTGACAAACAAAATAAAATAAAATAAAAAAGTGATCTGAAGGATATAGTGACTAATCATTTAACAGCCTGCATTTCTTTATATTGGTACGGAAATCTGTCATGTGAATGGACTGTGAAGGAAATACAGCAGATCAGATTGTGGAAAACAACGCTTGTCTCCAGAAGAAATATAAAATTTCAAAACACAAATAAATCGAATGTAATAATAGCGATCAGAGTGCAATTAGATAGCTCGATTCATGATCAACACTTCAAAAAAAAATTCGCTGTTAGGAGCAACTTTGCTCATGAGACTCCACGAAAGAGTTTCGAATTTTCTAGAAGGATATCGTATCTCGCATCTTATAGAATATTATATGATTTTTATATTCTTAACAGCTTTTATCAACAAATTCGTCGTTAAGTTTGTCATCATGTTCAAACGTCATTGGTCTGACATCTAATCAACATCCAAGTAGAGTATGTTTTTCCCCTCATAATGAGAGTAACTAAGCAAGACAGATAAGATTATAGATTCGCAACAATATATACGTTTTCATGTATGTTTTGGGTGCGTACGAATAAGAATTTGTCAAAGCAATTTTTTTCACACTTGATAAATAGAGTAAGCTACATTTTGGCTTGAACTTGAGCGAAGTATATTGTAAAAAGGAAGAAACTCGCACAAGTTCGTGAACGGTTCATCCAGCTCAAGGGATTTGAAATGTTGATTTCCTCATGATTCCTTTACTAAGTAGGTGAGTAATTGCTTCATGATGAAGAAAACAGTTTGTATTATTAGAGATTTTTTCTTTGGGGAAAAAATGTTGACGCATCTACCATTCTCTGGAAGAATTTGTGATTCTACTTATTATTAAAACATTGCGGCATATGTAAGTTTTTCTTTTCTTAGTTCTCTGAAAGGTTGGTTGTTTCTCTGAAGTATCTCGGCTTCAAGACAGAGTGTTATAGGATTTACAGAATGAAAGTCTAGATTCCACAGAACATAAGTCGTGTAGACTTATAAGAAGCCGAAATTTTTACTTAGGCAAAAAAGACAAGATTTTCCATCGGATTCAAGCTTGGAGATAGAAATGTTCTTAAATTTCTAATTTAAGTTTAGCTATTTTTAATAAAAAGTAGCTGTAATCGTACAGACTCTGAATAACTGTACAGATAAAAGTATTTATTCAGTTTTATTTTACTGATAAAGATTATTTTTCAAAAAAAGCGTTATAAATTAGTACATTTGTGATTTAACTATTGCTAATAAAATACAGAACCTTCAATATTTTAAATTAGAGTTAAAGATTTCGATAAGAAATAAAGATTATAAACTTAAAGTATAGGTATTATTTTTTTTTCTTTCAATAAAACATTTCTGTCTAAAACTTTTTAAAAAAATTGAATTTCACATAAAAAGGGCTTTAATATGAATCATTTCCACTAAATTTTTAAATTTGCTAAATTTAATGAAAAAAGGCGGGAAAGGGAATTGCAAATGTCAAACGGCTTTGAATCTTTAAAGTAAAAATATCCCAGACTAAGAAATTTAATTTGACATCAGTTTTTCAAATAAAATATTAGACAATTAAAATTAACGATACATAAAAAGTTGCCTGTTCTATAATTAACAAAGGATTTTAAATCTGGTTCCCTGTAAGAAAGTGTAGAAACATAAACATATAAATGATGATAAAAATTGCTTTCCTCTCAGAAGTTTTTTTAATTATTCTTTTTAGAAAATTCTTCGAAAAAACATAACTAATTATCTTAACTATATAACTAAACTAGAAAGTGGAGGGAAAAAAACCGATATAAAATTTCTATTATGCAGAATATTACAAAAAATTTAATTTACATCGAAAAGAATTTCACTTAACTTTTTTTAGAGTAAAATATACGTTCTAAAAAATATACATTTTTTAGCTGAGAACAATTATGGTATGAGGGAGTATGTGGGGTGGTGGACTTGATTCAAACAGATGTTACTCTCTGAAAGCACAAAACAGCATAGCCCTTATGAGATTAAAAACCTTTTAGAGATGAAAAACTTGAATTAGTTATCAAATTACGTAAAAGTGATGCCACTAAAAGAAGTAAATTCATTAAAAATAAGTGCACAGCTGTCACTTAAGTATTCTTAGGAATAGTGCTAATGATTAAGAAACAATATTTCTATAAAGGAAAAAAAGATAAGTTGGAGCTTTTAACGCACGTAAAGTTCCAAAAAATCGAAAACAATTTTTTTCTGAGAACTAATGTTGTGCAAAACGCAAAAATATTTTTTTTCTCTAGAGGAAATTGAAAAAAGCACACTAATTTATACCAATGCTTGTATAGAAAGTGTTGCCAAATTTGTAAAGATTTCTTCATTACACGAATAAGGAAATAATAAAATTGAGATTTTCTACTTCATTTAAATTTTTCTTTAATTCACCAACTTCTAATAAAATTAGATATTCATTTGCATCTATGCATAGTATAAAATGAAGACTCCTGAAAGCGTATGTAAGTTTGAAAGAGAAAAACTTGAGAAATACTTAACTGAGATTGGAGATATTTGCACCATTTTGTAGAGCATTTATTGGGGAAGAGTTTAGTATATAAAAGTCATATCAAAAATAAAAAAAAGAGTTTTATAATTGCGATTTTATTTATTTTCCTACTATAATTCACGCAAGCGTAAAACAGCAGTATCTGGGCTTTGCACTTACCCGCACATGTGCAAAAACCTCAAACTGCGCATGCGCAAATGTGTGGCATAGAAGCTGCGGTATGCATATGCGATACATTTCTTTGTTTATATCTGATTTTAAACAGCGATTCAAAACTCTTATCTCCCACCAAAAAAAGGAAGTTCAATCTTTTTTAGCATAATGCATATTAAATACCAAAACTCTACGTTTGAAGCGCGATAATGAAAATATAGAAGAAAGAAATGTTTGGTTAGTGAATATCAGAGAAAAAAAGTGTCCACACTTAGGGAAGGGGGATCTTCTGTTCAGCGAAGTAACCGTCTCTTTTTAAACCGCACTGCAATTGAATTACAGAGACAGAAGGAATCAGACTCGAGTTTAATTTTTCCTCTTGGATGTTATACCACTGGCAACGCTGTGCGGGTATTGCTAGTATAACATACACTCAAGAGCTAAAACATTATGACAACCCCTACATTTTGCAATGAACTCGCCTGGATGACTTGGAAGGCAAGTGATCAGGTGGAAGTGGTATTTAACTTCTGCTGGAGAGTCTAAGAATCATTCTTTCACTTACTTCTGTGTGTGATGGGAAAGGCTGCGGATCTAAGCGACTTTAATAGAGGGCAAATTGTAATGGCTCGAAGGCTCGGAACAAGTATTTCCGAAACTGCATGACTCGTGGGTTGTGCGTGATCTACAGTTGTTAGTACTTATGCAAAGTGGATGAATGGCGGTGAAAGAAGCAGTAGACGACATGGTGTTGGATGTCCACACGCTATCAAAGAAAAAGGTCGTCGGAGACTGTCTCGCATGGCGAAGCAAAACCGGAGCCAGAGAGTGGCTCAGCTGACAGCCCAATACAATGCAAGGCCAAGTAGAATAGTATCGGAGCACACTGTTCAGCGGACACTGTTGGATATGGGGCTAGGCAGCAAACGTCCCCCTCGTATGCCTTTGCTGATAAAGCGCCATCGCCAACTGCGCCTGCGCTGGGCCCGGGAACATCGCGACTGGTCCATGGATCAGTGGGAGAGAGTTGCCTGGTCAGATGAATCACAGTTTGTCATGCATCATGCCGATGGCCGTGTCAGGATACGCCGTCTTCCAGGCGAACAGTTGCTCCCTCAATGTACAGTAGGTCATACACAGGCCGGTGGTGGCTGTATTATGCTTTGGGGGACGTTCTCTTGGGCGTCTCTGGGACCCGTGGTTGTGGTAGAGCATACCATGAATGCTACAGGGTATCTGAATATCATTGCGAACCTTGTTGCACCCTTACATGGCCTCTGTTTTCCCAGCTGGAAGTGGAATGTTCCAACAGGACAACGCCCCGTGTCACAAGGCTAAAATTGTGTTGGAGTGGTTCCAGGAACATGATGCTGAATTCCAGTTAAGGTCCTGGCCGCCTAACTGACCGGATCTCAATCCGATAGAACACCTTTGGGATGACATGGGACGGCAGCTCAGAGTTTAAAGACCACCAATTCGCAATATCTCGGATTTGCTTTACCGTTGCTTAAACATTTAGTACAATCTGTCTCTGGCCATCTACCAAGGACTTGTGGCATCCATGCCAAGGCGGGTTGAAGCTGTGTTGCGCGTCAAAGGTGGGCCAACTCGTTATTGACAGGTGGTCATAATGTTTTGGCTCTTGAGTGTATTTGCAAGTAAATAAATAAAATAATATTTTTTTTTAAAGTTATAGCTTTGAAACAAATGTATATTTTAAAAGAACTATGATATATTCGAAGTCATAACTAATACAATCATTGACAGATCATATGCCAAAATTCAATCAATACTCGCTTGATCTTTTTCTTGATTGCTTTTTTTTTTTTTTTTTTTTTTTTTACTCTAGTATGTTTATAAAAAAATTTAGATAATTCGTATATAGTTTATTTAATCTTTCTTGTATCATGTTTGTAAAGATGAAACATTATAATTGATTTTCCATTTTTCCATTTACATTTTTATGGTCTAGAATTTTAAAATTTTAAATGCTTGTGTAATTTTTATCATAATACATTATTTTAATTTTTTCAGAATTTCGCTATCATTCCATTGATTAATTTAATTAAATTTTGATTTCATCATCTTATAGAGCTACCCGATAATAAATCTGAGTAAAAGTTGAATTCAAGATTCCATAATATTCACAAAATTCAATTTAAAATTAAAAGGCGGAAAATAATACAAATAAAAAAATTCTTTTATATACACCAACAAAAAAGTATTTTCAAAACTGATTTTATTAATCCACTTAGAAGAATAAGAATCGCTTATTATTTTTCTAATTAAAAATGAAGAATAGTGACAATAAGAAAGATGAAAATGTTGATATTCAAATATGGATATAAATATAAGTTACAGTCTTTAGATGCTTTTTGTTAGAAGCTTTTGTTTTAAAATAATAAAGAAATCGTCTGATATTATTGAATCTGAAGCTTTTGTTTTAAAATAATAAAGAAATCGTCTGATCCGAGTATGCAGTAGAATTACAGAAATTAAATAATTTTTAGTAGAACTTCGTTTCTACTACTAAACAATTGTGAATAAATCGTTTGCAATGTTGCCATAATTTAGTATAAAATAAATAAAGAAATAAGAATCCGATATTTTCTTAGAAATAGCTAAATCACTAGCACTTTATTTATAAAGAAAGATGGCTTAACTCTTTAAATAATTTCTTCATATGAAATATGTTTTATAAAACTTCAGAAGGTAATGGAAATACTTCATTTCTAATTTTGAGAAATTGATAAAAACAGAGTATGAAGAATATTAATTATCATTTGTCATAAGAATTTAGTATACAAGATGCCCCGAAAGGTTAATTTCTAACTTTAAAAATAGATCTGACATATATATATTTTGCTACAAAAAAATGTTTATTCTCATACAGAGCATATAATATATTTTTTTTTTTTTTTACTAATTTTGCAGAAAGGATAAACTTGATGAATATATCTGTGCAATATAATATGTGAATATCTATAAATACATCTAAAAGTTTAATTATTTTTAAAATTATATCAATGTTGTTTATAACGCACTTAATTCGGGTGAAAAAATATCTTTTGGAAGGTTGTTCTTGAAACAATTTGAATTTCTTGTAATTAATAATTTCAATCTTTTTTTTACTTACATTGTTGGTAAAATAACTGAAGTAGTAGACAAAAGCACTTATAATTGCGCATAATTATATAAAATAACTATTTTCATTATAATTCATTAATAAATACTTTATCTTATGCAAAAGAAACTTATGCTGCATAAATAATTGAGTATTGTCTACAAGAATTTTATTATCCAATATTTAAAATTAAAATTTACCATAAATTTGGTAAATAATTTGTTAAAAATTAACAAATTATTAAGGAATGGAGATAAATTAACTTATAAATTTTAACTTATAACTTTATTTTCATCCAATAAAATGAAAAGATGTTTTGTGGATTCTCCATAAATGTGCGGATTTCGCTGAGAAATTAAGATTCCAACTCATTAAAATCAATAGAAAAATTCACATCCAAAAACTGCATAGTAACTTCAAATCATTCTGCAAATATTTTTCTCTATTACCAAATCATTTACTTGTAAAGTGAGCAAAAATATTAAATAGGTCATTATCAAATCGAAGAAAACATCTACAATATACACTGTTTTCTAAAGTTTCGAATAACTAAAAAACTACTTTAATTTTCAGATTAAACTTCGAAAAACATTGACATCGTATAATATTGCGGTTCTTTATTTATTTATTCCTTTCAGTATCGATTTTCTATGAATAAATATATTTGAAAATACAACTGAATATTTGCTTAAATCGATGGAATAAGTTTCGTAAATTAAACAAAAAATTTATCTTTTTTGGTAAAATAAGTATTGGGCATCACATTTTCCCCACTTTTGTTATGTATAATAATAAGATCTCCCAAAAGAAAATGGTTGACCTTTAACATCAAACAGATGAATGCAACTGCTAAAAGAGAAAAGAAAAAAGAAAAAAAGAGAGAATATCACAGGGAAATAATAATATTGTAATAAATATGATTTTGTTTAGTCTCCTAACAGATTGAAATAAAATCGCCTGATAGGATGCGAGGCTTGTCATTACAGCTGTTTTCTCATAATGAACGAATACATCCATATGTCGCTTTCTGAAGAAAAGATAAACAATTAGTTCATTACTTTGGGTTTTCGCCAAATCTTTTTCTTTATATTAGAATGAAAATGCATTGTATATGAATTTATTGTTCATTTTCATCTTCCGGAAAAAATGGATGTTTACCCCATAAAAGTAATTGTTAATGATAAAAACCTACAGAAACCTCATTAAAATTCAATCACCATGAATTTTTCGTTGTCATATGTGCGTTATAAAATCGATCTTAAATAAGATCGATTAGATTAATAAAGATTAGATTATATACTTAAATTAATAAAGCGATTAATCTAATTATATAATCATCTAGCTCATCTTTGAGCAATTATGCATCCTGAGCAATGGACGGGTTACAGTGGCATACGCAGATAGCATAACCAGTTGCACTATATTATACAATATAATATTATTCAATATTCAACAGTATTATTCAGTTTTGCTAATATTGTTTATATCATGCAATATTGTAAAATATACGTGTGCTACCTAAGTTAACCCTTTAAAGGGCCATTTTTTTCTAGTTATATTATGTTTAAATATTTGTAGGCTTGAAATTAGAATAAGAAAAGGGATTCATTTAGCTTATTAGATAAATTTAATTTCATTTGATTAATTAATTTGGTAAATTAACAATTAAGTAACAAATCAAGACACATCATTTTGTCTGAAATAAAGAACTGAAGCATCTAAGTTTCTGATTTACTAAAAAAATATGTCAGAACTTATGCCAACCTACATAATTTCATACAAAGATTGATAAATTTGGTGGGAAGCATACTTCCCACGGCCCTAGAAAGGGTTAAATCACATTTTTTTTCCTCTTTAAAAATTAACATATTGCAAAATATACAGCAACATTCAAGAATAAAAACATTTTAGAAGCCTATTAGATCCAAATTTAACACAAGCAAAAAGAATTTTTGTATTTGTAATAAATTTAAATTCAACCATTTTATTTATTTTTTTCAAACGAATAATTATATCGCTGTAAACTTTAACCTGTCTATATAATGATTCCATGACGTATAGTACAATCGCCCATCGAAACATTTCTAGCCACTGATAAAACAAAAACTACACGATTTGGAGAACAAAGCGAGAACTGCAAGATACTTTAATATTTTTAACACATTTATTTAACTTCATGTATTTCATATTTGAAACGAAAAAAGTTGTAAACGCTTTTTCATTCACTTCATAGCAGGCTTGCTTATTGAAATTTTGTACATTTATATATTCTTAATAATAGTATTTTAGTTTAATATTTTTAATTAGAAGTTTAATAATATCTAAATTAAATATTGATTCTATTTCAGAGGCTCCATCTGATAGCGAGTTTGAGAAATAATCCATATAAAGATTGAAAAAGAAAGAAAATGTTTTAAAATTTTGCCGTTTAGTACATTAATAAAAGATCATTTTAAAACCTTTAATTAAATTTAATAAATGTTAATTAATTGTTATGAAAAATACTTTAGAAAATGGCTTTATTAATGAGTTTTGTACCTTGTTCAAACTATTAAACAACACAGAAAGAATTAGTAGAAAATACCTTTAAAAGTCAATTACCCAATAGCTCCTGCTTCTATTTGCTCTACAAGGGCTTGAGACAACTTTCCAAAATCAGAAGTGTTTCCTTTCCCTAAAAATTTCAACACAAAATTTAAATATTTGAAATCAAATATATACACTAATGCAATAAACATAAAACCTCAAAGTAAAATCTAATAAACATCCATTTCAACTTAGATTGATGTTAAGCAATCTTTCAAATATATGGATGCATCAAATGGAATAGGAACAGTAACCATCGAATGAAATGACAAAGTTCATTTTTAAAAATAATTGCCAAAATTATACAAATGCTAGCTCCACTGATTCGCCAAGTAGTGAAAATCTTTTCTTATTAGGCAGAAACTGAAACCAGCTTCGAATAATGTCCATGCATTTGTTATTCGATTAAAAAAGGTGACTTTTCAAAACTTTTTTCAGCAGAAGAAAAAAGTCGAAAAGAGAGACTAAGCTTTATCAGTATATGGTGGATATTCTAACATGTCAGCCAAAATTTCTTCAATTTGTTTAGTTGATGAATGCCGTGCGCTGTTATGAAGCATTTGTTATGGCCTTGCCCTGTTATGAAGCATTTGTTATGGCCATGCCCTGTTATGAAGAATTTGTTATGGCCTTGCCCTGTTATGAAGCATTTGTTATGGCCATGCCCTGTTATGAAGAATTTGTTATGGCCATGCCCTGTTAGGAAGCATTTGTTATGGCCATGCCCTGTTATGAAGCATTTGTTATGGCCATGCCTTGTTATGGAGCATAATTACGGCTGCGCATTTTTATTACAGTGTGTTCTCTGCACATCTCGGAATTCGCAGATGCAGTTTTCGAAATTTGGCACTTTCTGCGGCTAAAAAAATGAATTGCGTTCCTTTCTTAGTTATACACATGATGCATATATGATGAAATGATACCCGAATACCTGCTGGGCGATATTATTGGCCGACTATATATCATATGGTCGGACTATATATCATATATAGAATATGATTACCAAATGCAAGCCCATTCCTCAAAAAAGTATTGCCTTTCTTATCTCTTACTCTAAATATATATCCCATTTTCGATAATATTTTCCACAAAAATACAACCAATTGTAACCACTACTCCCTTTCCATTTAATTCATTTTTATAATTTAACGCTCAATATACAAAATACTGCTTCCTACCTACGAAAGAATTAGCATATTCTATGAAACAATATTACCTGTAAATCCAAAATTCATGGGAAATCCATCCGTGGATTCTATCATAAACCTGCAATTACAAAAACATTGTAAACTTAAACTTAGAAATTTATATAAATATGATTATGTAAAAAAAAAGATTACAATCAAGTGTTTTTGTTAATGTTAATTTTCATTTTTGATATGATACTCAAACAATTTTCATTAAGTAAAATATGTTTAACAATAGTTTAAAAATTAAAATTTACAAACAAATTGTTCGCAATGAAAAAAAAAATCCTTTTAATATAATTTTAGAATCATTACCTCTAAATTATCGCTGAAAAATATTAAAATTTTACTGCATCTATTAAACTATCTTATCTACCTAAAACCTTACTACTATAAACTACTTTTAATAAAATAAACTAGTTATTAAAATTTACTCTTATTAAAGTAATAGGTATATTATTAAAAACAGCTTAGAGAGCACCCTCCCAACTTCCGAAATTGTACTTAATTTGGTAACAGAATTCAATGGTCTGTTCAACAATGCAATATTTAATGCAACAAATTTACTTTTATTCATCCTCTTTTTTATGCATCTCCCCAAGACTGTTACAGCTATACCTTATATGGTAGGGTCCAGGACTGCAAGTCGTTGCTCTCGTGCCTGTGGCCGGACCTGTACCTCCCCCTATCATCGTGGTGATGCCCGAAGCTATAGCATCCCTGACAAGCTGTGGGCAGATGAAGTGTATGTGACTGTCGATACCACCAGCTGTTAGAATGTGACCCTCCCCCGCAATCACTTCTGTAGAGACGCCCACCACCATCCCCGGAATCACTCCTTCCATGACGTCTGGGTTGCCAGCTTTTCCAATGCCAGAAATCTTGCCGTTCTAGAAAGACACAAAAGATATATGGTGGATTATTTATCTGAAAGGGTAATTGAGTTATTAGGGAGTGTTTATGGATAAGGAATTCTACGTTTAGGTTTATAAACCAGGGAATGTTATCTCGAGTACCTGGATAGCCGAACTTCTCCGGTAGTTTTGTTGTTGTTTGTTAAATCGGAAATAAGATCCTGTCTATGGCCTTCAAATTATAATCCAAATCTAAATGAATTGTAAATTTGGGATCGAACAAGAGAAAAATGTACGGGTGTTCAAAACCCTAACCACGATGCCATTTATAATACGCTTATGCAGGCCACATGTCAATATTTAGTTACAGAAAAATGGGAGGCGGGGTTATAAAATCGAGGGGGTTTTTTGTTGTTGTTTTGTGGTTGTCGTGTAGCGCAGTTGTTAACTAGCTTATATCTATTCATCACAAACGTATCGCAATTGTTTTGCATTTTTTATACATGGCCTCTCACTTTCTCTTGTATTGTTCTGTTAATTTATAGTCGGCTGGAAAACCTTTGTGCCTATAAAAATGAGGTTGGTCGAGAATAATACGATTGGGAAGGAAACTCGAGTGGTAAAAATCTTAACAATCAATGCAATAAGTGTCTGAACCATTCCAGTACTTATATATGTGTGTGATAAATGAATAAAATAATAGAAAGCGTTGAATACATATATTTTTAATTTACTATATACATTTAATTTATATACTAAATAATCCTATCTAATTATACACTCACATATTAATATGAATATATGAAACCAACTAAAAATAAATATTTAACGTAATTACAGAAAAAAAGAGGATTTATTACTCTCAGAGCTCTTAATCCAGTGTACCATTATCTCAAGTCTATCTATTTATTTTAACCGTGAAATCATTAGAATTCTTTTATATGAATAAGCAAAACTAATGAATAAAGCTCATTTGACAGAGTTTTTTCTTAAATAAATGCATGAAATATTTAATTCATTCACAGAATCCAGCTTTTTTTTTCCTCCTTAACTGACAAAAAATAATTATGAAAATGATGTACGAAGCCTATTTTTTAAAGTCTTCTATTTAAAAATTCTCTTAGTTTTTTTTTCGGTAAAATAAGCAAAACGAAACTCGCTCGAAATCCTAGAGTATTATCATCAAACAAATTCCTTTATAGTATTCAAAGTTTCTTTAAAAACTTTTTCTTAAATTTATTATCAAAACCTCTTTTTGTGAAAAATGAGGAAAAAAACTAATTTAGTCAGTAATCCATTATTAAAAAAATGGTAACTTGGAAAACCTAATAATTCGCAAATTACTTTTCTCATCATATAAAAAGATTTATGGAAGTAAATGTAATCCTTACTCACAGAAAATTCCACCTCCTTAAGAACTTTATGCACACTCAAATGAACCCGAACCAAATCTAGTGGCATTTCATAATTTTAACAAGATCCTCTCGTAATACTGCAAGCAGTAATAATCTCAAAAGCTTAACTGATTACTGAATGCAGAAACTGCTGAACCAAAAGAGACAAACGACTGTTTTAATCCATAATACTTCTAGAAAATTCCATCACCTCTGCAATTATTCGGAAAGATTATTACTGGAATGGAAACAATTCTAAAAAACTACCATGTCATGTTAACAAAAACACTAGCTTAGATATACATGTTTGAAAAAATTCTTCGATGCTTTTTTCATAAAGATTGATAAATCGTCTGCGCTTAACAGGGAACGCAATTATGATGTGGAATTGCTCTTATTAATGTTTTTCTTTAACAATCGATTCGAACGGTATGACAGATTGAAGTATCGTTGATCTTATGGGTATATGTAAAATCATTAATCTCGCAAAAAGGCCCCCCCAACATACCATTTGGAAATTATTTTTATGCTTCGGTATGGTGTCAGAACATGGTCATCGGAGAAAACCAAGAAAGCGTTGATGAAAAATCGTCTTTCTTCGATTATTAATCGGCTGAAGAGTTTTTTTAATCTTAAGAGAAATCCATCTTCATCAACGAAATCGTCTTAAGAAATAGCTTTGTTTACATGACGTAAATATTAATTTATCTTCCCAAATATTTCGTTTTATTGATTGAAATTTCTTGTCGAGAATATTAAAGCATGCGTCCGAGTTTGGAAAAGTTTTTCTTTGAGAAACACTTAAACAATTAAACTTTTGTTAAAAAGAATTTTAAAAAATATTTATGTACTAAATTTTATGTTATGTATGTATGTATTATATTATGTTATGTATGTAAATGTATATTATGTATTAAAAAATTTCTTATGTACTAAATAAAGTACCGCAATCGTCTAAAACTATGTTGATTCATTTACACATTAGAACTGTGGTGAATAGCGTATAAGCCAGTTAACAGCTCTGCTACCCAAGCAATTGCTTTTGTATTGTGGTCATGTTACTGGACTGCGAACCAAAAGGTCGCAGGTTCTATCCTCGCTCAATTCAATCCACCACATTGGTGACCTCGGACGATGAATCTTCAACCTTCGTGCAACTGTTGTGGCGCCATCTACCCACAACAAACCAAAGTCGCCAGATTCACTTGACGCAGCAAAACGAAAAGTCGCCAGACTCACTTGGCACGCAACAGCATCAGCAACCACTCACCCACCCACACTCACCATAACGCTTGGCGCTATTCAAATGGGTACAGGCGCAATAGACTCAACAGTTAATAAATACATCACCACTCAACAGCCATGTCGTTCGTTTCACCTCCGACTCACTGGAGGGAGAGTCTGTGGTGAATAGCTTATAAGCCAGTTAACAGCTCTGCTACCCGAGCAATTGATTTTGTATCGTAGTCATGTTACTGGGCTGCGAACCACAAGGTCCCAGGTTCTATCCTCGCACATCTCAATTCGCCACAGAACACTTTGATTCAGAAAAGTCCCTTTTACTTTCTCGTATATGTAGTATGGAGAAAGTATAATAATCGTCAAAAAATTCGAACTCGAAATTGACAAATTCATGAGTTTGAAAAACAGATTATTCGAAAATATCTGTCTGTTTATGATACGGATAACTCAAAAACGCTTTGAGTGAGACGGTTAAAATTTGGTACATTGTCTTAACACTAAAATTGCAAATATCCATCAAATTTTGAGTAAAATCTATTGAAAAGTAATTAATCTGTCCGGTTGTTCACATATAAGATAACATGATAATGACAAAAAGAAGAGAACTAGATAGATAAAATTTGGTGCACAGATTTAACATCTATAGTGTAGACAGCTCTCAAATTTTGAACTATATCCAGCAAAGAGTTGTCAGTCTGCATTTTCAAAAAAATGTGAAAGTGATATTTCAAAAACGTAATGGTTTAAACATGTCAAATTTGGTGTGGGATTTCGTAACTACAATTGTGATTTTATGTTAAATTTTAGTTTCAATCAGATGAAAAAAATGTGTCTAAAACACAAATTCGGTTTTTGGATTCTATTAACCTACGCCAAGGATTAATCGTCATAAACCTCGTCAAAGATGACACGATATATTTCGCAAAAATATTAAATGAACCCTTTCTAGGGCCGTGGGAAGTATGCTTCCCCCCAAATTTATCAACCTTTGTATGAAATTATGTAGGTTGGCATAAGTTCTGACAAATTTTTTTTTAGTAAGTCAGAAACTTAGATGCTTCAGTTCTTTATCTCAGACAAAATGATGTGTCTTGATTTGTTATTTAATTATTAATTAACCAAATTAATTAATGAATCAAATTAAATTTATCTAATTAGCTAAATGAATCCCTGTTCTTATTCTAATTTCAAGCCTAAAAATATTTTAACATAATATGACTAGAAAAAAAAGGGCTCTTTAAAGGGTTAACTCCAAAAGCTAATATTTCGTACCTATTGTACGCCAATGAAATGTAAGGCATTCTCTGGCATTACAATTGTAATAGAGAATGCGAGAAAGTTTTTGGAAGGCCACCACATTACAAAAAAGCAAACATCGTTATCCCTAACTGAGTCCGTTTGACCTTCCACTGTATCCCCATAGATTTGCTTTTTTACTTTCTTATATACATAGAATAGAGAAAGTATAGTAATCATAAAAAAAATTCGAATTCAAGATTTCGACGAATTTCTCCGTTTTAGACTACACTGAATTCAAAATACACATTTTTGACAAATGTCCGTCTATTTGTCTATGATACAGATAAGTGAAAAGCGTTTTGAGTTAGACAGTTGTAATTTTATTGCACTAAAGTTGTAGATTTCGATAAAAGTTTGAGCAAAATTCGTTCAGAGGAAGTCAGTTTAACCCGCTTTTCGAATTTGTGTCCATATCAATTAACACAATAAGTACAAAACTAAGAGAGCTTGAGAGATTTGGTGCGCAGATTTAACATTTAAAGCGTAGAAACCTATCATATTTTGAACCAAATCCTACCAACAGGGCGACATTCTGTCGATCTTTATTTTTATAAACATGTAGACGCGATACTCAAACGCAATGACCTAAATATAATAATTTCGATATGCGATTTTGTCCATAGTAGTTCCGCGTCAAATTTTAATCGCTTGGGAAAAACACGTCTAAAACGAAAATTCGATTTACGGATAATGTTAAACTCATTCCGATCATTTATCCCCAAAACACTCACCAAGAATGACACGATAAATTCAGTAAAAATTCTAAAATAATTCACGACAACGTTTAATAACTGCTGTATTGTGATGTCTTAACTATTGTATCTCAATGACGCGAAAGTTGGACACTTTTGTTACAGAACTTGCGAGAAAGTTTGGTGTAGACCATTCCCACTTGTTCTGTAACAGAATGAAATCTTGAATATATAAACACAGTTTTTGAAGATGAAGAAAGTATGAAATTTTTTTGACTGAAAACGATCTAAACAAAGAAGGATAATTCATGGAGTAGTTGAAAATTTGTGGTAAGAGCTGTAGAAAATAAAAAGGCCAAAATCACATTGGATTGTATAAGCAGAAAGGCCAGTCACATTATCTAGAAAATGATTTAATTTTAATGAATACAATATAGCGTACTTTATGCCCCGCTTAAAATAGTAGAATCAATTTTGCATCCTTTAACCCAATGTATCTGAAATTCTATGCAGAACTGCATTATTGATACCAAGAACATTTATTAAATTTACTTGTTAGTTCCAGTGTGAATTATATTTTTTTCTACATAAGATATCATACATAAATGCATGCGAGAAAACAAATAATCAGCCAAGAATTAGAATGAATTTAGATCAACATTTTATGTAATTCAATGTTAGATATCGCGCATCAAGATTTATTCGTTTAGCGCATTTTGTTTGAGTGATCCTGTTAATAGATAAATATAACTCAAAAAAATGTGTGTGTTTTCTTTCGTTCTTAAGATTGTTTAAAATTTTGCATCTCGTCAAAATCTGATTATTTTTATTATTATATTTTTATATACAAGTTAATCATAAAATAGCTTATTAATAATGATAAATATGGATGCATCTAGCAGACGAAATTAAATTAAATTTCTTACTCAGACAACGAAAGCTATGAGAGGAGTAATTCCGAATTTAAAATTCTATTGAAAGTTGGTAATGGATTTTCTTTACTTACATAGGCCGTGGAAAGAGCAATTGCGGAGTAAAATCTCTACCGAAAGTTTCTAATGCATTATCTTGTATATACAGATGACATGGGGAGAATAATACTGAATTAAAAACTATATCGAAAGTTTCTAATGCTTTATCTTGTATATACAGATGCCATGGGGAGAATAATACTGAATTAAAAACTATATCGAAAGTTTCTAATGCATTATCTTCTATATACAGATGCCATGAGGAGAATAATACTGAATTAAAAACCATACCGAAAGTTTTTAATGCATTATCTTGTATATACAGATGCCATGGGGCGAATAATACTGAATTAAAAACTATACCGAAAGTTTCTAATGCATTATCTTGTATATACAGATGCCATGGGGAGAATAATACTGAATTAAAAACTATACCGAAAGTTTCTAATTCATTACCTTGTACATACCGAAATGGTCAACACAATGAAAACGCTAAATGTAGATCAGGCCATTCCACTGTTGATCAATAAAAGAATATTTTTTGGAATTTTATACCGTTTTCCTTCATTTATGTATGAATATTTTCTAATCACTCGATCATTAGTGAAATTTTTTGTCCAATCTATCTTCTTATGTCTTCCACAATGGATATGTGAAATTCGATTTCTTTTCATTCATTTCGTCAGCTAAATAGATAAAATTTATATCAATTTTCATTAAAAAACCTGTATTTTTTTATGAAAGATAGGGATTAAATGGTTAAATATTGCAAATTTCCAATATTTACTTTTATCCCAACATCAGCCTTCACTATTCCTTGAATAGCGTCCACTATAACACAATTTGTTATAACTGTATCCAAGACCTCAGAACTCTTTCTGAAAGATGCTTGGCCCATGCCTTCTCGAAGAACCTGCGAAAACAGTTTTCATACTATTATTTGAATATGCCATTACACTTCATACCATCAATGTCATATAGCACTAAAATTGATCTTACCTTTCCACCACCAAATTTACATTCATCTCCATAGACAGAAAAGTCTTTTTCTATTTCGATTATAAGCATCGTGTCGCCCAATCGAACCTAAGCAAAAATGAGCGAGTTTCATCATTTGGTGAAAAAAAATTATTTTGTTAAATGCTATAGAATTTTATATTTTGGCAAACAATCATTTGTCTAAATCTTATAGATAATTGCAACAATTTAAAATTTAATAACTGCTGAATGTGGAAGTTAGAAAGTTTTTTAGTTCGATTTTGATCACCAGATGGCTCTGATCACAACTTGCTGAAAGCTATATGTTTGTATATATCTTGGTGCGTTGAGTTGCTACGGTAGAAACGAGGAAAACGTGAAAACTACTTATAATAACTTTATTAAGGTTTCCTAGATGGCAGCACATAACAAGTTGGTATATACTACAAGCAAACAGGTCCAATGGCATTCATATTTTTCAAGAATCAGTAATAATATCAGATTATATGCATATTACATAATGTGTAATCATATTTGAAATATATTCGTTCATATTTGAATAGGATTTCTATAACAACTGCTGAAACCTTTGAAAAACCAAGCTGCTTGACATAAAACTGGAATTTATATCCACAAAATAAATCAGCACATTAAAGAAATTAAATGACGTCATTACTTAAAATTTATCAAAGAAAATAACTTAATAGACACATTTACATATTTTCTAAATCAAAATTAAAATAATCTCCTTAAAAAAGAATGCATTATGTTTCTATCAACAGGTAGATTACCTTTAAATGAATTAAACTAAGTAGAATTCATCAAATCGAATGTTAACATACTTGAACTCAAACTTTGTTTAATAGTTATAACCATTTTTACAACACGCAGACAAGCCAAATTGATAAAATGATAGCATAATTAAAATTAGTAACTTTAAAATATTGATATAAATAATACAATTTTTTATTCAAATCTCCATATGATATTAAGTTGCAAAACTCTTTTCATAATTTACACGAAGCTAACAATAATAATCTGATCAGAACAATATTAAAAATATGCCATACATTTATTTATTAAAAATATTCGAGATAACTGCATAGAGATCTGTGAAATTATCTCGTATATTCTGGCAGTGTTATGCAATTATCTCGAAATCTAGCATTGGAGAAATCAATAAGAAAGGAATTTCACAGCATCGGCAGGTGATAAGAGTAGAGTAAAGACCGGTAATATCTCAACAAGGAATACATTCCGTATATCCATATGACATCTAAATCACCCACTGTATTAAGAAAAAGATTTCATAAGTACAACTGTACGAGGAAAATGTGAACAACACTACATATAATAACTTCATTAAGGTTTCATAGATGGCAGCACGTAACAAGTTGGTATATACTATTGACTGTGACAACTGATACACTTTTCTTAATCCAAAATTTTCTATACTGACCTGTAAATATTCATACTTAAATTGGGGGACATTTTTATTTCAGTATTTCATAACATTTAATAATTTATAAATTAAAGACAGAAATGTAGAAAGTAATTTAAATAAAAACAACATTAATAAAATTAAATTTAAAAACTGTTTCTATTAAACTCATTTATGATGTGTAATTATGAAATTTATTTTGCATCAGCGAAACAATTTATCTTTTTTGAAAAAAAAATATTGTTCGAATTATATGTGATTTTCGCCAATAACTTGATAATGCGTAACTCTAAAAAAAATCGATAGTAAATAACGCTTGGATATATTATCCTTTGAAGGCTCTATTATGTGAAATATTATTAGGAAATGATCATTTACTTTTTATTTAATGTCTTTTTAATACATGTAGTAATTTATTTTTAACTAGTTATGGGTAAGGAGTTTAATAAGATGTAGATATTTATTTGTAGAATGTAAACTGCCATATAAAAAAAATAAGAAAACCGCCATAATCGTAAACAAGATATATTAAATTGCTTTAAAATAAAAGAATCTAATAGGTCTTTTTTCAAAATCATGAATACCATCTAACGTAGCTTTTTTATTAAATAGTCATCTTTGTTAAAGAGAAATTAAAATGCTACAAATGCAAAACACTTACGGCAAAGCTCACTTCAAATAAGAATATATGTTGGTCTAAAACTAAAATGTCTAAAATCATTCTCCAAAATTATATTAATTTGCATTCATAATTGCATTAATTTTCAGAAATTATATTATACGTAAATAAATAGAAAAAAAAATTGAGATTTAAAACAGCAAACTTATAAAATTTATCACTTTGTACAAAGCAAAAGCATTAAAAAACCTTTCATTACTTTCATTAAAAATTTTTATGCGCTTTTACCTTATCTCCCGTAGTTGGACCATAATTCAATATATAAGAAAATCTTGGAATTTTGTATGGCTCTTTAGGATAAACCTCTTCCTGCGAAAAAAAAAGAGCTTTAATAGCATGCACAAATATAAATTTGCAATAAAAATATTTATTAAATTTAAAGAAACAAATTTTAATGAATGAATACATTTCAATGAAAATTTCAGTTATATGTCTTTATTATTTTAGCAAAATAAAGGATTTGCTGCTTTTGAAAAATTATATGTTAAGAAATAAAAGTATCATTATTTCAACCTCGTTAAAAAGATTATATTTACTATAACATAAAATCAGTTTGTGCTAAACAAAATTAATATTTAATTACAGGCGAATATTTTTTTAAATTTTATATGCAAACTGGGAGTTATTTGAATTATGTCAGCAATTAAACATAATTCAAATGACGAATATAATAAATTTTCTTAACGTACGCCCTTTATACCTGCATAAAAGGGGTGCATGTTTTTAATTCATACAATATCAAAAAAATATTTCAATAATAACCTCAATAATTTATAAACTGTAATTGATTAAATGTTATGTGTAAAATTATCTTAAGCAATTTTTTAAAAGTTAAAAAACAATGTAACCATAATTAAAACAATGTAAAATGATCAAGAAATTTTCTGAATTAAACTTTCAATTCATCAAAATTAAGTTTTAAAGCACCTATTTCTAAATTATTTCAAAGAGTTTTCAAACATGACTGCAGATAAGATGTTGTTATAAAACTGAAATATCTGCTGTCTTACATTAAGTTATGCAGCTGTGAATTGAGTATGAAATACATTTTGATTATAATTATTTTTCATGTATTATTATTTCACTTTTTACTCACTAGATAGCAGCACAACAGCAAAAGTTTGTTATGGCATTCTAGTATTTAGATGGCAACATGAATAGGTCTTTCTTCTTCATGACGTTTCGTATTTTAATAACCTTAGCTTGTTATAGTTAATTTTACGAGAAATGTATTTTAAAAAATATGTAAAAGCACAAATTTAAAAATAGAAATTTCTTGATCTGGTTATCAAAATATTAACCTTTGCCGGTTGCTTAATTTTATCAAATAAACTTTCTTTAAGGTTGAAAAACTAAGAAGCATTGCAATAGCAACGTTGATTTTGTATTTTTTTTGGTGTAAAATTGTTATTTGGTGTACACTATGAAGATTCCTCTAAGAACATTTTCGAATTTGCTTTTATATTCCTTAAACAATGGAGGGGAAAGCATCCACAAACAGAACAGACAATTTGCAATAATATCCATGTCGTTACGTTTTGTTGAAAGATTTATCATTTAAAAAAACAATATAAAGATAAAACCCGAATTCAACTACCTTGAGATAATACCCGAATTCAATTATCTTGAGATAATACCTGAATTTCATTGCCAAATCCTAACTCAGTGATGCGTTGCATTATTTCTGGCAAATTGCTCTTGGTGACAGGGCCGTTGCAAAGATTGTTCCCTCCTGTTATAATCCTGAAAAAAAATGCTCTTACATTGCAATTTATTCTACAAGATTCGAAGTTTATTTCAAATGAGAAAATAAACTGACTTTCCACCTCCGATTTCTACTAGAGTGACAATTTTAATTTCTCCAGGTTCGAATCGAACAGCATTACCTGCAGGAACGTCCTAAAATTAAAGAATAAATGTTTCATGTTATAAATTTAAAAATAAAATCAAAGCATGCCACATTATTATTTAAACCATAAATTTTACTCATGTTAACAATGTAAAAATATAAATTTTAGCATATCAGCATATTTTCTGCATATTCTAAACAAAAGGAAATCATTTATTCCTTCAACTTATAATAGTACCTTTATTTCTATATAAATTAATCAGTTAATTTCATTTATATTTTATATCCTATGCATGCGCATCACTCAAAAACATTCTGCAAAGAAGTAAATTGATATTTATATGAAACTTTATTAGCATAAACCATCAAATTGCAAGGGAAAAAAACAGAAACTTGGTATTTCACATTATCAACTGTAAGAGGGTTAAACCGACAATAGAATTTACAATACACTTATAAAACTACAATATAATTGCAAAAAAAGTTATGCATATCTCCAACTTTTGAGTATCGGTCTAAATATTTTTCTGTTACCTTTGAATCTTTGTATTACATTGGATTTTGGTATTATGGTCTGATACTTACAAAAAGGTGTGAAAATTTTTTCTAATTTGAAATGATGTAATAAATTAGAAATGTAGCCCATTTCTTAAATAATTGATTTTAATGGAGTCTGAATAGTGAACTATAAAAATTAAATTTTCAAAAAAAAATTATTATTGAAAATGAAATACTTATCCCGCCACCTACATATTTATAAAAAAAATTGATAATCATGCTTTTATATCTATGAAAGAATTTATATATTTATGCAATATAATATTTTATTAAAAAATTTCCTTCTTTCTTACCAATCTCATTCCGTATGACTTCGCTCTATCAAAGACAAGATTCTTGTTGGCTTCTATGAAATTATAATGGCTCCCAATCTAAAATTAAAAACATAAGTGTTCAATGGTCAAAATTAGTGCTCTATTCTAAGTAGATTAAATCATAAAATTCAGCAAATCTTTATTTCTGACGAATTTTGGAAGAAATTACAGATGTAAAATTTTAAAACTGCAAGTAAATGACTGCAAGATGCAAATCTTTTTTTTTTCTGAAAATTTAATAAATTGAAGAATTTTCATCAGGCAATTCTTATATTAAAGAATAATTTTTCTTAATAATATATCAGTTAATTAATTATCAGATACCAAAATTGTAAAGCGTCAAGGCAAGAATTTTAATCGCCTTTATAAAATATTTATTTTGACACTGATCTCTCATCGTATTGTTTCCAATCTCACAGTTTTTAATGGTTTCTATTAATAGTTGGACACCTAGATTTTATTCCATTTTTTTTTTCTTTTTAATTGATTATTTACAAAATACCTAATTATGATAATTATTATGAAGCCCTATAATTCCCTTTTTCAATTTCATTTCCAAATAATCTCTCTTAAATAATAATATTAATACAATTTTGATTCTAATTAATTAAAAAATAATTTCAGAAAATAATGCAAATGCATTGTTACTAAGAATACAAAACAATGCAGAACTACAGAATATTCGAGCATCAAGAAAAATGACTAAAAATCGGTTTCAAAATTCTACTTTTTAATGATCTAAATTTAAAATTTTTAGCAATTAATTTGAAAGCATGAAAATATTTAAATAAAAAATTATAAAGTGGCCTGTACAATTACCTGAATGGGCCGATCGCAAATACTGGCGACTTTGAGAGCAACTCTCTTTCGTCCCTCATTTAGTGTGATCTTTTCCGCTCCTTTCTTAGGTATGGCACTTCCAGGAATAATTCTTTTCATTTTAGAATCTCTATCATCGTCCTCTTCCTTCTATAAGCAACAGTTTTCTTTTAAATAAAATTAAAATATTTTAACATGATAAAATTAATAGGCAGGCAGACCAATATTAATAGACTTGCATGGCGATAAAAATATTCAAATAAAGATGGCTTTTGATCTCAGAGCTACTTAATTCCCACCCACAGTTATTTTCGAAAATGAAAAGATTTTTCAAACGTTTGCTTATATTTTTAGTTAAAAATTCATCAAACTATTCTAAACTATTAATATTTGTCATCCTAAAATTTTGAAAATATTATTGATAAGAATCACTTTGCATCACTTTAAAATGAAAAGGATAATTATTTTTTCAACTATACCAATTTTATTTCAGTAAATTATTTCTCGAACTTTAATAAATTTTTGAAATTATTTTTAAGCATATTTTTCAACAACGCTTTTCGATGTTTTAGTTGCTGGTTTGATATTCAAGCGTGTTGAGATGACATTCAATGTTTCTTATATGCACATATCGAAGCTATAGAGCTAATTTTAGAAGATAAAATAAAACTTAAAATATCATGATATGCAACTTGGGAATAGAGGTTTCGATCTCTTAAATTGTTTCTTCCAAAATTTGCAAAATATTTCCTAATATCAATTCGCGATTTCACCTTTCCCCTCCTATAAGATGAATAGTAGATTTCAAAAAATCAAATCGGAATGCATTTATTAAATGTGCAATAAAAAATTATTAATAGAGTACATAAGATTTATTGTGCTATAGATTCGAATAAAAACTATGTTTGAATTATTTATCTTTCTTTTATGAATATTGGCGACATTTTGGGGCAACATTAAAAATACAAGTTTCGGTACATCAGTAGAATCCGAAATTCCAGCTTGATTACGAAATTTACTGCTACAAATGTTCACTAATGTATCTTTAGAAAGTCACTTGTTAATATTCTCTAAAGAAGTACTTAGTCATTTTTGTGCAAAACGACCTTTACAAAGACACAAATATTTGTCGGTACATTCAATAATTCACTAACTGAAATAATATTAAAAAAAAATTTGTGAATAAAAAATTCATTCGCAGCGATTTAATTATAATCGAAAATTAACTTGAAACCAATAGAGTTTTCGAGAAACAAAATAAAATTTTGTCAAATGCCTTGCAACAGTTCTAAAATATATAATAAAATACATTCTATTACAATAAAATGTTTTAATTTGTATTAGTTGTTTTAAGGTTATTGTAAATAAATAAAATGCAATTATCGTAAAAATTAAAATGTAATTACTATTATATATAATTCACTAATGATAAATACATCGTGATGCAAGTTCACTGTAAACAAAACCCCGAATTCAAGAGAAGATAAACATTTGCATACGATTTCTTTATAAATATTATCTCATTAACAGTGTGGATAATTATCATTACGTATTGTTTCAACAAGTTCAATTTTTTTATTTCAATTTTATTAATATTTTCTTACATTATAAATCTAAAATGATTATTAAAAAAGACGTTCACCATTAAAAAATAAGTTATAGCTAAACTAAGTAGTCATCGCATTTTGCACCAAGTTTAGATAGTGCATCGTTTTATACTAACTAGGAAAATTCTGTTGCATTTCCTTGCATTTGTAAAATCTCAATCATCTGTAATAATTCTTATATAAAAGTTTCATCGTAATTTCATTAATATTTATTTTGAAAAACGAATATAAAATCAATTTTTTGTAGAAATCAAAAATAGTACTTTGTTAATTGGAAGTTCTAAACACCCATCTCAAGGCCACATTTTACTTACATTTTGAAATATGGCTACGTCCGGAACAGGCAAGAAACTTCCATATAATGCAAGAGATAGATCGCCATTTTCTTTGCATATTGGATGAGACACTGTAACCTGCAGAATAGGAAATTTATAATAACTGTATTTCCATACATACACTTACATTATAATATAATATATAGTAAAAGAGTATTTCTGAGTATTATTAATTTTATGCATTGCAATCAAAAAATTATAACTTCATATCTTTTGCCCAATAGTTATATTCACGACAGAGGAAATATAGTACTTATTTAATACTAGCCGCCTTTGGCGACCAGCCGGTTCGCCAATCTTAATGTTCGTTAAAATTTTAATAATTAAATATTTTATGCAATTCCTACTTTAATAGCTTTTACATCAAAATATTTTATAACTTCAAATTTTGATTGTCATATAATTCATTCATAATATTATAAAGGCCTTCAGTCATAACGTAATATGTATCTCTCTCATTTTCTGTTAGCACCCGTAGAATTTATGCTTTAAATTAAAGTGGAAAGAATTTATATTCAATTAATATAATAATATTTTTTACTGAAACAAAGCATTTTTTTATAATCTGATTAATGAAAATAGAGTCACTCAGCGTTTAAACTTTATGGGCACTAAAGAATATCTTTTTTAATTTATGTAATATCTCAAGAGTTGGTCAACAAAATTTTCTTAGATTCATTATGAGCAGATCGATTCATTAACAATGTTTAAATTTAAATGCATCAAACAATAAGAAAATAAAACGAATCGTTTAAAATAAACGGTTGAAAACGGTAGAATTTATGCTTTAAATTAAAGTGGAAAGAATTTATCTTCAATTAATATAATAATATTTTTTACTGAAACAAAGCATTTTTTTATAATCTGATTACTGAAAATAGAGTCACTCAGCGTTTAAACTTTATGGGCACTAAAGAATATCTTTTTTAATTTATGTAATATCTCAAGAATTGGTCAACAAAATTTTCTTAGATTCATTATGAGCAGATCGATTAATTAACAATGCTTAAATTTAAATGCATCAAACACTAAGAAAATAAAACGAATCGTTTAAAATAAACGGTTGAAAACAGGTTTTAAAAAAACTACTTAAAAAACGATGTACTTAAAACTATAAGCATATACAAAAAATATATAACTAACATAAATACAATTTACTTACAAAAGCATGCAACTAACCCAAAAATAATTTAAATCATCCAACGTTGTCATGGCAACAATCAGAGCAGAATGCGCATGCGTGAATTTTCTTCGCCGGTTACGTAACCCAAATACGTGATTTTTTCTACGCCAGTTGGGGTAACGCTATGCGGATTAGAAATTTTTAATTTCCTTTATTCTGTTTTATTTTAATTCAAAAGTACTTCAGAATGAATCTGAAAGATTGATTCATTAACAATGTTTAATTTTAAATGCATCAAACATTAAGAAAATAAACAGAACCGATTGAAATAATCCGCCGAAAAATTTTAACCCTAGCCTCATTACTGTTGGGAGAAAAAAAAACTGAAGCCTTTCTCGTTTGGCGCTGGGGATAATGGAAGATTTTTTTGGCGGAAAAGTTGGCGGTGGGGAAAATGGATGATTTTTTTGGCGGGAAGTTAGTTTTTAATTAATAATTAAAATTCTAATTAAAAATTCGAAAAAAGAAACCCCAGGTGCACATTCCCAACCTCCAAGGTATACATGTACCAAATTTGGTAGCTGTATGTCAAACGGTCTGGCCTGTAGAGCGCCAACACACACACACACACACACATTGAACTTTATTATAAGTATAGATTAAGAAAATCAAAGCACATGAGCCCTTATCCATTGTTACATGACATACATGAATTTATATGAATGATTTTTACATATTTAATCACTCAGATGGTAAATGGAAAATAATTTTATCAATTAGTGTATTAAAGGGTCTATTTCGCTTTATTTATGTTTTTCTTCTTACAATTCTCATAAACCTCATAATCATTTTAAAATAAAATTATCAGGCATTTTATAAATTTATAGATTATTATTTTTTATGCCATTGCTTTCTAGGAATTACCATGGCAAGAAGTTAAGAATCATCAAGTTCAAACACGTCATTCTCTCTTCTGTAATGCTAATTACATAATTCGATTTTGATTTTTTTTTACAATGTTAACTAAAAAAAACTATTATTTTGCGTAGAATCATGGAATTAATTAAAAAAAATCACCTGGGAAGAAAGGGTTTTAATCATTATTTTCATCTTTATCAATATTATTTTTATTTATTTCTCAACCAGATTCAAATCATTATTTTATGGTGGTGGAAGATATGTCTAAATAGGATCGTATATTAGTGGAAATAGGTTCTCTTGAATGATGTCTGGGTTTGGCGTATGCATGTAGAACACTTTTTGCCAGAATGCATTGTGCCTACTGTACCCTTGAAAAGCGTCAAAGTTCACCACATTGGTACCTCGCCAGAAATCCAATGTTATATCATTCATTTGTTCGTCCCTTTTTGCCTTGTAAATAATCATGTTTGTCTCCCGGGAGAGAGCACAGAGAATAAAACGAAATTAAAAATACAATGTCTCGTCTATGTCTTCAACCTGCATTCTACTTAAACCAAAAATATATGTCATTGTGTGTGTGTGTGTGTGTGTGTGTGTGTGTGTGTGTGTGTGTGTGTGTGTGTGTGTGTGTGTGTGTGTGTGTGTGTGTGTGTGTGTGTGTGTGTAGAATTAGGGTTTTTGGAATGTTTCTCATGTTTTGTTTTTTTTACTCGAATCATAGAATTTGATAATTTGATAAACTTAATGCCAACTCATACTCCACTATTCTAGAAAACAATGTGCTTCCTACACTGTGGAAATTTTACCGGTTGGATCATTATTATTAGCAGGATGACAACGCTACTTGTCATGTTGCGAGGTCCACCAGGAATTGCTATGATAACAATGGTATGAGCTGAATGGACTGGCCTGGCCAGAGTCCAGAATTGAATCCTATAGAAATCATCTGGGACGAGTTGAATCGCCGAATTAAGGGATGCAGCAACCGCTTAAAGTCGGTGAAAGAATTTACACATTTTATCCACGCCGAGTGGAAGAAAATACCACTGTCCATCATCCAAACACTTATGGAAAGTATGCCCCGCAGGTTAAAGCTGTAATTGCCTCAAGCGGAGACTATCAGCTATTGTATATGAATAAATTACGTTTATCTCTTTTATTACAGGTATTCAATTACTTACTGATATTCAGTGTATAAAATGCATATACTAAATTACTTAGATAGTCAATTGCTTCTTTTAGCTATCTCATTCAGAAACGTACAGATATAAATATAGACTGACAGCCAATTTATTAACTAATTTGATCCGAAATTTTATACCTATCTACTAATCTATTTACTGCAGAATTAAATTTCTCGATCTCATTGCGTTTTCTATTTAAAAAATTATCTTTTTCGCTTGCATGCAATGATAAAGATGGCTTTTTCGAACTCGGTACGGGCATCAACATGGTTATGGTTTCATGTGCGAAATTTTGGCGACTACATTATTTTTTGTCTGCCTTTTGCATAGAAGCTTGCATGCAATGATAAAGATGGCTTTTTCGAACTCGGTACGGGCATCAACATGGTTATGGTTTCATGTGCGAAATTTTGGTGACTACATTATTTTTTGTCTGCCTTTTGCATAGAAGCTTGCATGCAATGATAAAGATGGCTTTTTCGAACTCGGTACGGGCATCAACATGGTTATGGTTTCATGTGCGAAATTTTGGCGACTACATTATTTTTTGTCTGCCTTTTGCATAGAAGCTTGCATGCAATGATAAAGATGGCTTTTTCGAACTCGGTACGGGCATCAACATGGTTATGGTTTCATGTGCGAAATTTTGGCGACTACATTATTTTTTGTCTGCCTTTTGCATAGAAGCTTGCATGCAATGATAAAGATGGCTTTTTCGAACTCGGTACGGGCATCAACATGGTTATGGTTTCATGTGCGAAATTTTGGCGACTACATTATTTTTTGTCTGCCTTTTGCATAGAAGCTTGCATGCAATGATAAAGATGGCTTTTTCGAACTCGGTACGGGCATCAACATGGTTATGGTTTCATGTGCGAAATTTTGGCGACTACATTAGTTTTTGTCTGCCTTTTGCATAGAAGCTTGCATGCAATGATAAAGATGGCTTTTTCGAACTCGGTACGGGCATCAACATGGTTATGGTTTCATGTGCGAAATTTTGGCGACTACATTATTTTTTGTCTGCCTTTTGCATAGAAGCTTGCATGCAATGATAAAGATGGCTTTTTCGAACTCGGTACGGGCATCAACATGGTTATGGTTTCATGTGCGAAATTTTGGCGACTACATTATTTTTTGTCTGCCTTTTGCATAGAAGCTTGCATGCAATGATAAAGGTGGCTTTTTCGAACTCGGTACGGGCATCAACATGGTTATGGTTTCATGTGCGAAATTTTGGCGACTACATTATTTTTTGTCTGCCTTTTGCATAGAAGCTTGCATGCAATGATAAAGATGGCTTTTTCGAACTCGGTACGGGCATCAACATGGTTATGGTTTCATGTGCGAAATTTTGGCGACTACATTATTTTTTGTCTGCCTTTTGCATAGAAGCTTGCATGCAATGATAAAGATGGCTTTTTCGAACTCGGTACGGGCATCAACATGGTTATGGTTTCATGTGCGAAATTTTGGCGACTACATTATTTTTTGTCTGCCTTTTGCATAGAAACAAGTATATATATATATATAAATTAAGTCAATTCCCACTTAGGTAAAAAAAAAATATTTTAGTTATTTTTTATTAAATAATTACCTTTAATATAAATATGTACATACATATGACAGAATTACAATATTAAGAGGCAAAAGTTTTTTTAATTCAATTCCTGCTTATTTTCTTATATTATTTATATATATCTTACATTATTTATGATCGGGTGTCGCGTCGGTAATCTCAGATTTTGGTGACCATTTGGTGACAGATTTGAAATGACTGGACAAATTTAATTAATTAATTAATAGTTGAAAAAACTGTATTAACATTAAGTGTTATCCACTACAAGTTTAAAAAAATGTATTTGAACTTGAGTGGATGAATAAAAAGTATTTTATTAACGATTGAAAATTTGAACAAAATTGGTTATATATATATATATAACCAATCTAAAGTTAGAAATATTTCGAAAACGAAACTAAATAGTTTCGGAATCGCAACTTAAAATTATTTTTTATTCAAACTAAAACCAAAAAAGGAACAGCAAAAGCACCATAATACTTAAAGAACGCAAATGTAGATACTTCTAAAATACAGATGAATTGAGACAATAGTAATATAAACCAGGTTAATAGATTTTTACATATTAACTTAGTTTGTATTACTATTATATTATATTATATATATATATATATATATATATAGGGAGAGTGCGAACTAATAGTAGGAATTGAAAAACATTAAAAAGAAGAACATTTTACGTAAGTGGAAAACTTGTGCCTAAAATAAAATATTATGCAGCTAAAAGTTAACTTGTATAAGGAATAAAATAATAAAGAAGTGCCTGTCTGCTGGGCTCGATGCTAGGTGAATAGGAATGATAGTGAAGCTTCTCGTGTACTAACACCATCTCGCCCATGCTTAAGAAACCAATAATATAATGAATGAAATCTTATTTATATATTTATTTGATGAAGAATTGGAAACTATAAAAAGGTTCAAAATCAGTACCAATTTTGTTCCATCAGGGAAAGTGGCTTCAATCTGAACATCGTGAATCATGTCTCCTACTCCATGCATTACTTGCTTTCTGCCTAGAAAGTAAATCGAAATTAAAAACAGAAGCTTTTATAAAATATCATAAAACAAGCATTTTGAAAATTTTCAACTTTAAATTATCAACGAGGTAATATCAAGACTTGATTTAAACTTTCAAAAACAGAATGTCAATATGACAATATTATGGAAAACACTTTTAGTAATCTTTTCATATATTTCCATTCAAGGATACTATTTATAAAGTGAGTTTTAAATTAACTGCATTCATGTATTAAGCAAGCATCTATTCCATTTGCAGTGGTGATAAAGATTCTTTAAATGATTAAACGCTTAATGTTTGTATTTATTTAATATAACTATATATTTTGGTTTAATGCATTTCTTTAAAGGTGAAACTTAATGTTATTTTCTCGAATACGTAGTTTACAAACAGTATCGTAATCGTCAAAGAATCCGAAATCTAGATTTTGATGAATCTACGTTTAAGATCTCATTGATTCCGGAAAACATATTTTTTGAAAATATCCGTCTGTTTATTTGTCTTTCTGAGACAAAGATAACTCATAAACACTTTAGATCTAGACGGATGAAATTTGGTGTACAGCATTTATATTATATTTGCACATTTCGATCAAATTTTGATTAAAATCTTTTCAAAGGAAATCGCCTGTCCGAATATAAGTTAACGCGTTAATTACAAAACGAAGAGAGCTAGATAAATAAAATTTGGTACATACATTTAACATCTACAGTGAAAGCACCTATCAAGTTTTGAGCCAAATTCAAAGAGGAATCGATCGTCTGTCTGCTTGTACTTTCAGAAATATGTAAACGCGATACCTCAAAAAAGCGATGGATTAAATATATCAAATTTGGTACAGGATTTTGTGATTGCAAGTGCAGTTTTGTGTCAAATTTTTATTTGGGTAAGTAAAGCGTATCTAAAGCACAAATTCAATTTTTGGATACTATAAAAGCATGCCAGGGAATAATCGTCAAGGATGACACGACGGATTTAGTAAAAGTGCTGAATTTGTGCCAAACGTTATTTTGTAACTATTGTATGTCATTGCTATGCAAGGCGTTATCTGGCATGACAGGTTTATTTGAGAGTATGCGAGAAAGTTTTGGGAAGACCACTCCAGCTAGTTTTTAATCGGTATTTCATATTTCCTTGTGAAACTTCTGGAAATTTTATCCGAAAAAATATTATTATTCTTAATATTCGCTGAATATATACTGAAAATTATATGCTTTTGCCAAAATTTTCTGTACCGATTTAAATCATTATATTATATATATATATATATATATATTAAATTTCAATTCAAGCTATTTGGCGATAGGCGAGGATCGAACTCGCAACCTTATGGTTCGTTGCCGAGTAACATGACCACAAGACAAAAGAAATTTCTCATTTCTCGTAGCTGTTATCTGGCTTATAAAGCGCCACCACAACTTAATCAAGACAAACAGTGATTTGAAAAATAATAAAGTTCTCACATGATAACACGGTATTTTCAATAGGAGATTTCTATTGTTTTTTTTATTAATTTACAATTGATCTAAATATTAAAATATTTGTGTAATATTGTCGGAGCGTTTTATCACACAAAAACCTTTTAAACTCTGTTATACAAATAAAAAATTAGCTATTCAATGATATCCATTTTATTTCTGTCATATTTTCTTAAATGATTACAAATTTTCTCGAATAAATTTAAATGTTTTTGCTTTATGTAGCTATAATGTTGTTGTCTTTTTCATATTCATTTAATTTCAACAGGCACGGGCAGGAAATTACACTTTTATATTTTTAATTTGCAATAATATTTGATTTTTTTTAATTTGGGTTTTTGTCTATATGCTGAGCAACACGTTGATAAAAGCTAATTTTTTCCCAGTGACTTGTAATTGGCACTTGCAAACAGGTAAAATTTTATTTTGGGCGAAATAAAGAGAGTTCGCAAATTGTGCAGACTAAGTCTATGGCAAAGGATACCGACGTGCTTTGATTGGTTTAAGCCTTGGCAGTTTTTTGGCAATGTTTGCCATAAAGATGCCATACCGAAATATATTTTTATAAAAATAAATAAGATTTGTAAATTTATCCCCCACCTTATTTTTCACAGATTACATGTAATATTAATCTGGAACACATATACAGCAGAAAAGATCAAATCCTGAAACCTAAATTCTGGAAATATAAAAATTACAATTTATTAAAAATATTTTTTGTGTGTGTTTCTTCTTAATATTATTTTGATATAACTAAAAATATTAGCTACGAAATCACATATTCCGTTAAAGCTTACATATTTATACGTTTTGGGCATTAAGTAATCATCTCCCCATATGTAGTTGATGGGAAAGTAACAGACGTTCAGCAATAAGTTTCAGTGACTGCATAAATTATCTAATAAAGGAACGAAAATCATAGAAAAATAAGAAATATTTAATTGCTGCATCATATGTTGAGTAATTACTTTCATATAGTTTTTATACTTCTGTGCATAAGCAACATTAGTTACTTGTATCACTAGTATTATTAGTAATATTTATTATTATTATTATTATTAATTAGTATTAGTAGTATAACTAGTAATATTTAGAGGAAACAATTATATTAATAAAAATTAGATCGTGTTGATATTCACTCGTATCTTCCATAAAACTAATGAAAGGTACAAGGTTTGAGCCAAATTAGAGGAAAACTACACTATTATGAGTGCAAAACATTGCCAAAAAGATGCCAAGGCTTAAACCAATCAGAGCACGTCGGTATCCTTTGCCATAGACTTAGTCTGCACAATTTGCGAACTCGCCGAAATAAATTGTTGAAAAATACGGTTAAAATATTTTTTCAAATACGTTAAAAATAGAAAATGAATTTATGTTTTAAAGCATTTGTATCATTGAAAAGATAAGTTTCTGAACTTTAACTTGATATAAGGATCATTTTTGTGCGATAATATCTTCGAAAGTTAAAGCGGAAAAACGACAAAATTTTGCTTAATTTTTAATTAATTAAAATTCTAATTAAAAAATTTAAAAAAATCGCTCGGATGTACACATTTCCGGCCTCCAAGGTATACACGTGCCAAATTTGGTAGCAGTTGGCCGAACGGTCTGTGCTGTAGAGCGTCAACACACCCTGAGCTTTATCGTAAGTACAGATATTCATAAGAGAAATTTAAGAATGTCTAGCAGAAATGTCTCAAAAATAAACAGTTGAACTATCATATTGAAGTAATCTTCCAAATAAGTCATCATCAAATCACATGACTACCATAGCTAATTGTGTTGACTGATTTGGAGAAGGCAAGAGATTACGTAATCAGTGAAAGAGGCAAACAGTCAGTGTCTTATCGTTCGAATCTACTAATCAAGATCTTTAATATACTCCAAGAATTCAATCATAAGTTCAGAAAGGTTCATCCGAAAGATTTATTTGATTGATAAAAATTCTCAGAGAGTTGAAATGAATGACTCTTTATATTACCTTGATATTACTTAATCTCCTTGACCTTGTCATTATCTGACAACTGGAACCAACTGGTTGTCAGATTCAGGATTTGATATTCATTCCGAATATTCTTTTAGAGATTTTCTGAGTAATAAGTATATAATACATAGTCGAATATCAGTTTGAAATATCGTAGCCTTTTTACTTTCTAATATATATAATATAGAGAAAATATAGTAATCGTCAAAAGATTCGAACACGAAATTTTGACGAATGTCCACGTTTTAGACCCCCCCCCCCCCGAGTTTGAAAAACACATTTCTGGTAAATTTCCGCCTGTCCGTCTCTCTGTCTATCATCTGTGACAAAGATAATTCAAAAAGGATTCGAGCTAGGTAGACTAGGAAATTTGGTATACCGTTTTTATACCAAATATGCAGATTTTCAATCAAATTTTGAAATAATTCTGTTCAGATAAAGTCCGTCTGTCCTATTGTTCGAATATAACATGTTAATTACCTAACAAGGAGAGTTAGATCGATAAAACTGGGTACCCAGTTATAACATCTATAGTGTAGACATCTGTCAAATTGAGCTAAATCCAACGACGAGTTGACTGTCTGTCGGTTTGTACTTTTAGAAATAAGTAAACGCGATCATTCAAAAACGCAATGACTTAAGCATATTACATTTGGTATGCAATTTTGTGACTGAAATTGTAGTTCTGTGTCTATTTTTGTTTCAATCGGCTGAGAAGAACCGGTTTAAAACAGAAATTCGATTTTTGGATACTATTTAATGCATGCCGGGGATTAATCGCCAAATAACTCGCCAATGATGATTCAATAGATTCAGTAAAAGTGCTAAATTCAAGCTAGAATTTTATATTTTGTAACTATTATACGCTAATGCATTGTAAGGCATTTTCGAGCTTGGCAATTTATTAGAGAGTATATGAGTAAGTTTTGGATAGACAACTACCTCTGGTTTGAAAATAGAGCCATTCAACAAACAATTATTGCATTGTATAATGGATTAAAATGTTGCTCATATATTTTATAGATAGGATGACATTTTCATCGCATCATTTTAAATATTAATAAATAAATCAATAGTGTAAAAAACATTGAGCTTCGTGTCGCCATTTTTCTGAATTAGTTCCGTTTAAAGATAACTAACTACATGTAATGTCTCGAGTATTTACCCTAGATTCGCTCGTATACATTTGATTTTGGTCAGGGAAAACTAAAGAGAACTCCATGCAAATAATTTATCAAATTATTGGACAGTTAGTTATTTCATAGAGCCATCTCTAGTAAATTATTACGTACTCGTATACGACAAAGTAATTAAGATTTAAATTACGATTACGATTTACGATACGATTTAAAGACAAATAATTGCAATCATCAATTGCATATGTCTGTCAGTTTATGAACACGATAACTAAAAACGGCTTAGGACCAGACAGATGAAATTTGGTATGTGGTTCTTATACCAAAATTTTTTATTTGTGTCAAATTTTGAATTAACTTTATTTAAAGGAAATCTATCCGTCCGACTGTTCGAATATAATTCAACACAATAATCATAAAACGAAGAAAACTAGATCGATGCAATTTGGTACACAGTGATATCTAATTTTTAGATATGTATCAAATTTGTAACGTTCAGCATGAAGCAATCATATGTGAAATCATGCTTCTAAAATAAAGGCTTGCTTTGATAAATTTCTGTAAAATCTCATTTTGAAGGTGCATAAATATAGTTAACATTTCCATGTTTTCTATATCGTACCGACATTGCGATATTGAGGATATTTCTCAAGTTTTGATCATAATTTAAATAAAGAATTTTTTTAAACTAAAAAAAAAAAACAAATTTTCAATTTATCATCTATACTTATAATAAAGCTCAATGTGTGTGTGTGTGTGTTGGCGCTCTACAGGCCAGACCGTTTGACATACAGCTACCAAATTTGGTACATGTATACCTTGGAGGTTGGGAATGTGCACCTGGGGTTTCTTTTTTCGAATTTTTAATTAGAATTTTAATTATTAATTAAAAACTAACTTTCCCGCCAAAAAAATCTTCCATTTTCCCCAACGCCAACTTTTCCGCCAAAAAAATCTTCCATTATCCCCAGCGCCAAACGAGAAAGGCTTCAGTTTTTTTTTTTTTTTTTTTTTTTCCTCCCAACAGTAATGAGACTAGGGTTAAAATTTTTCGGCGGATTATTTCAATCGGTTCTGTTTATTTTCTTAATGTTTGATGCATTTAAAATTAAACATTGTTAATGAATCAATCTTTCAGATTCATTCTGAAGTACTTTTGAATTAAAATAAAACAGAATAAAGGAAATTAAAAATTTCTAATCCGCATAGCGTTACCCCAACTGGCGTAGAAAAAATCACGTATTTGCGTTACGTAACCGGCGAAGAAAATTCACGCATGCGCATTCTGTTCTGATTGTTGCCATGACAACGTTATCAATGGATGATTTAAATTATTTTTGGGTTAGTTGCATGCTTTTGTAAGTAAATTGTATTTATGTTAGTTATATATTTTTTGTATATGCTTATAGTTTTAAGTACATCGTTTTTTAAGTAGTTTTTTTAAAACCTGTTTTCAACCGTTTATTTTAAACGATTCGTTTTATTTTCTTAGTGTTTGATGCATTTAAATTTAAACATTGTTAATGAATCGATCTGCTCATAATGAATCTAAGAAAATTTTGTTGACCAACTCTTGAGATATTACATAAATTAAAAAAGATATTCTTTAGTGCCCATAAAGTTTAAACGCTGAGTGACTCTATTTTCAGTAATCAGATTATAAAAAAATGCTTTGTTTCAGTAAAAAATATTATTATATTAATTGAAGATAAATTCTTTCCACTTTAATTTAAAGCATAAATTCTACGGGTGCTAACAGAAAATGAGAGAGATACATATTACGTTATGACTGAAGGCCGTTATAATATTATGAATGAATTATATGATAATCAAAATTTGAAGTTTTAAAATATTTTGATGAAGAAGCTATTAAAGTAGAAATTGCATAAAATATTTAATTATTAAAATTTTAACGAACATTAAGATTGGCGAACCGGCTGGTAGCCAAAGGCGGCTAGTAATAAATAAAGCTATGATTTAAAGAGAGTTTCTATCCTGCTCATTTAAGTTTTATATTACAAATATACAAAAAAAATTAGAAGGAAAATGATTTAAAATATTTATCATTATTATTAATAATTAGTAATGAAAAATACTACATAAATTTTTCAAGCTGTGAAGAATTAAAATACTAAGAATCGAATGAAGATGCATTCTTACCTAAAAGAAGTTTCCCTTTACTCATTAGTTGAACCACTGTATCCCCGTTTCTGGCAAACTCTTGAATCTGTTAAGAAATATTTTAATAAATATATTTTCAAGCATATAACCAGCAAAATAAAGGACAAAGATCTCATTTTGGCATTTAAGGGAATATGGATTTAAAATAGAATTATTGTTGATTGCTTCGTTCTTTTTAGAAAACTTCCTCTCTTCTAAAAATAATATCATCTGAAGAATAAAAAATTCTTAAAACGCTTAAAATAACACTGTTTCAGTCGTCGAATCTTCCTCAGTTCATTCTTTCCAACTTTTTCCATGTCTGAACACAAAAACAGCAATAAAAAGTTACTGGAGCTTTATTTTTCATATATTAAGTATTTTATGATCTACGTTTAACTTATCATTAATTTTCCAGTCATAGATACACGATTCAACTTTTGAATAAAAAAATATGATCAGGAAAATACTGATTGAACGAAAAGAGTTGAAAATTCAAGCTGGAAGAAAAATTTCAGGCGCTGAATTCATCGATGTGAAAAATTATCCTCGAATTATAGACTTTATCTTGATTTTGACAGTTTCAAGGTCAAAATGGAGCTTTCTTATCAAATATATGTTAAGGAAAATCTTTAAATCTTCGTAAGAATTCTTTAAATAGGAGAGCTTCGGAGAAAACCTGCTACTTTTATTCTAAAAAGCATAGCGAAGCCATTTGGCTACATATATTGTTTCTCCTACTGCAGCTCTACTAAATAGTTCCAAACGACGACATTAAACAGCAAATATGAGAAAAAGCTGTATTTCTGTCACTAACCCTTAAATTTGCCAATTGTTGACAATAACAGATTAATTTCGAGTAATGTGTTCTGTAGCCGCAGAAATATAATCTAGAAGCAGACAGCGTCATACTAAAGTGACAAAATTAATCAAAGTAATAAATTTTTCACGTTGATTTTTTTTTTACCGAAAGACATTTTTTTATATAATTTTTTGGTGCATTTGGTTTTGTAATTAATTATAAAGTGGGTGAAGTTCATTAGTAGCTGTGTTTGAAAACATCATGCAAATACGAGCAAAAACATATCTCTTAGATAACTTGATTGGAGGGTACAAAATAATTATGAGAAGTAAAAAGTAGTATTTTTGTAATATTTAGTTGATCTTGCTTGATGCTTGGTTATTCTTCAAACGTGTAAAGGAGCAACTTGGAAACACAGACATTGAAAGGAAGCTTTTACAATTTAGCCTAAATTTGCCTGAATCCTCGTGCTCTTGGGGACTTCTGGATCTACAAAACCAGGCAGTCCCTCAAATGCAAGAGGAGAAAAAGTGGGCACTAAAAAATAGGAAATCTGTTTCTGCAAGAAATCTATCAGCAACTGTTCGATCTCGTAAAATTGGCCACTGGCCGGAGAATATTAAAAATAAACTGCATTATAAAATGTCGTCTTGCAAAGGTTTTACTAGAGTCAAATGCTCCAAATGCAATGTTCCTATGTGCTTGAATAAGAACAACAACAATTGTTTTAAAAATTATTATTTAAAATAGATTTGAATTATTATTTAAAATAGATTTGAAAAAGTGCATGTTCTTTCATTTCTATGTAAAGTTGCATTATCTAAAGTATTGTTTTGGTTTAAACTTAAGCTTTTTTTCATTCTAAACTAACAATTTGAATTATATTAAAAAGGTTATGTTGATATTATACTTAAATCTCACGTTATATTTTGATGATTTTAACATATTTTATGTTATGCAATAAAAATAACTATATAAAAGTATGATAAATCTATGATATAAAGATTCATAAAAAAAGTTTTAAAAAATATTTACACAACATTTGAAAAGTTAAATAATAGGCTTAAAACAGATGTTGCTGCATTGTGTATCCAATCGGAGCTGTTTAGTTTCTTGTCGAGAAAAAACATAGTAAAACAATTTATTTTTAAGTAATTTTTTAATTGATATATAATATTATAGAAAGGAAATATTTTTTCAAATGGAATTAAAAAATCATGCATTGTAGGTTTAGTAAATATTTATTAAGTCAATAAAAGTGTATGTGCTTAATTGATATGCAAAATATATGCCCTATGCATGAGCACCTTGTGTTGTTATCTCTAAATTGCTAAACTACTAGTCGCTTTAGGCGACTAGAAGATTCTAGTTGTGATTCATTTCAATCAAATCTCTAAAATATAATTTGACATCCATATTTTTCTAAACAAGATATTTTTAAACGTCGAATTGTAAACAGATATTTTATTCTTAATACCTACACACGTGTTCTGTTAATCGTGTATATGAATATTCTTTAAAGAATTGAGTATAAATACATAACGTTTTTAAGAACGTAATTATCCGGGCAAAGCATTTTTTAATTGCATGTTGTCTTTCGCAGTATTCAGCCTTCACGTTCTTATCCCTGATGTAAACTGGGCAGATGAAAAACAGAAAATTCCTTCCTCTACTTTTAATAATTGAAAAAAATCACATGATTAAATATTTGATGAAAAATTTAAAAAAAAATAGTTTGAATTTCAAACAGATGGAACAATGAAATACTGTTGAAAGTACACAAAAATAATTTTTTATAAAATAATTGAAATTCAAGAAAAAATTGCCTGATAAATAATTGTTATCGGTAAACAGACATCCATATGAAAATTATAGCATCTAAGCAGAGCATATCATTACATTAATGAAACACACAACTAGAACCTACCACTCTCTCACCTTAACTCAATAGCCGTTATCCAGAAATGGAAAATGGGTATAAAAATATAAATAAGGCTGAAGTATAATCACATAAGGTTGAAACATATTTGATGAGACAGGAAGCGAACTTGCCAAGGATCATAGTTAGACTTCTTCTATTTAATTCCAAAAATCTATAATCCTTATATTAGAAACAGGTAGATTGACTTATATCTGCAACTTGATCATAAGCTAAAATTTCTTGACCTTTAGTAGAACTTTAATGAATGATAAAACCATTCAATTACATCAGGATGACAAAAAAAGGCATTAAAATATTTGTTATTAGAATAAACGAACACACTTTCAGATTATATTTAAAGTTATAACAAATTTTCCACTTTGCAGAGTAGATGGTCGTCCTATTACACCTATGCCCGCAGATGCAGCCCCCAAATACAGCATAAAGATAAGCATATACACTCTGTAAAATCTACATATCAGCTGAACTTTATACAATAAGACATACGATTTCGATTAAATAGCTGCGAAATTAGATGTCAGATGAAGAGTCAAGCTCAAAGAAATGGCACAAAACTTTGATAGTAAATACTTGAATCAAACAGTTCAATCATATTAACGTTCCGTTTTAAAACAACACTAGGACTATTTTGGGGTCGACCTCGCACTTTTGAACCACGGTCACATGATGTGGACGATACCTGGTTTGAGTCAAACCGAATTAAGAAAGAAATTCAAATTATTACGTAACATAAATACAGAAATTCCTAATAATGTTTGTAAGAGTTTGTTTCAGTTTGTGATTGACACATTCACAAGTGGGTTGTTCTAAAATAGCGAGTGATTAATTTAGAAAAAGAATTACCTGGCATGCAATGAGTGCAACTGCTTCAGGATGATTGAGTCGACATCCTCTTGCTAATCTCTTTTGAGCTAAGTATCCAGCCTGGTGAATGAGTAAAGATTCCTGTTCTCGTGGAGTTAGCTTCATTGTCTGGGACAAAAAATAAAAACGATTAGAACTATTAACTATGAGGGTCACTTTTTTTTTCCGAAATCTGATGGACCTTACATCTTAACTTTTGCCCTTTCCCCAAGGTCTCAGTTGGGGGCATCTCAAAAATGAGGATGAGAAATTTACGGTATGGTGGGTGTTCTCACCGTTCTGGTGGGTATAGAAAGAGGGGGGGGGGCTATCTCCCATCGAGGAGAAGCATACTTCCCTAGGGACGGGTTATCCTATCGGTGTAGTCAGCTAACGGTTACCCAAAATGTGTAAAGGACCAAATTAATTTATTACCAAAAGTTATGAACGATCATGGTTACTTTCCGATATAATCTTCGAAGATTCAAATATTCGTCGTATCAATGGAACAGGCTTGTTAAGCGCTCTTCGAACCAACGGGGAAATCTCCACTATATTTTTTCACATACTCTCCAATAAAAGTGTTATCCTTCTACCCCCCCCCCCCATTGAGATCTTGGTCAAGATGGCGAATGCTTTGCATGGAGCTGGCGAATAATAGTCTGGAAATATAAATCTTTGGCATGATATCAGCATTTTTACCGATTCTATCTCACAAATATGCGTTTTGGATACATTTCCTCCTATCTATTTACCCCTTGCTGTACAAACTTATTTAACTTCCTAATTAGATAATACACCCTACTTCAGACATTCATTGTTATTTTGATTATTAGAATGATTTAGCTTCCTAATTAGATAACACATCCTGCTTCAGACATTCATTGTTATTTTGATTATTAGAATGATTTAGCTTCCTAATTAGATAACACATCCTGCTTCAGACATTCATTGTTATTTTGATTATTAGAATGATTTAGCTTCCTAATTAGATAACACATCCTGCTTCAGACATTCATTGTTATTTTGATTATTATAATGATTTAACTTCCTAATTAGATAACATACCCTACTTCAGACATTCATTGTTATTTTGATTATTAGAATGATTTAGCTTCCTAATTAGATAGCACACCCTACTTCAGACATTTATTGTTATTTTGATTATTATTATAATGATACAAGGAACATTTGAGATATTGAAGTGCTTCTAAGTTATTTTTCCATTTTTAAATACTTAATTCTGTTCGCTTCATTGCAGACTTAACACTAAAAATTCCTTGATACGAGGCGCAGGTTAGACATGTCATTGTTTTCGAAGGGGTTAAAACCAAAATTTGGCATGGAACTACAATTTTGGCTACAAAAATCCCATACCCAATTTCATTGAGTTTATGAGCTTACATGCATGCGAAAGAATAGACCGACAGACGGTCAACCTTTAACAGATTTGTATCAAAATGCTATAAGAATCTATATTTTAAATTCTAAACTTTGTACAAATTTTTTGTGTATCTTTTTTTTTTAGTAGTTATGGAGTCCGTTTCTACTCGAACAGCCACATAGACTTCTTAATAGAGTTTCTTTAAAATGTCGTAAAAATTCTTCAGATTTGGTCTGAAGTCCATGTACTAAATTTCAACTGTCTAGCTCAATGTATTTCAGGACCATCATGTTCACAGACAGAAAAATATTACCAAAAAGTATTTTTCGGACTGAGGGAAGTCTGTAACAAAGATAGTCAAAATCTCAAGTTAATTTTTTTTTTTACGATTAAAATATTTTCTCATTGTGCACTCCGTATACGAGAAAATAAATATGCTGCCCAAAAGGCGAAATGGGTTTTAATATTTCTTTCCTTGGATCAAAATACAAATATAGCACACTGTCCCTTAAAAGACCTCAAGGAAAGAAACCCAACATTGTATTTTAGACCCAAGTTTCACTTCTACATTAGGTGCTCTAAGGTAGTTTCGATTAAGAGAAATTCCAGAATCTGCATTTATAAAGATCCTTTATTTATAGATTTGGATACATATAATTAGAAAAGGTTGCATAATTAACCGTTTCCCTCACCATTTTTTTTTTGAAAAAATATAATTTTTTAAATATAGGGAACTGAAAAAAAATCAGAACATGGGTAATTTAAGTAGAATTTTTAAATTTTTTGTATGTGTGAAAACAGTTTTTTTCATCAGTTTAATTTTCTCGAGATAATTCGGGAGAGTAAACTGTTGATTCAATATATTCAAATTCTATTTCTTCATAATTATTACCTTAAAAATTACCTTCGTCGTTAAATTTCATACGCATTTCGCCACTTTTTACTCTTTTCAACAAAACTATCCTTAATTATCCAGCAGTCGCCGTACATACGATCGAGCAAAACACATACCTTGTCTTTCCATCTAGCGACAAAGCTATGCAACCTTCCCTCCCCCCTCCCAAAAAAAACCCCTCCAGTCAATGCAAAATGTTTTCCTTCTTTTATAAGTTTCAGGCTGAGTAAAAATATTATAAAAAATCGTTATGACAAATTCTTCTACTCCCGAGTTTTCGCAGAATAGCAATTAATTGAAGTATATATGAGCCCGAGATAACTCAGGATAACCAGGGAAGAGGTTAATAATGTAGTATCCAAACTACATTTCTTAAATAATTATAGGGTTTATGAAGTACATTAAGTATGGTCATACAAAACAACGAAATATGTTTCAAAATGTCCCAAAAGATTAAACGCACGGAAAATTTAACCTCTGCATAATTTTAGTGTTAACCCTTTCTAGGGCCTTGGGAAATATGCTTCCCACCAAATTTATTAATCTTTGTATGAAATTATGTAGTTTGGCATAAGTTCTGACAAATTGTTTTAGTAAAACAGAAACTAAGATACTTCAGTTCTTTATCTCACACAAAATGATGCGTCTTGATTTGTTTCTTAATTATTAACTAACCAAATTAATCAACTAATCAAATTAAATTTATCTAATAAGCTAAATGAATACCTTTTCTTTTTCTAATTTCAAGCCTCAAAATATTTTAACATAATACTACAAGAAAAAAATGGCCCTTTAAAGGGTTAAATGATGAAAGAACCAAAGTCCATTTCACATATTTACCGGGTAAAAATAAAATAACTGTTTTTGGAAGCAATTGCAGATAAAACTTACAAACGGAAATGACTCAAAATATTTATACAGATTATGAAAACATGAGGAAATAAATTCCGCAAAAAAAAAATACTCGTCTACCCAATATCTTGAACAAAAAAAAAAAAAGTCGACAGAAAGAAAAAAAAAATTCATGGTTTCATTTCCAGGGTAATGTCGAGGTAATGTGATTTTTATCATTAGAAGCATTTTCAAGTCCGTTCGATTAATAAAAATTTTCTTCCCTATCACCAGGACTTTTTGCGAAATTGTTCATTAAATCTATAATTATAAAGCATTCAATTTTTTAAAAGGTAATAAACATGGCTGCATTTAATTAAATGATATGATACATTTAAATAAATGATTTATAGAGGTTAAAGAAAAGACAAAATATATTCTAGTTTAATTATGACATATTTTTAAGGAAACTTCTGTTCTAAGTAAAATAACTATTTTAACAAAATTTTACATTAATTTACTATTTTTTTTGGTAGACCAAAATGTAATTAAATTATTTGCTAGATTTCCACATAAAGTTTGTGATTTTTCTTTTTTAATATCAATTGCATTAGTGACATGCAGCGATGACATGTCAATGGCACCACTTTTATTTCACAGATCACGAATGTGTTAATAAAATTCTCATAGTCCGTTTTCTGCGATTTTATTGCAATTATCGATAATTATTTATTTACGAAAGCACCATGGAATTTTGTTGTTAAAAATGTTTTGCGGTGGGAATTCGTCTCTCTTTGTCTACCACTGCATATATAAAAATTTGATTTTTTTTCATTAATTTTAATTGCAAATTCCTACAAATGAGAAAAGTTAATTCCATTCTATTTCTAAATGATATATGCAACTAAGGCAAAAAAAGGGAGCAACGGCTTAGTGTTAATTTACCGTACAGCATTTTTGGTACTTTTCAGTCAGCCGGTCTCAAATATCGCCAATTGTGAACCAAACGCGTATTTGGCGTAAGAAATTTGGAGAAATTCTATATTACTTGACGATTTTTCGCTTGCGCCTGGCTAACGGAAAAGTATCGCATTTGGTATTTTATTGATGAAGAACAAATGTCTACCTCATCAGCAAATTTCTGATGTGCAATATTATTTTTATCATAATTTTTCCATAGCTTTGGAAGCAAAATTGAAAAATACATATGCATACGTGCATGGTTTGATTTGTTATATTATATATAAAGCATAATTTTTGAAGTAGAAGGCAGTTTCGAAGAGACTTTCGATTTTTTAACTTTGTTTTATTTCCATCCCGGGAGCCATGATTTTTTTTTAACCCAAGCAGACGCAACGAGCACAACACAGAGCGAACAACACAACACGGAATGAGGAAAAGCTCAGGAAAATTTTATCCCTGTAATTATATACTGTGAAATTTTAATAGGGATTTCTAACAGGTGTCAATCACAAGTAAGGGTAACACAGGGATCTTTTAGTGGAATTTGTTTATATCAGCAATATTTTATAACTTCACTCGGAGTATTGGAACGTGTCGGCTTTTAGGCGATTCAGTAATTTTAGAACTCATGTTGAATTAGTTAAATAGAAAAAGTAGAATGGGATCAGGAAATAAGGGAATATTTTAGAATGAAGTTAATATGGGATAAAATAAGCTAAAAATTAAGAAATTAATTAAGTTTAAAATAAATTTTAAAATATCATTACATATTATATATATATTATATATTATATATATATATATACTCTTATTTTGGCTAATATTTGGTAAATCATGATTGTATGATATTTTATTCTATTAGTATTATGATATTTTATTTTGCGTGATTTCACAAAGTTTTTTTTTTCAGTTAGTAGTTTGAATTTAACTTAACCTCTCCACTTGCATTTTTGCTCACGTAGAATTTTAGGTTTCGGTTATATATTACTCGAAATTGCCGATTTATATATTTTATCTATTGCCTATTATATATATTTGACAACTGTACATCTTAGGAGGGTGTATAATTTTGAAACAGAGTTGCAAAGCAAATGAAAAAAAAAAAATGAAATAAAAGTTTTGCAAAAAATAGATAAATCTACAATATATATTGATGTTTTTTACATATACTCAGACATTTTTTTTTTTTTTTTGAAAATGTAAGCAGTTGAAAATAAAAATAAAAAATGTCTTCCAAGATTCATTTAAGGTATTCGACTAAGTTCAGAAGTGATTTAAAATTATTTCAATGTTTATATGATGTTTTTTTTTACTAATATAAGGATAAAATGATGAATAAAAGAGATATTTAAGTATACATGTAGTTTTTGAAGAAAAAAGCATATTTTGATGCAAATAGTAGCATTTTTTTCCAAAAACTAGGAATGATCTAGAGAAAAACAAATTGTACCAGTTTTTTATCCGTAATATTACATATGTAACTATTATCTAAGAATTATTTGCAAAAATAAAATTAGTATGCATAATATATGAAATTATCTAGGAAATTTTTGAATTTTTTTCAACAATATTTATATTGAGTCATAAATCCAATTCTAGAGCATTAAACATGAACTATGTAGTTTATTACATTCTGCATAACATAACGAGTACTAATTATTAATTTCATTAAGATACCTTGATTTATTTTCCGAGATACGGCGATATTCGCACAGTAGAAATATGGAAAAACTCTTTAGAAAATGCATCTAAAGTTTTTAAATGCTTATATATAAACATCATTTACATGTTAATAATTTGCTAGAACTTGGATTCTAATTGACACAGAGACATAATAAAGATATCACTAGAAACAGAAAGGCACCTATTTTTTAAAATAGAAAACAAATGCGAATTTTCATCCCAATTCATGTTTTCAACCTAGTCAAATACCTTAAAGAGTTTAGTCCCATTCCATATTTAGTTTCACCTTTAAAACGTTAGTTTTCCTCTGAAGAATTTCATGCTTAAAATTACAAATTTCATATAATTAAAAATATTTTATAGAGACCTTCAAATCAATCTGTAAAAGCGTGCGATTTAAAGACAAGTAAAAATATGTTCATTAAATTAAAAAATATATATTTTGAATAATATTACTTAAAATTGAAAAATACATTAGAAAGGTTACAATTAGAAAATTAAATCCTAAATAAAATATAAGATTAAGAATATATATAAAAAAATTATCTAATAGCAGAGCAAAATTAATCCTTTTTGCCACAGTTTTTAATACATGTATTATTAAAGTACAACTTACCTTTTATTATTAAAATTCCAAAAAATATTTAATGAATTCTAAAATTGTCCGGCTGATTATATTGCAGTTCACAACTACGACGATTTAAACATGGCTTTCTTATCATTTTCTGACCACATTCTGCGATCTTTGATCCAAGACGGATTACAAAACCAAGGTTGCAAAAAATCATTTTCATCTTATCAACATAGATCAAAACATTATTTGTACATCTCGAAGTAGCTCTCAAGAGTTATCATGGATCTCTTTAATAAAATGCAAAATAGTTGTGCCAGCTATTTATAGCATATCGTTCTTGAATCAATTTGATTAAAATATAAAGTTATTTTCTTTAGTTTGATATATCATCACCATTTGTTTATTTTTACAAGGAAACAACATTTCAATCCATAATCGTTTGCTTCTTTTTTTTTTTCTGTTTTTGATTTGATTTTTTTTCTGTTTTGAATTTAACTGGAATATAATGGAGTTATTATTTCTTTATCAGTTAAAGTATCTTTTTTGTTGTTGTTTTTTTAAGAATATAGAGAATTTTTTTTTTAATAACCGATATTTAATTATTAAAGGATTATTATTTTTAACGAAAATTCGAATCTCTATGATAATGTTTAAGCTTTATTTATCAAACTCCATTTTATTTTTAACCAATTAACTGTCTCGACCTCTTCGGAAAATGCGTTATCTAAATTGTGTCGCAAAAATTTTGCGATGACGAGTACACTCGTCAAACACAGAGTATGTGTAATATGAAATTATGTTGTAATTTGTAATTGATTTTTATTTCAATAATCACATTTATTTATTTATTTATTTACTTTTTTATTTATTTATTTATTTACTTATTTATTTATTTACTTATTTATTTACTTTTTTACTTATTTACTTTTTTATTTTACTTTTTTTATTTATTTTTTTATTTATTTACTTTTTTATTTATTTACTTTTTCATTTATTTACTTTTTCATTTATTTACTTTAACAAATATGCATTTTTGCATATAAATGAAAAAAAAAATACAACACAACGATATATTTACAAAAAATAATTTATATTATATACGGAATTTATTTTTTTATAATAATTTTTAATAATCTTTTATTTGCTCTATTGGTTTCGACTTGGCTTCAAAATCTTTTTAAAATATTGAAAAGTACGAATATGTTTGAGTTTTTACTAAAATTGTAATTAAAACTGCGAACTGTCATTACTTATACTCCTGACAAATAAACTCGTTATAACGCAAACTGCTGTACTTTTTCCATGTCGAGTATATTTGTTAAAGTTTACTTTTCATTATATATCAGGAATAGAGATAGCGCACACACATAAAAAAAAAATGCATCTAATATCTTTGCAATATGCATGTGTAGAAAATCAATTAATACCATAAAAAGAAAGGTAGAAAAATATATAAAATTATTTTAAAAATATTGAAATTAGAAAAAAGTGCTTCAATGGAAATAAAATTGTTATAATTAAAAAGTCATTTTTTTTCATTTTAAAGTGATTTGCAAATTTAAAAAAAATTAATTTTAAAGTACCATATAAGTAAAGTAATTTTTAAACAAAAATATGCAAATAAGTTATTAAAAGAAATATTCAACTTTAGATTTTTCTATTAAAATAAATCAACTTTAAATCTTGAAATATCTTTTCTCGATGAACACATATTACCACAGAAGTAACTAAATGCCAAATGTAGTAGTAAAAGCTCTAGAAGCAACAGTTTCTCTGCAAAACGTTTTAAAAGGAAGTTTTCCTTCATTTATGTTGAGTCCCGATTAGCAATTTATATATATTCTTTATAGGTTAGCAAACAATGATTAAAATGTCAATTATTTTCAAATGTTAGAAATCTGTTATAGTTGGTTATTTTAACATCTCAGTCACTATATTTCATCTCAAAAAAGGTATTCCTTCCCTTTTTGGTTTAATTTCGTTATATTAACGTCCCATTTAAAACAACACTAGCCAAGCAAGACACAATAGATTCAACAAAAATGCTAAATTCATGACAAAAAATATTTCGTAATAACTGTAATCCAAAGTCATGCAAGACGTTCTCTGGCTTGACAAATTTACTATAGATTATGCTAGATGGTTTTCCGGATGCCATTCCCACTGTTTATATCAACCTTATTTTCTTCAGTTTACTCCTCTTTGTTGTTGTTCGTAGATTGTAAGCTATCTAATTTCAGCGAGATTTGCAGATATATTATATTCAATGAGATTTATCGATATTCCACATACCATATTTATTTCTTGAGCTTAACCATATAGGACATCGTTAGCATTCCCAGACGATTTCCTGTTCCAAAACATATCGCCAGTAGAATCTGTTGCTTTAAGCAAGACGGATGTTACCTGTCATTAGCTGGGGACCGTCTGAAATGCCTCTCCCATGCATCGTGCGAATAGTTTTAACAGAGGGGAGTGAGTAACAACGCCCCTACTTAATTGCGGTTATGACATCTCGCTTGGCAGTGTCAGCTTAGTTTGGTAATGAATGGAAAAGTCATTGTTGCTATCTGTAGCGAGAAGTAATGATTGCTTGCCTTCACACTTGATAAGAATTTATCGATTATTGGCAAAACAAAATCTAGAAGTTATTCCTTATCATATAGAAGTCATTCCTTATCATTTTCTGTTGTGTCTTCTATTTGGGAGGCGGGTATAAATATGAGGAAAAGCAGTGAAAAAATTCCTTTCGGTAAGCTGGAAGGCAAAAGTAGATTCCTTTGCATCCGAGTTACTATCTGGCAACATAAAATTGTTGGTGTTAGTTAAAATTAGACTTGAAAATCACTTTTCAGACCCTAATTTCTAAGTTGAATTATCTAAAAACTTTAAATATACAAAAGTTGATCGTCTTAATTAGGCGTTCATTTGGCTAATTGAATTTATTTTACAGTCTTCAATGTTAAGAAATTTATAGCGAAATGAAAATTTTACCCCACTACCACCACCATTTCCACTCCCGTTGATCTAGACGGGCCTTCCGAATTTCTACATTTCAAACAAAATATTCCAAGCCAGTCAAAATCCAAACAAAATTACTCTAATTATCCTGTTTACAAGATAATATGGGCAAAGCGTTATATGTGAATTATATTATATATATATTTTAGTGAAAGCTTATAAGCCAGCTAACAGCTACGAACAGCTAAAATGTGATTTGCGCTTACAATTTTGGGATAAAATTCAGCTGGTTCTAATAAACCAACAATTTGATACAAATGAGGTTGGTGGTTTATTGTAACATAGGATTTCATCTTCCTAATTTGATTAAATTTTTTAATTATCATGTGTTAATTATTCTATTAATCCATTATTAATTTCTAAAAATGGTTTTTAATGAATTAAAAAAGAGTTTTTACTTAATAGAAGTAGTAGTAGTATAGTATAGTAGTTCTTACTTTCCAAATACAAGAAATAGAAAAATATAGAAGAATTCCAATATCTGAATTAAACGGAAAATAAACGGATTCGTATGAAAAAATAAAGCTAAGAAGGCAAGTTAAAAGAGATGTTAATTACAGAATCATATTTAATTATTAAATTTACCCTTTGCGCTTGGAAAAGTAATTCGATGCATAATTATTCACCTAAGATTTGCTTATTGCTCTGAAAAATAAATATACATAATTGTTTTAAGTCAAATTCGCTGAAAAAATTAATCTATATCTTTTTACCATTATGTAGGTGTTTTTAGCAGTCAAAATTAAATAATGAATTAAATCAAATGTCAAAATGATGCACAGTCTTCAATAGTGAAGGAGAGGCACCTTCCGAGGGCAAAGGATTATTTTTTGCTAAAGAACAGGAAGACCGATATATTAGTTTGATGAAATTAGTTTATTTTTGTTCAGTTTTAATAGAAGAAAAATTTTTCATATTCATTTTAGTTCATTTCATATTTTAAGCTCATACATTTGAAAACGGAACATAACAGATAGAAAAACTGATAGCAAAATAAGCTACAATTTATAAAGTGAATTGATGTAAAGTACAAAATCATTAAATTTCGTAAATCGCTAATAAAAGTTAATAAAATAAATTAACATATAATTACAACAAACCATTTTGAAATCTTTCTCATTTTTTTTTAATGTCTTGGACATATTCTTTTTTTTTAACACAAATTATCCCATGCATATTTCTAAAATATCATGATAAAAAGAGCTTCATCAAAATTCCATGCGAATTCATTACGTTAGATTTCGCAATATATCAGACTTCTAGTTCGTTGATTGCATTTGTAGTAAATACAAAAGTTTAATATTGCGGTATTTACATAATAAAAGAACAACAAATTAAATTATGGTTTATATATACATGTATTAAATCATGTCAATGCTGCTTTTAAAAATAAAGTATTTCGCTTTCTAAAAGACTCGTAAACCCGGAGCCACCTACCTCTATTAACCCTTTCTAGGGTCATGGGAAGTATGCTTCCCACCAAATTTATCAATCTTTGTATGAAATTATACAGGTTGGCATAAGTTCTGACAAATTTTTTTAGTAAGTCAAAAACTTAGATGCTTCAGTTCGTTATCTCAGACAAAATTATGTGTCTTGATTTGTTACTTAATTATAAATTAACCAAATTATTTAATGAATCAAATTAAATGTATCTAATAAGCTAAATGAATCCCTTTTCTTATTCTAATATCAAGCCTAAAAATATTTTAACATAATATGACTAGAAAAAAATAGCCCTTTAAAGGGTTAAAACACATCCTATAAGCCTGGAACAGCCGAGAAAGAAAAAAGATTAAGCAATGATAGCTGTCTTCTTACTATGCTGTTTACATTCTTTCTCGTACTGTTGTTTTAAAATTATCTGGTAAGAGTGAGGGATCTGACCTCTCCAAATAAGCTGTCAGCTGTCTAGTCTGACCATTAGTGAAAACTAGAGTGGTTATACAACGATCAACCATATCAATCCTATCGATAATATACCGCTCATAGGTGTTAAGATGATGGACCGCAATCTTTTTAATGATGTTTAATTTGACATATAATTTTTTGACAAATAAGATAATTAAATAATGTTTTGAATCAGATGCTTGAAATTTGGTATAAGAGCTTGATACTAAGTATTAGATTCCTGTTCAGTTTCGAATGAAATCCAATTAGGGGAAGATTATCGTACTGGTTGTTCAAAATTCAAATTAACGCAATAAATTTTAAAAAAACGAAAAGAGCTAGATGGAAAAAAAAATTTTAATGGATTTATCATATAAAATATAGATCTGTATCAAGGTTGGAATCAAATCAAATCAAGAATGTGATCTTCTGCCAATCTATTTTTGAATGCATCTAAAAGAATTAATTCAAACAAGTAAATTATGTAAATGAAATTTGGCTCGCAGTTTTATTATCTAGAGTGTAATTTCTTATCAAATTTTGAACCAAATCAGGCCAAATAAAGGAACAACCAACGACAAATAAGGCACAACAAACAACCAGTCAAAGGGTTGATTGTTTGCTGATCTGTGCTTTCATATTCTTGAAAATGTTATAACTCAGAAACACAATGACATGTAAAGGAAATTCTGTTATGATTTCTTACTACAATCCTAGTTTTATGTCAGATTTTCTTTCAGTTAGTCTAGAAAAGTCATCCAAAATATATATTTCTAATATTTGCATATCAAACATAGGCCAGTGATATATCTTGCCAAAGATCGATATTTTGTAACTATTGTTCGCCAATGTCAAGCAATTATTACATAAGTATTAGTTGTTTTATTACATTGCGAACACGTAACTATCATGTATTGGACTCTTGAAAAAAATGAACATTGGTGGCATTTATGCTTTTTTCCAATGTCATATCTACAGGGGGGGAGGGGGGGGTGAATAACAAAATTTTTTGAGAAGATATCACTCCAGTTGATTTTATACACATACAGCTGTATCTCAGCTATACATGTTTTGAGCCGATGACGAGCGATGACGAGTACATTCGTCATCGCTACATTTTGCTGCACAATTTGTATAAGCATTTTCTGAAGAGGTCAAAACAGTTAACCTCTTCATTAAATTATCTTATTTGGATCACATTCTTTTATTTCAATCATAGATAGGACATTTTATGTAATCACATAAAGAATCTATTTCAGTTTGTTCAATTTAATATCTATATTTTTTTTTCGAATTAAATATTAAATGAATGAATATAGCAATTAAGGATTAAAAATTTAAATATTTTGGTGCGAGATTCAGACACGTAATTGTATACACAGATTCAAAGCCATACCGACAAACATATCAAACGTGTAATGTTGCTTGTAATAACACAAAACACAAACATGTCTTATCTGTTAAGCAGAATCTCCTAACTTATCGCAGACTAGGAAATACAATTGATGCTTTGCAAACTAACACATCCTATTCTGCAAACATGCAGACAGAAAGTCAGTCTGTCTGTCTAGACGTATTCATGTAAAGTTGATACCAGGAGGACCAGCTGCGCAAAGAAAGCGTGGACTACAGGTTGAGACTAGCGTCTGAACCTGTAGCTAAGAATTGAGGATGGGAAATAGGGCTCTTTGAAGCATGGAGAAAGAAAAATAGCCTCAAATACAATACCATCACTGACCAAAACAATTTTTAAAGAATTCCCAAAACGCGTGATGATTTATAAAGTCCTTGCCTAGTGAAAAATCTGCGATATTATTTATATTATATATATCTTCAAGAAAAAGCGAAAGTTTTGCCCGAACTGTCGTAGAATATTATGTTTAGGTTTAATTCATCTGTCTTGATTCCATCAGCCATTGCATTCTTACATAAGAATTTTTATATAATGGAATTTGAAAAAAATTGCTACCTGAAAAATAAATTCGAAAAACGCTAAAACAAAAATTTTCCTTAGAATTAATTTCTGAGTAAAACAAATATTTTATTATAACTTAATAAAATATTTGGAGATGAGATAGCAAATTTTTGTTACAAATTGTATTTAAAGTTAGTTCTTTAAAATTATTTTAAAAATTGGCGGAATCGAAATGGATTACGTTAAAGTCAATTTTTTTTAGAAAAAGTTTCAGAAATGTAAAAGAAAATATTTCTGCTTTTGTGCTTCCTTAAATTGCTAAGAAAAACACGTAAAAATTTCGATTAACTTTAATTAAAAATTTAATTAAAATTTTAAAAACTTTGTTTTTATTGAACAATTACTTACGGAGTAATTGTGGGTTATAATATGGTAATTAAGTCGACATCTTTCCTTGCTTACCTTTAAAGTAATACATTTTGCAGGTTAATATTTTTTCTAACACGCAATTTACATGAAGTATACCATCCCCATCAAATTGTAATGTTAAAATATGTGAACTTCCCACAGAAAAACAGTAGAAATATGATAAAATAAATTTTAAAATTAAATGTTTCAATTTCTTTACAGTTTTAAATCTTTTAGCATACACTAAAAGAGAAAAAATGCATTTTATGTATAAAATTTTTTAAAGCATTCATTAATTATCATTGTGGCATCTTGTTAAAAATTGGAAAGATTCTATGCAATTATTGAAGCATTACAGCTGCATTTACTTATATAATTTCCATACTTTTTTGTGATTTAAAAAAATTATTAAAAACATCTAGTACATAAAATGTTACCAATATAATTTTACTCAAAATGAGTGTTACTATAAAAGATGAGTATAGTTCAGTTAGATTAATATCAAATTTTGAAATTTCTCGAAGGATATTTAGAACGGTCTTTGCAATTCCGATATGTAATCAATCGACAAAGAGATTATACGAGCTAGCACTTACCTATCTACCAAAGCTTGCACATCAGCTAAAGATATTTGAACCGATTGATTTAATCTGTATTAGTTGAATATGCAATGATTTTTACTAAAACAAGATGTCGAATCCATAAATTCTATTCCTTGAAACAGATACTGCTTCCGCCTATAGTTTATATGCATATTATTTTATAAAAAAGCAAATATGTGGGTATCAATGTATCATTATCCACTATGCAATCTGACCGGCAACTCGAGAGTGAGATACTTCAACTTCTCCTGTTAATCTTTTTATTTCTTGTTTTTGTTGTATAAATAAATGTACTCTTTTTCCTTGTTAAAAATGCAGTTGCGTCGTTTCTTGAAGCTCTGAACATTTTAAGTGGAGGAATCATTCCATACCCCCACAAATATACCAGACTTCCGAGTACTTAATTAGAAACAAATTTAATGTTCATTTCCGAGTGGCATCATTATATGTTGTAGGATTAAAATATTATTAAAGACATGGTTTAGTCATCACTGATAGGTCAATCTGCTTACGTATTTTTTTTTGTTTTATATGCATATAATTATTAATAAATAAATATAAAATAAAGTTAATGGTATTAAAATTAGAGGTTTCATGCTCCTATAACAAAATACTTTTGTTTCGAATTTTATTAAATAACTTTATAACTGAATTAATAGATACACGGAAAACAACAAAAGCTTTAATTTTTAATTTAATTATATAATTAAAATTAACTTATCGAAAATCTGGATAAATTAGTGCCATTTTCTTAACAAAGATATCGTAATAGTTAGATATTAAAATGCAATATACAATTCCCTTAATTACTGAGCAAATAAAAATCGAAATAAAATTTTCCAAAATAAGAAGAATTTTTTTATTTCCCCCCCCTTTTAAATAAAATATATAAACGCAAATACACTTAATTCAAGTGTTTCATCGCAGCATAGAACAGCATTACTCTTTCAGGTACAATGACTTGACTACTCGGGAGTAAATAATTGAATTTTTGATATTTAAGTTCATAATTATGTCAATATACAATTAATCTAAAGGATGTTTCGTCTGAACACGCTTAACCAGTTAATTGTTTTTTATTAGTATACTCGTCATGGAAAAATTACAGCATTTTGTGTTATGACGAATTTATTCAATGACAATTATTATATTTTTATAATAATTGCTTAATTATTATATTTATATGTTTATGACAATTCAGATGCGCATTTTCAGAAGAGGTCGAAACAGTTACTTAATTAAATGTCTAGAGAATTCTTCATATTCTCATTTAGATTAAAACAATAATAAATGCCTTAATATAATTCGGATCTTCGTATATTAAAAATGTTTAGTCCCTCTCAAATATTTTAAAGCCTAGCTGCAAATATTTTAATTTTTGTTTTGTTAGGGATTTGTGTGAAATCTAGACTTTTGAAGTCACTGACGTAGCAGTGATGAGTGACATTAGAAGAACCTTCTTTTCAGTATTCAGCAAAGGGATATTTGATTTTACTAAACAAAATCCAGTTTTCGATTTAAAAAGAAATGTAGTTGTAGCTTTTAATCAGTCATTCTAGAGAGACATCACGTCATTCTAGAGTTAATGGACTTGACTGCTTTTGACGAGTATATTTGTCATGGAAAAGTACAACATTTTGCATTATGACGAGTTTATTCTGAGTAATAAGTAGCGATATTTTGAAGTTTGAATTACAATTTTAGAAAAAAAACTCAAACATGTTCGATAATTTCAAGATGTTTAAAATATTTTGAGGCCAAGTCGAAATCAAAGGAATAAATAAAAGATTATTATACGTTGTTCCATGCTTTACTCAATATCATTCTCTAACAGAAAATTAAAATAATTTTATGTTTCTTGTCGTTTATATGCAAAAAAAAATGTATGTTACTTTAACTGTAAAATGAATGCGATTATTGAAATAAAAAAATAAAAGTCATTATATTTATAATTAAATATTTATTATATTTGTTTAATACGTATGACAATTTAGAAACGCATTTTTCCAAAGAAGTCGAAACAGTTAACTAGTTAAAAGATCCGTTATGAAATCTCAGTGAGTATACAAAAAGGTGAATTTGGCGAGTTGTTATGGTCCGAACCCTAAAGCAACCCTTGGAGTCGATACCTCAATGGGATGATAATGATCTCTCCTCTTCCGACAGATATCCTGGAAGGGGGGTTTCGTAGAAATCCCCCGTATTTTACGGGTATGGAGAAGATGATAAAAGGGCTCTCAGCACTGGAGCGCGTTCTTTACCATTTTAAATTTTGGTTTTAGTTCTGTTGCAAGTTCTAATCTGTTCTTCGTTTAAATATTTTCATCATCCTGTTTCCGCTTGTTTAAAGTTTTTTTTAAATCTCTCAATAAGAATTTTTGCAAGATTTTTTTTCTAAAGTCTTGGATTATGTGTGCTTAAAAGTGCTTTGTGTTTGAAAATTATGTGTATTGAAATGTTCATTAATGGATAATCTGTTATTCCTAAATACTTCATCATATTCTCGGTAAGTGTTTTATATATATTCAATTTGGCAGACTTTATTCATTATTATTGACTTTTATTATTTTTATTCTGCATAATTTACAATATTGAAATATTATCTGAGCAAGTTACTAATTTTATTCGAATATTTTCGTAATTTCCACTGCGAATTTCAATTTTTTTCGAACTGTGCATCCTTTAAATAAACTATTAAATAATATATTTTTCTTGTCGGTAATTATATTTAATTCAACTGCAAATGTTTAAAATTAGTTGAAGAATAATGCTTCTGGCTATTTTTTAGGTAATTTTATTTCTCGAAATGACTAATTCTGCTAACTAAGGAAATTAATTATTTAGTACATTCATCGGTAGAAATTTTCCCTAACATTCTAATTAGACCTGGGATAATATTTGTAACATCAGAAAACTGAATATTAACTCTTTGACTCTTTGACTCTTTGTTAATTTGTACGCGTATCAAATTAACGCTCCTCAAATATAAATGAATCCTTCCAAGAGCTATGATTCTATTCGAAAATTACACATAATCCTTATGAGCTTTGCGCATTCTGTATTATAAGGTTTATTGAATCTATATGTCAGCATATTCTCGAATTGGAAGTTACTTAATTAGATGATATTGTAAAACAGTTAAGGGCTTAAGTGTAAGAAAAAAACTTCCAAAATTTGTAAGTAAGCATTTTCGAATCAATTAATTTCGTCCTAAATTATCCAAAAGTTGCAAAATGTTCATAATATACCGTTTTCAAACTAGAAATGAAATTCATTGAATAATCAATAGTTTTGTGATCATCAACTACAATTTAATTTTTATTTTCCTACGATTTTAGTAATATTACCGTATAATAATATAAAGTTTATTTTAAAATATTAAGAAGAATTTCCTGAATAAGTAAAAAAAATTCAATTACCTTTTATAGGAATTTAGTCTTTGAATTAAAAATGATCGGAAATCCTAACATGAAAATTTATTTTGGGTAAATGTTATTTATATATTATCTACATCACGTGCTATTAAAAAAATGTTTTGATTTCTAAATTGCATTTAATTCTCTATTTTTTTAAAGGAGTTATATAAGTCTGCAAGAAATACAGAAAGAATATTTTTTTAATCAAATTTAAACACATTTTTATTTTAAAAAATATATTATTCATTTGAATCTTTTCTATTTTATGTCGAAAATGTTCATATTTAAATACTTTGTTTTGTTTGCTTGTTTTTTAATTTTTCTGAATTAATTTTAAAATATTCATAAATTTCCAAATTCCGATAAACCAATTTCTTATCAATCGAGCTTTACACTCATAAATAAATTGCTGCTTGCTCAAACCGGATGACTGATATTTTTAAAGTTTTAAATCTGATTTACCGTAAACCTATGAAGAGGAGTTTTTCTTTAAATAATTAGCATTATAAGCACTAGGAAGTGGTTTAATTCATTTCCAATGTCATTGCATAAGAATTAGAAGAAATCAAAACTAAACACTGGTGAGGAGGGGGAGTTATTGCTAATCGGTAAAAAATGCTTTATTTAAAAAAAAAAAAAAAAATTATGTCCTCTTACATTCTTCTATTAAAACTGCTTCTTTTACGCATTATATAGAAAATAATATTTTGTTCTTTTATCAGTTTTGTCCTATATCGTATTTGAGCGTAAAATCCTAACAAATTGCTAGCATATTCACCGATTTAATTACACTTTTCCCAAATTTTTCTGAATTATTCGTTTCTTTGCCTTTACTAATCTAATAAAAATTAGAATATTTCAATCAACATTTATCGCAACGGTTATATTTACTGTTTCTGCAGTTTATTATAATTTCTGCATCTAATATCCCTTCATTTCAAACAGAATAAAATTAACTGAAGAAATATTTTGATAAATTCTAACAGTTTTATAATGAAAAAAAGTAAAGACCTTAAACAAGAGTTTAGATTCACAACAATATATACAATAATAATAAATCAAGCAAATTAATTAACCACCTAACTGTTTTGTACGAGTGCCATACGTGCATCAATTTATCGAATTTTGATAGTTGCAAGCAAAAAATAAACCATTCATAACAATTATAATTCAATATTAAAATTACTTCGAATGCATAGATAAGTCAATGGATTTCCATTTGAATCAAAATAAGTAAATATTCCCAAAATAGACGTTGTCGTCTTATTAGATAGTAAAGAAAACAGTTGTGGTTAAAAAGTAAAATCTTCGAACCTTATAATATCTTCCAGCTTATCCCTTTACAAATTGCTGGTAGAGTTAAATTCCAGTTAACTCATGTTCATTTATTCGAAATTGATTTTGGGACAAAAAGTACATAATGGGTTAAAATAATTAAATATAAATTTCAATTTTATCCAAACCTGATAATATTTGCAATTTTATTTATACCTAATATTTCCATAATTTTAAGAATTTAAAATTTTATTTTTATTTAATGCCAGAGCTATGTCCAAATATCAAAACACACAATTTTATTTAATTCTCGAAATCGTAGTTCGAAAACAAACACATCCACAAACAATAAATGTTTTTCGCACGCAAGCGCAATACCATCCCCCGATAACATGAAAATAAAATGCTTCACATCGCGCGTAAGAAATTTTTTTCACCCGTTTCCGCCACTATTAACAACCCATTGTGCTAGGTGAAAAGTCCGTCCCTATTACCTGTCTAGACGACGCCTGGGGGTGGGAAAAAAGGGAGCCACACATCCTTCTGGTCACTTCCCTCGCAGTCGCAATGAAAAGGGTTTTGGAGCCACCTATAGCAGCGTCTGGGATACACTAAAGAAAACACACAAGGAAAAAAATCTTTTAAGGTAAGCTATGTAGTAACTTATTATTTGCTTACGCTTTTAAGATCTTTGTATCTTAGCACTTAACCATTCCATACAACTGTAACGCTTTTTATGCATTAGTCTATTAGACGTATTTGATCAAACCAACATTTCCCCACTCGTTGACTACGAATTTGAATTAATTTAATAAAACCAGTTTTTAAGGTTATTTTTATTTATTAATAGATCTTAAAAATTACATTTAAAAATCTTATGTAGCTTATTTAAAAGGGTTTTCTCGGCAAAATATTTATAAACAAATTTTGCTTGACTTAATTCTTATCTTCGAAGCCTTGTACCATTCTGTTCAATGCGCTATATATATCCTTAATTTTCTGTCTATCTTTTATGCATACAATTATATAACAAAAAAAAAAAAAACAGTGTTAAAAAATAATTTAAAAAATTTTTTTAACATTATTTGATTATGAAGTTAAATATTAATTGCCACTACAATAAAATTTCAAACATTTTATTAAAAAAATCTTACTTTGAAATCATTTGAACATGGAAAAATAATCCAAATAATCGAATCTTGATCAGTAAAAATGGTAAACAGTGGGACGAAATGGAAATAATTAGAATTTTACTTCAATAACGAGATTATATGCAGATAACTATAACGAAAATATGTTTTAACTATTTTTTTAATTTACTAAAATTGGAAGAATTATAAGAAAAAACTTGATACAGTTGAAAAGACTATTTTTTAAGGTGAAGTAAAAGTCATTTTTATGATGCAATATTTTCGAAAACTATCTTGGAAAAACGCCAAAATTTCATTTAATTTTTAATTAATATTTTTATTTATTGTCTTAATTTGACCATCAATAGTACTCGCTTCTAGTCATTGAAAGTCCTTCATTTTCGTTTTAATATTTTCTGCATGCGATCCGATCAATGCAAATTTTAGAAAATATCTGTATTTCAGTTGTATTACGTTCAATATTTCAGCTATGTTAATAAAAACCAGGATATTTTAATGCGTGCATTTTCTTTTTTTATTATTATTGCTTAAATTTCGCGTGTAATGAAAAATTATAGATATATAACTTTTTCAAAATTACTATGATCAGAAGAAAATTGGAAACCATTCCACCATAAAATATTTGACATTAATGATTCAAATAGGCTTTCATTTAAATATTCCGAGTGTCCTTAATTTTGTATGCTTATATCTTAAATTATGTCACATAAAATTCAGCATCTAATATTTATATACAAATTGAAATTAAATTTGTTTGTTTTTTCCTCAAATATCAACACTTAAATTTATTAACTATAATCTTAAATACAGCATAATTGATCTTTCTCCAAATAATATATTTTAAATTTTAAGAATATATGTATGCATAGCATTTAAAAATTTCAATATTAATACATTTAGATGTCACACAAAATTTTATAATATATATAACATCTAAAATTTCAATATTAATACATTTAAATATCACACAAAACCGTAACTTACTGTTCCATTGCCTTTCATATCCAAGATTTCTTTAGTAGAGCATAATTAACTTTTCTATTTAATCTGACCGGAAAATAATGGGTGTTATATAAAGTTTAAGTGAGAGGATATATATATAGCTACTGATGAGCATTAGGCAAAAAGAAAAGAGAATCATTATTGACAGACAACATCTCAGAAAATGAAAGAAAGGTATACATGGCATCTATATTCATATAATGACCAAGTATCGGAAGAAAAATGTCGATACCCAGCGCCAAGAATCTACAGTCTGCTTTTCTTGGCGAAAACCAGTGGCAGATTTTGGAGTATATCAATCCTAATACACTTACGAGGCCCTCAAATAAATTGTCAATTTTAGATATCAACGCATCAACATGCTAATAACTTGTTTTCGGGTTTTTTATTATTATCATTAATATTTTAGTAACCTCGTGAAGATGTATATGTTTCTATTTATTTATTTTGACTCATGATTGTGTGGTGTCAGCTTTTTTATTGTTCATTCTCGAATTATGAAACTTTAGGCGCTTTTGCGCATGCGTCAAAAAATTCATTTCGTCCAAAAAAAAGGGGGACGAGAGGAAAGAGCAGGTGGTTACATTTAGCAATAAGGTGAACTCTGATTATTCTTGGAATTGGATGGCGTAATAACAAACTCGTCTAATACATGTATCTGATATACAACTGGTCTCGGGATCCTGAAATGAACACTACACAATATTTTTTAATTAGATACTCAGTGCTTATAAGCAATGTAATAACTAAGTGAAAGTATTACAAAAAAACCTGAACAATTTTATTTGATAAAGTGCTAATATCCAACAATTCATAAAATTCTTATTTTTAAAAATTTATTTATTTAAGAATTAAGTTAAAACAATTTTTTTAATCAACTTGCCTGCTGTCCCCCTCCAGCCGAATGGTTTTAGACAATAGCCTAGTCGGAATTCCGCGAATGACAGAAACGTTTTCTGCAGAAGGAATGTAACAGGAAAAACCTCTCAACCCCTATTTTCTAAATGCCCTATAATAATCAAATTATAATCCGCCAATAATGAGTTTCTAATATAATTCAGAATATTTGTTAACCAGTTTGCTGCCGCTTGCTTCGTCTGAGAATCACTCTTACTTTCTAAACAGATGACCCCCTTCTACAGTTAAGACATACCAAAGATGAGGTCATCTAATTAGACAGATGGTCTAAATAACTGGTGTGAATCATGGAAGCTACCGCTGCTCTCATATCACACGAATGAAATTCATTTCAACATGCAGAATTTCTTAATGTTTACACATTAGTCCTTGACATCGCCATTTTCTATCCACAGAATTGTAAGCATCAAAAGAAATTTCTACTAATACAACCCTGTGAATTGCTTTATTATGTTTAAAGTAAAATGTATGTTCGAAATTATATAAATCCTTCTATTTAGAAGTAAATAGCACAATAAATTAAATAATTCCTTTCTCTCATAAACTAATGTCATTTTTTCAACCTGATCGGGAGGGAGGGGGTGCACTGCCATGACTTACTATTAAGTCTTGACTAATTCTTAACAATGGTACCGTAAGAGCCGCCATGCAAGCAAATGTAGTTCATGCATAATTCCGAAGCTCCAAATGTCCTCCTGACAATGTATCATGGATGCTTAAAAAGATAGGTGCCTGTTCAGGTGGCGTCCTCATCATCTGATTAATTACCACTTGAATTTCCTTCACATTAACCCGCAATTCTAAAGTAGCCCTCATATTGCTTCTAAACGCGATATAAACGTAATGAAATTAAACTAAATTAATTCAGCCTAGTCCAATTTGCGATTTTAACTGATTCAAGAATCAAGTGTAAAATATGCAAAGACTTCAAATAAGGTTGAATTTTGGTACACTGAGCAAATAAAGTACATACAATTATCTACCACCATATTAACCCTGAATTATCATCATGGAATATTTAATCTGCTTTCTCATAAAATCCAAACCCTAATTTTTACAGTATATAGAAAAAAAAATTATATAGCATATTAATGTAACATGCTGCTTAATTGATAATATTAATGCATAGTTAATCGATGGGTACTTATATGTTGTAGTATAGTTGTAAAAATGAATGCAATGGTTCCATTTAAACCTTTGACTATGAATTTTAACTAGGGGGGGGCATTTATGTCCTTTTAGTTATCAAATGGTTAATTATAAACAATAATTCCTGCTTCTATTCGTCTTTCGATCAAAAATTACTTACTGTGAAATCTCTTGAATATAACGATTTTTAACTAGAATATATTGCGATCTATTCTTTTAAATTCATTTAATGGTAAGAATACAAAATGTTAATCTGGTTTCATTTTTTTTTATTTTGTTTTGATTACATACTGCCTTATAGTTCCATATTTGTCTCGGACACTGAAATATACTGTTAAAATATTTTGCATTATTGCAATACATTTTGCTGGAATATTATTACTTTTTACTGGAAAGGTTCTTAATGTGCAAGTTAAATTTTCAATTCTCAATCATTCGGTGACTTAATACTTATTATAAATTCGTATGAATGTGGGAAATGAGCCTTTATTGTGCTACATATGCTCATTAAAAACTCTTTCACAGAGTAAAACTTCGAAATAAATCGAAACTTACATAAAACTTAAATCAATATATAGCATTGTAGGTCGTTATTAGCATTTATTGATTATAAAATCGTTTCGTCTGTTCTTTTCCTAATGTTTTATGTAGTTTATCATTAATTTACATTATTTTGTATAGTGTTTTGTTGTTTTTATTTAGATGAAACAATTTATCTAAATTGTTCCTATTAATTTAAAAAATAGCTTTACTTAAATAGAAATTTTTGGTGACTATTTTTTCATCCTATTGATGGTTTTATTTTTATTTATTTATTTGAATATTTTTAAACATAAACGAGTTTTTTTTTAATATTCTAATCAATTTCTGTTTGTTTGTTTCTTATGGCACTTGCCACTGACAAGCCCACTGTTACGAAGACAGCGATTTAAGCCTGAGGGGAACGTCTCTTATTTTTTATAGCAGCGCCAACTAGGGCCAAGAGTACGACTTTGCCACTCACGCATCACTCATTCGCTTGCACAACCCCTTTTTACAGGAGGGCACATTCACACATCTCACAGATAGAACAACAGAAGAACAACCATGCCCAAACCGGGACTCGAACCCGGGACGCCCAGATCACGGGGAAGACGCGCTACCCCTATGCCAGGACGCCGGCTAATCAATTTCTAACTTTTTTAATGCAATGAATAATTCTAAATAAAACGGTCTCGCCTATACAGCATCAACCCATACACACATTCTTCTTTATAATTGATAGAGATAATTATCTTGTGTTACTGATAATTATAAACACTGCGTACGATTATTAATAACATTCTGTACAATTATTTTCTTCTTCTTTCTCTGATACACGTATTTACTTTGGCTCACTTATTTTTCAGAATAATATCATTTATGATGTGTTTTTTTTACTTTATGATATACATTTATTTTTGTGTCTTAGCTGAATGCCAGATATTTTTCTTGAGATACTTAGAAAGCTGAATCTGCAGAAATTCTATCATTTTATTTTATTCTCAATTGTTTCATTTTCGCTTATAAAGAAATGTTTGAAGATCTAGAAAGTATTAAAAAAACTGCCTTGCGATTACGCACTTTGAAGGTTTACAGCAGCAATTTATTTGGTTAATAATGTCTAAATTATTTAATTAAAAATATGATTTCTTTTAAATAAGCGGTAATTTGCTAAAATTAATCCGGAATTGAATAAAAATGATTGTAAATAAATATTAAAAGGATAAATTTTTACCGTACCGTAAAACTCGAAAAAGAAGAACCGTAAAAATTTTAAATTATTTTGAAAGAAAATTTGTAGAATTATTTTCCTCTTGATTTTTAATAAAATTACAATTGCCTCAATTAATATATGTAATTTATATAAATTTTTTATCCTTAGCTTCAAAAAATTATTCGAATATGATCTAATTTTATATATATGCTCTATTTTCAATTTTTTTCATTAGTTAACTAACAGACCCTGAAAAAAATAAATTATTGCTACTTGTTTTTTTTTTTTTTTTTTAATTTTAGTTTTGAAATTTAGTATATAGATTTAACACCTTAAGTGGATGTATGCATCAAGTTTGAAATCAAATCTTTCTAGGGGTTCTCTGTCTTTGGTCTCTACATTTACAAGCATATAAACGCTATCATTCAAAAACACATTGACTGAAATGCGACCTTGAAATCACAATTACAGCTCTATGTCAAATTTTGATTTCAATGGTGGTAAAAAAAAACTGTATAATTTAAAAATACAAAATACACATAAATGGTGGTTCAAAATATGTATTTGGATTTCTGATCCATGTATAATTTCAGCAATAATTTGGCAAAAAATCCGCCAAAGACTGCACTCAAATATGTATTCAAATTCTGGAACATGATTCTTTGGTAAAATAAACAGCACCGATTCACCAATGGCAAATGGGTAATAAATAATACACAAATATAATTTATAACATAGTATCAATTTATAAATTGGCTAAGCAAAAACTTAAATTTACTACAAATTATAGTTTTCTACCTAATTAATCTTTTCTAGATAGAAATATTAACTAAAGCAAGTAATTGCTCTCTTTTTTTCACCAATATTTGATGCAATAACCCACTTTAATATGTTTCATGACAGTTACTTTAACAACATTATTTTCTAAAATAGTAAAACGCATAAGATATTAATTTAAACCTTATTTTTCTAAAGATTGAATTCTTCGTGTCTAAGTAATTTACATATTCAAAGGTAATTTTTTTTAAATTTTGGCATGTAATTACAAAATTGTTTTTAAAAAAATTATAATGTTATGCATCAAATGCACTTTCTTCTTTTTATAGTGTCTAAAAATAGACTGGATGAATCGAAAAGATCAAAACAAACTTTAAGTGGGATGAGGCATATCAAAATAAATCATTTTCAGAATTCAAAATTAGGAAGATAAAGTCAGAAATGCCGTTTGTGCAGGATAATGATGGTAGAAGAGTCAAAACAGAATAAAATAGATATGACTTACGAAAAACATTTTAAAACAAAGCAAGAAGTTGCTTCAAACCTATAAGTATTCGATTGCAGTTAGGGAAAGACCGATTGCGAATAATCAAGCAACATAAATTTAGGTTCAAACACATAAACAGCTCCTTATAGATAAACCATCCGTTTAAAAATCTTTCTCGGTAAAAAAAAAAAAAAAAAAAAAAAAATGCCTTATGGAAGGAAACAGAAGTTGCAGAAGTTGCTTCAAACCTATAAGTATTCGATCGCAATTAGGGAAAGACCGACTACGATTGATCGAGCAACATAAATTTTGGTTCAAACACATAAACAGCTCATTATAGATAAACCATCCGTTTAAAAATCTTTCTCGGTAAAAAAAAAAAAAAAAAAAAAAAAAAAAAATGCCTTATGGAAGGAAACAGAAGTTGCAGAAGTTGCTTCAAACCTATAAGTATTCGATCGCAATTAGGGAAAGACCGACTACGATTGATCGAGCAACATAAATTTTGGTTCAAACACATAAACAGCTCATTATAGATAAACCATCCGTTTAAAAATCTTTCTCGGTAAAAAAAAAAAAAAAAAAAAAATGCCTTATGGAAGGAAACAGACTAGCATTTTAAGGGAAAGATCATACTTAAGATTAGAATCTTGTGTAAAAAAAAATTTCTGGAAGGGTTTAGAGATCAATAAAAAGTACAAAGTCGACTGTAAATAAGACGTTTGGAGCTAAACTGTACTGTTGTACACCGTAAGATTTTATTTTAAATGTAAAATGAGAGCTAATATTTTCAAATTTTAGTTAATTAATTTCAGAGAAAATAAGTTTTAGTGCAAATTACTACTTAAAGATTTTCTTGAGAAAAAGTTTTAAAAGAATTTAAGAAATAACTGAAATTTCTTAAACTCATTTATTCATAAAGTATTTGAATGTAGTGAATTTTTGAACCCAAACTTTGACCATTTTAAACTCTATATATAACTTATATTGTGCGTAGCGTTCATAACAGTGATTTTACACGATAGTCACCGAAGGCAAAATGATAATTCGTCAATAAATTTTTCGTAAGTTTTTAAAAAGACTGGTTTGGTTTGGTTTGTGTTGGTTTCTGGCACAAGAGCCATGCTTGGCTATGCTGCGCCAATCAAATGGTAAAATTATACAAAGGTTTGTAAAACATTCATTTGTTAAAAACAATATCAGGGGTGTAAAGATAAAAAAAGAAAAGAAAAATGATGAAACAAACTCGATTAGAATCTTAAAATTTTTAACTATAATTCATAAAAATTCAATGCAAAGAAATTATTCATTTCATCTCTCATAATACAAAAGGAGAAAAAAGATGTCAAATGCAAGTGAAAAAGCCAATATCTTTTAAAAAATTAAAAATATTTGGGTGGTATTTTAAAAAGACTGGAATAAGAGGTCACAGATAGAGGAAGTATACAAATGAATCAATTTATTTAATTCTTTTACTTAACCGGTTTAGAACAAAATGTTTTTTTTAATATATATATATAAATCAAACATTCATATTGAGCCCGCACTTCAGATGCGATCAACTTTATAGCCACAGTTTTTCCAGATAGCAAAATATTGTCTATGATTTTGCCCCCCCCCCTTCTATATCTGACCCTGAATGTTCCATTGCTTGTCCTTTTCCATCCGCCATACAAGGCTTGCCATGCACTAATGTATATTTCCCATTCCGTTTTACAGAATTTCGTTCTTCTTTCTCATCAATTTTGATTAAAGACAACTAGAATTGTATATTCTCGCTATGCTTAATAATGACCTCTAATACGTACACTTGGCATTCCCGCTGTACAGGGCCATATATTAAACGGACATAGCAGCCAACAAGGGGTTTCGTAAGCATTGGGGACTCTAATATGTTTGTGGTAATTTCAACATCTAACGTTGCGCTTTCATTTGATTAATTATTGTATTCGAACATATTCCGTTTAGAATAAATATTGGATAAGTTTTTGAATATTGCTTAAAGAATTTTTTTAAGGTTTTCTAAGCTGCTAGTAGACTAGTACTTTTTTTTTCAGTTGATTGATACAGTCCTAATAAACTGAAGAATTAAGAATGCTTTAAAAAAAGCTCTATTTATTTTTTATAATTTTGTTTCCGAAAATTAACTTTAGATTAAAGAAAATTATTGATGCAATTTTCTCTATTTTAATTACTAAAACTTATTCTCACACTCATTCAATTAAATATTTTTTCATTACAATTTGTCTTAAGATATGTTATTTAAAAAATGTTTTCATAAAGATTAAATTCAATGAAAAAAAATCTATATGTTTTTTTGTTTGTTTGTTTTTTAAATTTCAGTATGTGGGGGGGGGGGGGAGATCTCGAAATCTTGAATTGTGTAAGGACCTCTACAAAGCCTAATCCTGCCTTACGTATGTAAAAGATTTGTAAGAAAATGCTTGACCTTTTCTTATTATTTGATAAAAACATTTTCTAGTTTTTCGTAATCAAAACTATCTTATCTCAATGATACTTTGCAAAAAAATTTTTAATGGAGTAGAATCTTAAATGAAGCTAAAGGACCTTTCTTAAATTTCAACAATTTGTGCAAATAATTTTATCAGACTTTTTTCTGTATTTTTCACATGTATTCAAAATGTATCATTTATATGAAATAATTCGAAATGCAATCTACAGTTGAATAAAATGAAGAAAAGCTCATGTCGGAAAATTTCATATAATTCAAGATTTTAGTCGCATTGCAATACTTAAAACAAATGAAAAAGTATATTTTTAAAGAATAATTAAATCTGAAATAGTTATATTTGATTTTTCTTTACAGACATGTCTCCATTCAACTTCAGTAGACTTCTCCAGCTCTTTTATGTTATCCTCATCATCATAAGCGAGATTGCTGCTGACGAGAGTTTCGATTATGATTTGATTCTCTCTCCTAGAAACAATTCTCGGAGTCGCCTACACACCCATCTGCCTTCCGAATCTAGGACCAAACGACCCAAAAAAATCCACAATCGAGAAGGTGGCAGCCGATTTTTGACAAGAAGAAATCAGAAGGCTAGAAAAAAGAAGCTTGACAAATCTTCTTTTTTAGGTCTCATGGGAGATGACTTCAAAGTAAGTATATGCAACTAATTACTGAAAAGCTTTCTTTCTTTCCCCCCCCCCTCTCATTTTAAGGCCGCGGTAGCCTGGTGGTAGGGTCTCGGCTTGCGAGACGTAAGGTTTCAGGTTCGTGACCCGATTCCACCGAAGAACCGTCGTGTAAGGGGGTCTGTTGCACGTTAAATCCGTCAGACCAAACGTCCTCCCGCTGTTGTGGTACGGTATGGAGAGGTGGGAGCCAGCCCAGGTGTCGTCCTCGTCATCTGACCGAGGTCCAAAATTACGAGGTCCGTCTCAAAATAGCCCTAGTGTTGCTTTACAACGGGACGTTAATATAACTAAACTAAATCCCTCTCATTTTTACTTTGTTATATACGAAGTATAAAGAAACTATAGTAATCATTAAAAAATATTATCTATAAATTTTGACGAATCTCTACGTTTTAAACCTCCCAGAATTCGAAAAGCCCATTTTTGGAAAATGTCTGTCTGTCTATCTGTGACAAAGATAACTATAAACGATTTGAGTTAGGCGCTTGAAATTTCATACATGGTCTTTACACCAAATTTGAAGATTTTTTTGACATTTTCAGTACAATCTGTTGTTCAGAGGAAGTCCGTCTGTTCCGCTGTTCAAATATAAGTTAACACGTTAATTGCAAAACAAAAAGAACTAAATAGATAAAATTCGGTATACAGATATAACACAATAGCGTAGATAGCTGTCAAATTTTGAGCCAAATCCAATTACGAGTTGACTATCCTGTCGATATGTACTTTCAAAAACAAGTAAACTCGGCAATTCAAAGACGCAGTGACTTGAATATATTAAATTTGGGGCGTGATTTTGAGATTACAAGTACAGTTTTGTGTCAAATTTTTGTTTCAATCTGTTCAGAAAAACGTGTCTAAAACATAAATTCGGTTTTTGTATGCTATTAAAGCATGCCAGGGATTACTCTCCAAATAACTCGCCAAGGATATAGATTCAGTAAAAATGCTAAATTCATGCCAAAAGTTAATATTTTGTAACTATTGTACGCCACTGCCATTTAAGTGTTTCTCTGATAGAGAGTATGCGAGAAAGTTGTGGAGAGACTACTCCCTTTGGTTCTTTAACTATCCAGCATTGGCTATCCTAAATTGTTCTACTATTTAATTTCTTTTAATGCCTGTAATTGTATACAGTTTGTATTTGTTATGTAACCTAGAATTGTTCGAGTTATAAAGCGCACAAATATATATTTTTAATTGTAGCGTTATTATTACTTCCTCCAACAAGAATGATTTGCTTTTCTTCTTGTATATGCTTAGTCTCAACTGATTAGAAATCTTCACGATTCTAGAAGCTGGGAAATGCATTGATTTTTAAGCTATAATTATTCAAGTGCATTATGGCAATGATATTTCTAAAGAAAAATTGGGGGGGGGAGTGCAACATTAGCAAACATTCTCTCTATATCTTTTCATTTTAATACATACTGTTTAAGAATTCATTTAAGAAAAAGAATATTTTTATTATTAATTAATATTAACAGTACTTTTCAGGCAGACCTTCTGTTCTCAGAGATCTTCTAAGAAAATTGTATTTTAAAATATTTCAGATCTGCTGGTTGTTTTACATGAAATATCCGAAAATTTTCATTTATATGTTTTTACATCTGCATTTAATATCTGACAATATGATTTTAGGATTTCTAATTTCATTTTGAATAGTGTTTAAATTAAATTATTAATTTAGCTGTAATAATGTATGTAAAGTGATATCTTTATTGAAAGGACTTGAGTAGCTATACTTTTTTAAGAACTTATAAAGTGCTAAAGAAAAATATTTTAATTTTACCAAAAGATATTATTTTTCATACATGAAAAACCCTTTGGTATAAAATAGTTTATGAGGGTTGTCTAAAAAGTATCTGATTTTTAGCCAAGAACAATATATTATTTAAGTGACGAAATTGGGATACTAATCCCCTTCAAAGTAAGCCCCTTCCACCTTCACGCATTTAGCCCACTGATCCTTCTACAGCCGAAAACACTCCTGGAAGGCTTCTTTTGGAATGGTGTTCATTTTCTCATGCATTCTGAATTATCCCTTCTCTGCTCTCAAAACGGAATCCTTTCAACGACACCTTCAATTACGGAAACAACCTAAAATCGCAAGGAGCCATATCTGGAGAGTAGGAAGATTTGAAGACGACTGGAATTCTGTGTTTCGCCAAGAAAAATTCAGAGTCGGATACTTTTTAGACATCTCTCGTATTTAGATATCACAGGATTACCAATTAAAAACTTCAGTTCACCCACAATCGGTTCTCACAAATTTCCTTATTTTTTCAGGAGCCTTGGATGACTTACAAAGAACCAAAAAAGCCAATAATATCGATTCCTCCAGATGAAATCCGGAACCTTACTGCTATCAAAGGTAGTTGGGCGACCACAGAGCTAGAAAGCGAATTGGCCCGCCTAAACCTCACAGCTGACTTGACGAAGTTCGCTCCAGAACTTTTACCTCATGAAGCTCTGGTCCGCCAGTATTTACTAAAAAGAACTTCCTGTCCAGTAGAATTCACGTGGAAAGATTTGGGTAACAAATATTGGCCAAGATGGGTGAGGCAAGGAGAATGCATAAACCGAGGAGGTGTTTGCTCCTTCCCTCCAGGAATGATCTGTGTTCCAGGAGTTTCGACAGTTGTCCATCTCCTTCACTGGCAATGCTCAAAACGAATGGATAGGACATCTAGAAGTGCTATCAATTATGATGATGGATATTATATAGAATATAAGAGACCTGTAGCGGCAAAACCTAAACCTAACGGCAAAGCTAGAAAGATAGATGTGTTTAAACCACCTAAGATGGAGACTTCTGTTCTCTACAAGAAAAGAGTTCCTCCTCTGCCATCTGCTATTCATCTGCCACGGAAAACAAGACGATGTGAATGGAAGAAAGTGCCTTATCTAATAACTATCGATTGTTTCTGTGCTTGTTAAACTAAATTAATTATTAGGGGCCAAATATTTTTGAACTTCCTACAAATTTCGAGAATATGCACTTTTTTGTATTCTTTGTATTGATATATTAAAAGATATTTAGTAGATTGACTGATTTTATACCAGTGGAAATAAAGAAAACATGTAAATTTTCGAAAAATGGTATAAAAATTATCTATACTCTTCAGAATACTTTTTATTTCTTTTGAAATATTATTATCAAACTGGTGGAAGATTTTTTCATCGTGAACGATATTTTAAATTTTATTAATATGTGGAAAAAAGTTTCGATAATAGATATATTAGCAATTTCAAGAACACTTGCTTATATACATTATATGTGCCGTAATCTTATTGATCCTGATGAACCGATAAAGTTTAAACACTTCATGTTAAAGGATGCCACCCAAATGATGTATTTCAATTTTTTAAATGTTTTATCTCTTTGTAATGCCATTGAATTAAATACTTTCAAACTGGTCTGGGATTCAAATAACATTGAGATAAAATTTGTAACATTTGCAAGAATCTTGTAATTACATAATATTACACTGACAAATGTTATAGATTATGAAATTAAAAGATTCTTGCCTCATTTATTTTTAATATCTTACAAAAATAGTAAAATAATCATAATAATATGTTTGAATTTCTTGTATGCTGTCTTTTAAACATTTTTATTCGCTTTTAAATATATTTTAGCTTTTGTCTCTTAAATGTCACCAATCATACCACATGTATCATCATCAATCATACCACATGTTTTTTTGTTTTTTTCTATTTTCATGGCAACAATATTCATATTGTTAAAATTTGGAATAAGTCTTATAGGAGAACTTTTTTTTATATTATTGATACAAGTTGTATATTATCAAATAAAAAAGTTTTTTATTTTTGTTATGCTTTTGAATGGAATCTTACTTATTAATGATTTTTTTTATTTTGAAGAACTCAAACCATTGTCCTAAAAATGAAATAAAGCCAAGCCTTAGGAAAGCGGGTACAATATACAAAATATATCCATATTTTGTATATGAACCGTATCCAAAATAGGTACAATATGCAATAGATGGCTGGTTACTATCTGTAAATTGAGACGCAAACTTACTAAATTTGACATTAAATTACTTCTTAGGTTGTAGATATTTAGTAAAAAAAAAGATATATAAAAATATTTCCTTATAATATAAAAGATATAATTGTTAAATTTTAATAATTATATCTTTTATTATTAAAATTCAGTCTTAATTTTAACATTTTCCTCAGCAATTTCGAACCATTTCTTCGCACAAAATCCGTTTTAGCAATTCAAAAATTTAACTTTTCGGCTTTATATCTGCACAATTTTTTTTTAATTTTATTAAATCTTTCAAAATATTATAACTATATAGTGCAACAATAGATTTCATGGTTTTACAGCTTTATTTATACTCATTCACTTTATGATGCATCACTTTAGAATATACTTTATCATTGCTTTAATTGAAAATAAATTTAAAAATATAATATAAAGACAAACAAATTGCATCATAATGCTTCGGACTAGAAGTTCGAAAACCCTTTACAGTTTTTCATTTATACATAACATGGCAACAAATTTATTTACTGGTTGATTAAAAGCAGATACATTTTCTAATATCAAACTTGAAATATATAATCTTGAGCTGAATTTTATATTGTCATGTTTTGTTTCAAATTTTTAATAATGAGGTTCTTCTGGCTTTTCGATGTATTGTATGAGCAAAAATTACTAAATCTAGTTTTTATTATTATCTTGTAACAATTCCAACGTGAGCCCAAATTATATCCATAACCTTTTCTTATATAAATATGGTTATGATAAGTTCAAATTTTGTTTAATAGTTATTCCAAGGAATTGTCTGTTAAGAAAACTTAAATCTTAACATTTATATGTAAATTTTAATAGACATAAGTTATTGTCTATTAAAAGTTCTGGGGGGAAATGTAAGGCTTAAGAATGATTTAAATCGGAATACCATATGTAAGCATCCACTGTCCACTTTCAGAAATGTTTGTCAGAGTTATAAAAAATTAAACATAAATAATGGTAAAATAATAGTTGAAAAACTTTAGTATAAAGTTTATTGAACTAAAATTTTTTAAAACGTCTTAAGAATTAAATGAAGATTTTAAACAGTAATTATTTGACATTGTTGCTATTGGCGATAGGCGAGGATCGAACTCGCAACCTTTGGGTTCGTAGCCGAGTAACAAGACCACTAGACAAAAGAAATTTCTCATGTCTCGTAGCTGTTATCTGGCTTATAAAGAGTCACCACATTACTCCCCCTTCAGTTCGTCGGAGGTGAGACGAACGATTTTTTTGTCCTGTTTTTGCTGTTATTAGTGGTGATATATTGGCTGTTGCGCCTTATCCATTTTTTTTTTATTGGCTGATTATTTATCAGCTTCCTTTATTTATTGGCTGATTATTTATCAGCTGCATTTTTTTTTTTCTTATTGGCCGATTATTTATCAGCTTCATTTTATTTATTGGCCGATTATTTATCAGCTTCATTTTATTTATTGGCCGATTGTTTAACAGCTTCATTTTTTTTTTCATTTTTTATTGGCTGATTATTTATTAGCTTTGATTTTATTTATTTCTGGTAGAGGGCGCTACAACAGTTGTATGCAGGTGTTTTTTTTTGCGTATCACGTTATCGGGTCACCAATGTTGCTATTGGCGATAGGCGAGGATCGAACTCGCAACCTTTGGGTTCGTAGCCGAGTAACAAGACCACTAGACAAAAGAAATTTCTCATGTCTCGTAGCTGTTATCTGGCTTATAAAGAGTCACCACAACATCATTTTTTGTTTGAAAGCTAAATATAATCAAAAGTTTATTGGGAATGAATTTCAGTTTCTTTTCTATAGTTTACCTGTTTCAGATAAATTCAATTCAATCACTTAATATAAAATGTTACAAAAATCAATTTAAAATTGCGTTAATCCAAATTTGTTTTCAAAAAAAATTTCTATACTTATAATCTGTTACCAATCGCAATGGCAGCTGGAAATTTCCTCCAGAGAATACAGTAAATAAATAAAAAGAAGATAAAAACCGAGTAACTCATGCGCACACAGAGTGACAATAGAAAGTGGAAAAAGTACAAATTTCCAGTCTTTTCATTCACATTTTCCAAAGAGTCCGAATTTTTATTCTTTTTCTTCCACTTCAAATCCAATGGACCAACACATAGAGCTCAATTGGAAGCTATTGTTGTCAGCACCCCATATTTCAAACCCATTCACAATTCGACAATAGAGGGGGTGGGGTCTGGCTCTTTTGCTACTTGGAAAAATACTCTTTTATGGAATAGAATTGTTGAAGCCCTTCTTAAGGGCAATAACCTATAGATATATATAAAGAACACATTACGTATATGTTTCAGATATTTGTGAAATATTTCAGCAAATAACGATAGAAAGGGAAGTATAAGCTTTGAAACTTTTTTTAAAGATTTTTAGATACCGATTAATAATATGATACTTTTAAAAGAAAATCATCATTTACAAACTATGCACGGACAAAATCATCGTCTGTGGAAAAAAATCAGATTTTACCAAATGAGTAAAAATAATATTATCGTCTGCGAAAAGATTAAAAAAATGAATTATGCTTTAATATAAAATTTCAGCAAAATTTTAGATATAAATTATCGTTTGCAGTTTAGAATAAGCATTTTTATTGATGCAAATATTGTTATTATATATATCTTTTGTGAATACGATATTATTTTACAAATGGTTGCTCAAGTTAGTAAAATATTTGAATCGCTTCTATCATACGTGATAAAAAGTTTTATTTTTTAGATTTAATTTAATGATAGGTCTAAAAATACATATTATTTACATTTTAATACAAGCTAAATGCAAAGCCAAAAACTAAACCTTATTTGTTTTTTCTAAATTGATGATGCTGCACTTATTTTATTCTTTTGATTATTTGGGATGCGAAAATATACCCTGAAATGATATTCACTTCACACACTTTTACCTGGCGTTACGCCCACTAGCATCATCCGATGACCATCCGATATTGCTTCATAAATGCGTAAGCTACTGGGACAAAGATTATTTTGTTGTTGATGATGATCATTAAACATCTCACATTATGGTGAAATTCTTGGTACTATATCAGACTGATACAAACATTACGGTAAACGATTTTGTTATTTAAATATTAATCTATATAAATTAATACCCTTGCATGTTTCTCTAAACCTTAATCTAAACCTTTTTAAAGAAAGAAAAAAAATATATTTGCATTTATGACTTTAAAGCGGTGAATGCTGAAAATAAAAATTGAATTGAATAAGTTATCTAATTCGTATTTATTTTTATAAAAAACTCGGCAAATATATAGGTTGATTTTTAATCTGATTAATTATCATTCATATCTTCAATGACTCAATTGTTTGATTTTTATATGATTAATTATCATTCATATCTATCAATTTATTAAATTATCAATTAATAAATCAATTGTTTGATTTTTAATATGATTAGTTATCATTCATATCTATCAATTAATTAAATTATCAATTGATAACTCAATTTAAATACAAATCATTCTTCCTAATTCCGATTTCATATATTGGAATTAAACCATTGCGATTATCTAAAATTAAATGATTATGAAGTTTCTGAAATTCAAATCAGTGTCGATCAATAGTTCTCTTTTAACCAGTTTTCTCCGTAGCTTTGTCCCATTTTTATTTTCTGTCATATGTAGATACTCTCATTTATTAACTATAACTACATATATATGCGCCAGTTTATTGTTATTGTATTTATAGATATCCTATATAGCAAATTCTTCAATGACTTCCGATTGAAAAAAAATTGTTGAGATGTAATGAATTATTTTATATATTAAGCCAGAATTTCAAAAATATACCTAGCCCAGCCAATTATCTACAGGTTGATTTCAAGAGGTAATACTTTCACTTTTTTTTTACTACTAGAAAAATACTGTTATTTAGATGCAGCTGAGAAATCGAGATACCATCTGGCATTTGGTGGATCTCGAGTCATTATGACAAATCAACAAAAATTTGATTTGTAAAATTTATTCAATTGTAATCTTTTGCCTAACTGATTACAAATAAAACTCTAAACTTGATTTTTGCTTTTTACCGTTTTTTTGGCGAAAAAAAAAATCTTTTTCTCATTTTTTTAAACAACTTTTACTACTTAACTTCTATATTTTGGTTTCATATATATTTTTTTCCAATTTTTTTAAGCAAATATTTAAAGATATAAGTATTTTTGAACGTTTAACAAAAAAATTCTTTTCGAACATAGTCACATACCAATGAAACGTTATTTAAATGATCTGTTAAATTTTTACTTCAACGTCACTTCATTTTTTATATGTTTTTAGTCATCTCGATGAATGCGTTTCAAAAATAAACCTAAATATATCATTATATTTCACTTTCTAGGCAAATATTGTACACAATTATATTTACCTTTACCCAATTTTTTAATTAGTATTATTGAAATTTACTATTTTAAAAAACATTAAACTAATGCTCATAGCTTAGTTAAAATACAATTCTATGAGGTCAACTAAATACAAAATTATGAATTTTTCTGTACTTTAAAGCAACGATTGAAATACAAACCATCCCTCCTTTTATGTCTGACAGAAATTTTTATGTTTAATGATCAATTATACTAATATACTTTTTATAATACGTAATTCTATTCATTTTTATCAAATAAAAACAACAACAAAATAAAAAGAAGAATATTATTTTTCTTTTATTCTTTGAAGCTTCTATATATAACGATGTTACAAATTATTCTAATGTATTTTTAATTGTTATAATAATTCATTTCATTCCCTTGCAAAGCTATAGTTTGACATTATATTGACATTCAATTATAAATAATTATTATTTTTTAAAAATTATAAATTTTTTTGATCATAAAGGAAGTATAAAATAAAAAAACAAAGCATCATCTGTTTTAAATCGATCAATAGAAAAAGAAATTTTCAAATAAAACGTAGCGATTGTCAGGCTAAAACCTCTTATGATTTGCAAACAAATTAAGCATAGAAATTATCAATTGCTGTTCACAATTTTGTCTTGAAGTAGCATCAATTTTCGACGTTCAAGAACACTGCTCAAAATTTTCATTCAACAACATTATGTTGATTATTTCTAATTAAAATTTATATCAAACAATGATTTTAATAAAAAAAATTAAGGCTCTTAAAAACACAACAATGTATTAAAAATCCTAATTATTTTTCATTATCTACTACATTTCTGTATTAATTTATTATTATTATAAACACCACGGTAGGCTGGAATAATTATTTTTCTCAAATTCTCTACTAGGTGGTGCCACTCGCATGAATAAAAATTTAATCAAATTAATAGATGAACTAATAATTCTGATATTGTTAAAATAGGTTATCATCAAGAAGACATTTGTTTTTAAAATTTCAAAACTCTATCATAAATTGGGAAAAATTAATAAATTTATTACAAAATTCCTTTTTTACAAACTTGAAAAAAAATTATTTTTAAATGCTAAAAAAATACTTTATTTAATATAACATCGTACTTTTTAACAAATATTTTAATATTAACAAATTATTTAAATCAATTACTGAAACATGCAAATAAAAAAATCTGCTTTTTCTTCATTTTTCCCACAAATGTGTTTTGATAGAATCCTTACATCTGCTGTTTTCCAAGCTCAAAAATACCTGATATGTTCCTGAAAATGGTGGAAATCCATTTAAAAGACAAGCCAGTTGGCGATAACCAGCCAAAAAAAGGAACTCGAAGGCTCACTTTCACAGGCATGGCGCCGGCACCCTATGGCTTGACAGTTCCGTGAACAATCACGGTCGTTGGGGTGGTAGCCAGGTAAAGAAAAGTAGTCAGTCGCCGCGATGGCCGACGCACAAATAGACTCTCCGGTGGTCCCTGATGTCTATCTACTGACATACATCAGAGTAAATACGTGTGTCATTGATAAAATCTTACTTACTTTGGATAACGATGCCAACAATCAGCATAAAAATCGTCAATAAAAAAACCTGAGAAGCAAATATAGCGGATTTTTTTAATGTTGTCACCATAACTAGAACATTAAACTGTGAAGAATTAGCTATAAAATCTATTGTTAGAAAGTTAAGTTGGGAGGGGGGATTGACTTCAGGGAGGAAAAAGGAGTCAAGAAGTTTGTTGGAGGCCAATTAGGAAGTTATACCCAGAATAGAGAACTGAGTCATTCAGGAAAAGGGTGTTTCGCGGAAAGGTAGGAATCTGAGAAAAATGTGACAGAAATAAATGACCTTTTTAGTGTCCAGCTATCTTGGTATTTTGAAAATTCGTTGTCCCTTAGAGGGATCTGCTTAGAATGTTAATGCTCCAATAGAGATAAGAGTTGTAACATTCTTGAAAATTCTGGTGAGGAAAACGAATTTGTTATTGTTGTTTAGTTTTGTTCTATTTTTAATGATCAGACAAATGGAAAGATTACTGAAAGTTGAAAAGTATTAATTCATTGTAATGCGAAAAAAGATTCATTAAATTACCTTCTATCATTTTTTTTTTTTTTTTGAAAATTTACTTTTAGAAATATTTATAATGCATTGTAAATCTTTTAAAAAAATTTTGTTACTTTTGTTATATTTGATAATTATTATTTCTGCTTGTCACATGAGTTAACTTTTATTTTATATCGTAATAGGAACTCTGCTTTAGAATAATTTTATAGAAAATGTTGATAAAGCTGCAGAATAAATTTTTCAGTATTAAAAAATAAAAAAATTATCTGACCACAAGTTTAAAATCTCTGCAATATATGATCTTAAGAACGGAAAAAATCACAAGATATAATTATCAACAAAAGTCTAACGATAGAATATTTAATTTTGTAATTATTTGTTTATGAAGGGCTCTCCGCAAATAAAATAAAAACATTTCCCTATTAACATTCTGAGTTTTTTTATTTAATAAAAAAAAATAATAATATATATAGTATATATTGAAAATTTCTTTCTTTCTTTGTTTATTTGGACCTTATAATATTCCATATCTCTTGATTTGGCAGATATATTTTCTAGCACCAAGAAGAATTAATTGCAATACTAGAAATGTTTTACGACCACTTAAAATAGGTAAAATAGGGTTAAAAGATGTTACATTTTTCTACCAAAACTTTTGAATAAGGCACAGCACTAGAAATATCTTCATACACCGAAATTCAAAAATGAATGCAATGAATTGCATTATCGCACTATTTTTCTCTGATATTGAATCAGTTTTTCAAAGTCAATTTAAATAAAAATTTTATCACTTTCCTTTTATGCTGAAATATTAAACTTATTTCATCTCTTATGTCATTCACACACTATTACCAATGTTAAAACATTAATTAATTTACTTGCTCCAGATATTTTTATTTTTATTTTTAATATGTAGAGTAAATGCAAAAGTTTGAATATATAATTATTGTAACACCGTCTATTAAATTATTACGATTTATTTATCTATTTAGAGTAATTTTGTCTCATGTTTTATCATTTCTTAGATTTTAATGAGCCCTAACTTATGTCTTTTTTTTTTATTTTTTTAAATTTTATATTTATAAAATAAAAAATGTTATTTTCTTTTGCAAGTTTAATAGCTTTTTATTTAATTTTCGTATACTTGCCACATTCGGTGACCAACTGATACTCCGGGGAAAATGTTAATTAATTTTTTAGCTCAATATTTTATTTATTAAAACTTGGATTTTGAATAGCTTTTTCCACAGAATAGTTTTACATTTCAAATTTTGAGTGTCATATAATTCATGCTATTATATAAGCTTTATGTTGTTTTGTTCATTGTGTTATATATTTCTCTAATTTTCTGTCAGCTCCCGGGAAATTTGTAGGGGAACTGATTAAATTTCAATTAACCTAAAAACACTTTTGTTGAAACCAAACAAGTTTTTCTAAAACAAATATTAATAATGTATGAAATAGAATCGTTCAGTCTTAAATGCACTACAGAAGGTTTTTAATAATTTATACAATATCTCAAAGAATTATTCAATAAAAATTTCTTAGAATAAATCTGATAGTGTGGTGAATAGCACATAAGCCAGTTAAATTGGTGACCTCGGACAATGAACCTTCAACCTTCGTACAGCTGTTGTGGCGCCATCTACCCACAGCAACCAAAATCATCAGATTCACTTGACGCAGCAACCCAAAATCGTCAGACTCACTTAACGTAGCAACCCAAAATCGTCAGACTCACTTGACGCAGCAACCACTCACCCACACACACTCGCTACTCAACTGGGTACAGGCCCATTAGAAAACAGCTAAATACATCACTACTCAACAGCCATATCGTTCGTATCACCTCCGACTCACTGGAGGGAGAGTATGCGGTGAATAGCATATTAGCCAGTTAACAACTACGCTGCACGGGCAATTGCTTTTGCATAATGGTTATGTTACTGGACTGCGAACCACAAGGTCCCAGGTTCTATCCTCGCGCATTACAATTCGCTAAAATAGCTTTTATACAGTCCTTTGGTCCAACTGAATTATATTCAGCAAAATAAACTCCATTCTTCAACATTTAAGTAAATAAAAAAAAACATTTCTATTTTTATCGCTCACTTTGACCGAGTTTTCACTTTTCAGTTTTTTAGATCAATCAACGGTTTCATAATTTTACTCCAATCAACCTTGGGGAAACTCCGGACGCTAATTTACAAATCTTTGACGTAATATTAAGTAATATAAATTAATATTTAAAAATTTCATAACCCACAGTTTTGGTTGCAATAGGACCGTTCTTTTTATTTAAAATTTTATTGTCTAAGGAATATTTCACTAAATATGACTGATAGAACCGATGGTATAGATACGGCATGAAATCTATTATTCATCAGAATATTTCTTAACGCAAATTGCATAAAATAGTATTCTTTATTTCATTTAAATCACTTTTTAGTAAACCTAATAATAACCTAACTACGTTGATGTACTTTCGATGTTGGCACCTGATTAAAATTAACATCATGTGTGTGAGAGTGCGTGCGCGTGTGTATTTGTATATGTATGTGTTTGCTCACTACAAAATTATTAAATTTACTACATAAATATTTTCTTGTACTTATCTCTCTAGAAAATATCACGTCTCTAATTTATTCCATTTTCTTACAGACGCTTGCTGTAAATTATATTTTTCTTAATTTAGTTTGAAGTGTGAGTTAACTTGATCTTTTAATGTGAGCGTTTGTCAACGTGATAGCAACACACTGATAAACTCTAAATTTCCTATGCGCGCGTGACAAGTTTGTGCAGTTTGTGTGTATTTAATTGTTAGAAATAGGCTTAAAATATTTTTTAAATTTATTAAAATTAGAAACTAAATTTATATGTTTTTGTAATTTTAAATTAATGTAAAAATTTAATTTTAATTTTATACTGTAATATTTTTATTGTTATCTCGAAAAAAACGCCAAAATTTCGCTTAATTTTTAATTAATTAAAATTTTAACTACAATTTCAGAAAAAAGCTCAAACATACAAATTTCCTCCCCCCCCAACGTGTAATATGCCAAATTCCAAATGATCTAGCTTGTAGAGAGCCAACACATGCACACATACACACACACAGAGAGAGAGAGAGACATGTATTCACTTTTATTATAAATAAAAATAAAGTTTTTATCATATTTGTATCAAAGTCACATTTTTTTAAATATATTATGGACACTTTCTTTCAATTTATCTTTTTTTTAATTACAGATTTTTTTGCCTTTCTTTTTAATGTCGTAATATCTAGAATTCATGCTTTTACTTTCCTGTTAATAACAGTTACGATATCATCAAAATCAAAGTAATAATCTTTTAATGTTTGATTAAACATTATAAAAAATTTGAATATCAAAAGCTTCTAAATTATAACAAATATGACTATGGATCATAAATTTGCATTAAATTGAAAATATCCCTGTAGAAATCAATTGGCATTCTTCAATGTGCTCTTACATTTTATTATTATTTGAATTTTACCTACTGAAATTATCTTTTTAGAAGTAAGTATTAATCATAAGCCAATTATCTGATATTGAAAAAGTTTTAGTCTGATTTTTCTTGAGATTGCGAATCTTTCAAAATAATAATTGATTCTAAAAATCAATTGTGAATCTTTTTCTTGATATTGAAATCAGATCAGTTGGCAGGATATTGGCTTTTTAAATCTCTTTAAAAAAGCCAGTATGATCCTTGAAATTTAATGTTTCTCCAATGGGCAATTATATATTTGTTCCAAGCAGTCTTTATATGTACGTATATATCAATGCTTTAAATTCAAGACCAAAAATATTTGTTATCCTGAGTTTTTATTTCAATAATTACCTTAGAACGTGTCTTAAAACTTCTTGAAGGATTGAATATAGAAATTGTTCGAAGTGAAAATATCTTTATTTAACTTTTTCGTATCTAAATGAAGAATAGAAAAGCACAGGCGATGCCCGAAGAAATCAGGTATAATGAAAAGTAGCATATTGAATGACTACCTCCAGCAGCATGCATTCAACCTACGTCACTCATTGAAAAGATTGTATCTGTGATCAACCAATCGCACAAAAAAACCTGCAGAGAATTTGCACATGATTGGCTACATACTTATTCTATTATAATTTTGAGCATTCAGCTGCAACAACACTTGCTTCAGGAAGTGTAACTAGAAATTAAAAACTTATTCTAGTGGAGTAGCAACTTATGGTATGGGGGTGGAGTAAGGAAATATAGCAAATTTCTGATTAGCTTTAAGTAAAATAGTGACGAAAATAATATTAAGGATTTTAGTTTACATATTCAAAACAAAAGTGCGAAACAGATGGCAAAAAAAAAAAAAAAATGTTCTTTTCTGAAGACGATGGAATTGAAGACGAATCCCTTCAAAAGACTACTTTGAAAGAATGATTTATAATCTAGAAAAATATATTTATTTTATTGTTTTTCTTTTAATCCCTTCATTCCTTTTACAGATATGTTCTTTTCTAAACCAACTATACAAAGAAGCATTTATTTGTCAGTTACAGTTTCGCTTTTTTTTAAATTATTCTTGCGTAATTTAATTTTCTTGTTTCACTTTTATTTAAATTTTAAATAAAGTGTCAGAAGTTACACAATTAGAGATTTTTGATTGAACTGATTACAAAAGAATTGTACAATAAACTAGACAAGACGGAATTTTTAATCTATACAATTTATTTTTAACAGTGAATTAATAAATTCGAAACCATTTTTGGCAAATCATCGCTAAATTAACCATGAACTATGCATAATACATAAAATTAAAAAACGTAATGTTTTTATAAAAACACAGATGAAATAATACTGATGTAATTACTCACATCCCTTTTTGAAACAACAAGAGGTCTATATTGGAACGGAAGTCATAATTTCGAATCTTACGAAGACCACCCTTCAATCGGTATTCCGCTAAGTTTCCAGCATAGTGGAAAACATTCGACTTCGATGGATTTAATAAGCATCAAACTCCCTGACGCAGTAGTTCTTTAGAGGAATCTTTTGAACCTGAATGCCTGCGACAGAATGTAGAAACCAACTATCATGTCACCAAATATGAAAAGAAAGAAAACTGGAAATGTTTATGAGTGTAGATTCATATCAGTGTACTATTTATTGGAGTCAGTTCAAGTTCACTAGAACATCCATAAAATATCAAGTGTCGTCTTAATTTTGCCATATATTACTTATTTTGAAAGAATTAAATTAACATGACGTCTTGACATTGAATAAGAAAATATGCTATTATATTTTCTATGAATAGTATTGTATTAATTTAAATTTAGAATACATTTCGCAGTTTGAAAGTGTGGAAAAGACATGATGTCACATCGCAGCCTAAAACAACCTAAATTTATATTTTAGATTCCGATGTGGTTACTTTTTTTTTATTTAACTCAATGAAAAAGTGGATTGCTCCTTCAAAAGCATCAATCGAATTCTTGTTCTTGTTCTATGTTGTATCAAAAACTCGATCTGATCTACAAGGCTAATATTTTGATTCGTTCAACTTGAAAATTACTGAATACACATATTTTTACGCTTTGACCAAATAATAACGACTGAGTAGTAAACTATATCTGACTAACATTTTCCTTCAAATTTACACTTTCAACCTTCAAAAAAAATTTAACCAGATTTATTACAAAACGAATCCTCATATACAGTGGATATTCCGCATAATTGGAACTCGAATCTCAGGCCTCTAATCAAAAGCTTGTGATTCTTTCCAATGGTCCATTTTGTGAAAACTCTGAAGGACATAATGTAAAAAGTTGTCAGTTTTTTTTTTTTTTTTTTTTTTTTTTTTTTGAAAGTTTTAAAGTGTTTGGATTTCTATTATTATGGAACGAGAATTTGGAGAAATATTGAGAAGTTTGAGGAGATTTTCTTAAAGTAATGTGCCCTACTCCTTGCTGAACAAGTAGATAGGTTTACTGGAAGATGAGGTGGAAAGTCAATGATCGATCATTTTGTGGCTGGGTCCAACTGCCTCGAAGAAGATGTCAGATTGGTGAATCGGCCGTATTATGGGACGGACTAAAGACAACAGTCGGCCACAACAAATCCTGTCGATACTGCTTCATTCAGTGATGGCGGGGGGGGGGGGGGGGGAGATCAGCTGTACACAAGAAGAAGTCCAGTTTGTGAATTTTCTTGAAACTTATGATTTTACCATATCCAAATAATTCTGATGGAGCATGATGTACCACTCAAACAAATAAGGCTCAAGAAACAATACAGGTTTTATGAAAAAGTACAAAAAAATGTTTATTTATTACAAGCTGGGTGATACATAATCAATTATTTCGTAATCCTCTTCTTTTGGTCTTCCCAAATCATCCGGACCTGGCAAAGGTGGTAAACGTCCTTCATTGTACTGGAAGTATTCCCTCAACTTATCCGGTGCCCTGTTTTCCCCTTTAGGATGAGCGTTATTCAATACTGGAACATCGACCTCTGGATCGAGACCTCTGGGTATGTAACCACCTGGCAGGAGAGCTCTGCCTTTCACTGGTGGGGGCAAGCAAAGTCTGTTCTGGCAGAAGTAGTCAGTCCTCCCGTCGCTGTGACACCAAGTTCCATCAGGGAAGAAAGTGTCTATTCCTCTGTCGTTGAATTCTTGACGAGGGGTGTACCAAGTGCCAGTCTTCATTTTACAATAGACAGCGCATGATTGCCACTGGCGTTCTGCAAGGAAATTTTAATTTAATTTTTAATTTATTTTATCATTGTTGTAGAACTGTTAAAAATAATCCATGGTGAATGAAAATTTAACGTTTTATGCAATTTAAAAAAAAAGGATCATCAAATGTAGTATATCTGATTAAAGAGATAATGAATTAATAATTTTTGTAATAGAATTTTCAATTCAAAGTAATTGATTTCAATTAAGTTAAGTATTCTTGAATGGAAATATTTTATATTTGTATCCAAAAAAAACTGTTATATTTAAAATGTATTTTTTTTTCTCCCCCTGGGAGCTTTAACCCTTCTTTGAATGATGATGGAAATTACCATCATAACATTAATGAACAAAATATTGTACTCAAAACAGGTGTATTGTAAATTGGTTGTTCCTGGTAATTTTTTTTCACGATTGTTGCATAATAAGGATCGTAACTGTCGGGAAAAAAATCAAATGTCACTATAATAATAGCGGGTATGAACTTGTCATTCCGCTGTTTGTTGTTGTTAGAAGAAGCATGCGATTTACTGAATATTTTTTATAGCTAATCAGAAATTGTTTATTTATTTATTTGCTAATAAAAGTTATAAGTTGTTACTGAGCTTAACCTGTAAGTGTGCATGATGATGGATATTTCCATCATACTGTTTTTAATTATTTTATATATTTATACTAGGTTTGTTTAAAACATCTTTCCTTTAATCTAGAGTATGAATTATGTCACCCTGATTTATTTCACAAAAAAAGAAAAAATTATGCAAAATAGGGGTAAAAAAATAAAATCTTTACGGGTATAAATAAAATAAAGTAAATTGTCTTTGGATGAAATTAAAAATGATTGAGATAAGATTTTAGAAAAGAATATTCTTACTTTCGTTATATTTCACTTGTACACCAACTGGAGTAATGTCTGGTACATATTTTGAGAAAAATTCGCATCTTTGCTTAGCATAATCCACTGGAGGTACATAATTTTTGCACAGCTAATACAAAATAGAGAATGTTTAGAAACGTATTAGAACTACGTATCATTGAAGAAACTAGTTACATAATTAGAAGGTGATGAATTTATATCAAATTATAGTGTTGATCAATTGCATTTTACGAACGATTTTCAGATTATGTGGACCTGTAACACTTTAAAGTTAAGTTGATAATTATCAATAATCCATACGTATGATCTTTAATGTGGAATTAAAAGATTGAAATGACTGGTGGCGATCTTGACTTTTAACTTTTTGAAAAGAAGTCAAATACGTTCGAGAAGAAGAAATATACGTTCGATGTGTTTCTATAGTTAGATTTTGGAACCTATCTTGTGCATCTTAAGGGAAAGTGCAATATGGATCTCAAAATATAGAAAAGAAAAAAAAGCTATGACTCGCAGTATAGAGTAAAACATACAATTAGATATATTGCATTATATTCACAGTTGCGTTTGTCTTGTGACTATGGCATCGTGGCAGTTGAACACAATATCGTATCATTTTCAATAGATAATTTTGAATTTTACACAGTAATAAATCAAGAAAAAAAAATATTATGGCATAATTCCACATCATAAATGATCAAATAAATAAAATAAAATAAATAACAATAGCAATAATTTCATTAAAACATTTGATAAATTTTATTTTTCATTTCTTTTTTTATAAACTAGGCTGAACAGAAAGAAGCAATGGTATTCTGTTATACTTACTTTAGAGTCATCACAGAAATGTACTCTAATGTTATCACCTTCGCAGTATTTTTCGGTATTTTGTGGCCTGCGTAGAATTAAAATATACAAGATTACACAGAGAATTTAAGCATTTTTTTTTTCTTTTTGAAAAAAAAGTGACTTGCATGTTCTAAATTTTAAAGAAATAATTATCAAAATCTTTGAAAATTAACTAATTAGATATGTAGCAAGTATCTGAAGACATCATTCAAAGTATTCTTTAGAGAGAAAAAAATGGAAATCTAAATAACTTTATATTTTACAAAATTTAAAAAATAAATCAAACGATGGTAATCAATAAGAAATAAATTCTTAATATGAATGTTGCTTACTTAGGGTTGCTGCAATACCGTTTATCTACGGTCACTGCCCTTGATTTCTTGATGCATCCTGATTTACACTCGCCTTTTGTCCAGTCTGACCATCCACCTTTGACCACCTTTATTTTTTCCGATCCCCAGGAAACGCATTCTCCATTTTTGCACCACTAAAGAAGAAAAAAGCTTTAAAAGCAAGAATAATGGCACCGCAAAAATATCTTTAATAAATGATGCAAAGTTGATTTCTATATATTCTTGTTAAAAATTATTTCACTGAATTTTCATCTACATTCATAACCATCTACTATGTGATAATAATGATATTTTGACTAAGACTGCCTAATAATACTTGTGGTGAAGAGCTTATAAGCCAGTTAACAGTTGCACTACATGAGCAATTGCTTTTGTATTGTGGTCATGTTACTGGGCTGCGAACCACAAGGTCCCAGGTTCTATCCTCGCTCAATTAAATTCGCCACATTGGTGACCTCGGACAATGAGCCTTCAACCTTCGTATAGTTATTATGGTGCCATCTACCCACAGCAACCCAAAGTCGTCAGATTCACTTGACGCAGCAACACAAAACTGTCAGACTCACTTGACGCAACAGCATCAGCAACCACACACTCTCGCCATAATGCTTGGCGCTACTCAAATGCGTACAGGTGCATTAGACTCAACAGCTAATGAATACATCACCACTCAACAGCCATATCGTTCATCTCACCTCCGACTCACTGGTGGGAGAGTCTGTGGTGAAGAGCTTATAAGCCAGTTAACAGCTACACTACACGAGCAATTGCTTTTGTATTGTGGTCATGTTACTGGGCTGCGAACCACAAGGTCCCAGGTTCTATCTTAGCCCATCTCAATTCGCCACATACTCTTAATATAATGATATCAAGTCTATCAAGGTGGCATACAAATGTTCTAGTCTGCACACCATTTAGGATGCTAGTAATCAAAGATGTTCAACATTTTTTTGTATAGCACAAATGTAATAAATCTAGAGGGATATATTGGCTCTAAAAAGGAATTACAAAAGTATTATGAATCTGAGAAAACAAGTAAAAAAAATGATAGGAAAGTTATTATTTATAAAAACAAATATTGGGCATTCTTCAATTTGAAATAGTACTTTTTGCCCCCAATTTGTCTTTCAATTTTGGAGAGCATGTTGAAACCCAATTTTCCTCAGAATTCTTCTTTAGAATTATCTCAGCCTTTGTCAATGAACAATTTAATAACTGAATTTCAAATCTCATAGTTTTGGCTTCATAAAGTGGAACAAAAGAACACTAAAAGAAATTAGATTCGGAAGTATTGGCCTACAAAATAGTGTACAATCACTATACACTATAGTGTTGTTATCTGGCCTACAAAATAGTGTACAATCACTATACACTATAGTGTTGTTATCTGGCCTACAAAATAGTGTACAATCACTATACACTATAGTGTTGTTATCTGGCCTACAAAATAGTGTACAATCACTATACACTATAGTGTTGTTATCTGGCCTACAAAATAGTGTACAATCACTATTTTGTCGGCCACTGGAGGAAATATAAAGCCCTGTATCATTTAGAAGAAAATATTGGCTAACTAATGCAACTCTGGGCGGTTTGTTGAATATGTTTACTTTTGGTCTTCATTGACTTCGAGTAATACTGCAGTATTCTCGAATGGAATGGGTTTCAGCAAGTCCTTCTGAATTAATTGGAAGGCAAATAGGCAAAGGATATTATTTAGAAAAAATCCATTTCAAGTTTGAACAATGTTTGTTGCTTTTTTATATTAAATTTATTCGCATTATTTCTTTTCTGTCCTTCGCAGTAAATGCTGTATATGAAGACACTTCAAGTTTGTCCTTCATACTTCTTTTAAAGTTGAAATGTAAGATCAAAAATTCTATGCGTAAGCAGTTTTATTGAAGAAGTCAAAAGCGATTCTAAAGATTGCATCAAACGGGCTCTAGAGCGTGATCCAAAGCTAGAAGACACATTGACTTAAGAATAAAAAAATCGGAAGAACCTATTTCGGAATGGATCGTGTCTATTTGAACAGATTTCATATGCAATAAGCATATTCTCATCGATTCATTTTGTTTTTAACTTTCCTCGAGTATTTCAGAGATGCTGAGATTCCAAGATTTTACAAAAAGGGGGAAACATCCGGAATTCTAACTATATCTCTCCTTGATACTCATTATTTGTTGAACTTAATATTAAATAATTCGTCTGCTGCAAAGCAATAAAACGAATATATATTTGATATAGTTCGCTAACTTTTAGAGAAATAATAATGGTAAATCTCCTACCTTTTTTCCACCACAAAAAGTTCCTTCCAGAGCTGGTCCTGCAGCATAATACCCTATCCTTCGAGGAGTCTTGCATAATGTTTCATGACACACCGACTATAGATAGTACACATGCAACGAAAACAGTTCATGATTTAAGAAATAAAGTACAACAAACTTATCAAAGAATTAGAGAAATTAAATGCTTACATACTTCTTTAACTCCTGAAAGTAAATTAATAAAACTTACACTTTAAAATGTATTTTAAAACAATAAAGAAAGAATTGTGAACAGATAAATGCATATTTTTATTCCATGATACCATCACCCTACATTAAAATACTTTTTAAAAAGTGTATTGTATATTGTTATTAGACCATTCGTGCTATGTTCAAAAACGGATACATTTTCTTCCAAATCAAATATCCAGGGAGTTGGCGAGAAGCAGAAATCCACGCAGAGCAAATCTGTGGATAACAAACACGGGCCCATCAAAATCTGTCCGTAATGAGTTAAATAAAATTTAACACTAAAATGCTCTAATGAAAGAAATGATGTATATAAGGTTATTTATTGTAATTTCACCATTACAAAATTGCTTTCATTATTTCGAATTTAATATTTTTCATTTAAATTTACTGTTAGGGAAATTTTATTTTCAATGGAATCAGTTCATGTTCATGAAACATAGTCAGTTTGGCTTTAGAATTTGCTGGAGAAGAAAATAAAGAGCAGTTAGGTTTCAGATGACATAGGCAGTTCTTCTTTCCATGTATTTATAAGATCATTCGCTTGTTATATTTAACAAGTATCACATATGACTCCATTTAAAACTTTAACTATGTTTTTATTAGAAATATAAAGTTCACTTTCATATGAAAAATTTACGAAGATATCGATGCTCAAGGTAGCACAAATACAAGATAAAGTCTCAGTATGTCTTATTGTATATTTAACCACATCTTGTCATAAGCTATACAGAGTAAGTCAAAATGAATACCCCAATTTCATGTGTTTACTACACAAAATGTAACAAATATATGCATCAAAAAATGTACATATTTGCAAAGATAATATAAGCAAGTTTTGAATGTACACCTCACAAATCTTCGACATACTCTCCTTTTGTTATATGGCATGCATCAATTCCGAAATGCAATTCTTGCCAACTGTATCGATATTTGTGTCAATGCTGGTGATAGCAGCTGTGATACGGGCTTCCGAATCTATTATGGCCGTTGAATTTGGAGGCACATAAGCGTGATCTTTTACAAACCCCACAGAAAAAAAGATCTCAGATGAAAAAAATCGCATACAGATGTGTTGCACAAAGTTCAGCAGGAATTACATTTCAGATTTGATGTATATCGCGTAACAAAAGGAACGCATATCGAACATTTGTGAGAAATGCACTCAAAACTTATTTATATTACCTCTACATGCATGTACATTTTTAAAGAATACAATCATTACATTTTGCGTAATATAACCTATGAAACTAAGGTATTCATTTTCACTTGTCCAGTATTATCTCTTGTCTTTTTCCGATTTGCAAGAGGCACAGTGGAATTGGAAAGTAAATAGATATGATGCTTGTAATCTTACATTAGCATGAATTGATTCCATTCTTAATTTAGCGATCTACCTTTAAAAAATATTTTTTCCATTATTCTTTACCTGATTAATACTTGGCTCAGTAAATTTTCTATACCCATTGCAGATTATTATAGTAAATTTAATTTTTTTTGTTTATTATTTATTTTTTAATCACGCTGCAAGCTTCTAATTCGGTATATAAAATAAAAAAATACCACGCATATTGAATAGTGTTTAAAATTCATTGATATAGTTTATGATCCCAGAATTTTTTGAAATCTTTATTCTTTAGTCTTATTCTCACTAACTGACTCTATTGGTTAAATAGTGGAACAGGCTGCTGTAAAAGTGGATAATATAGTGCTGGACATTAATCATCATGGAGCATACAACATTCATATTGGCAAATAAGCTTCATAAAATCCATTTAGTGTTAACGTTTCTAGGCGAGACATGTATTCTGTTTTTATTCAGAGGGCCATTTCCCTAACTTTATTAGGTGTTTTTATACATATGCATTTTATATTGGGTGTTTCTATGTATACATTTGCATTAAACATTTGTTCTATACTTTCTTTAGATAAAATAACAAGACTTGGCTTAGTTTTTGAAAACAGTTTTTATCCTTAATTTATGAACAAAAGCATATATTAAATAAAAATAGCAAGTTCATTATTTTTATGTACAGTCAACCCTCCTATATAACACTTAATCCATTCGATGTTGCAAACAACAACAAACTTAACAAAACAGAGATGTTTAGTTCAAGCGAAACTAAATGATGGAAATTTTATATATGAATGCCCAATTTTTTTAAGTGAAGCTATCCGGTGTCTTTATTGTTCGAAAGATTCAACAACTTTTATTGTCAAGTACAAAACTGCTGTGTGGAAGTATGGTTTATTGAAATTTCGAAAATAAATGCGGATTATTTAGCATCTAAACGAAGCAGCTAAGCTTTTCTCTGAATAGATGTTATTTTATCAAAAGTAAAGTACATCAAGAAAATAATACTTACTGAAAACACAGTTTCGTTAAAGACAGTGGCATCTTCATCCCTTAAGAAAATCTTGCACTGGTCGTGAGCATCCCACACCTGTCCAGGTTTCTCTTTAAACTTTTCGTGGTCTTGATCTTTCGAGGGTGTTCCTTGGGGTTCGTCAAACAGACACTTTTTGCTGAAAGAGTAATACAATAAAATGAAAATCCACCTTTATGAATTGTATAAATGTTAATTTGATTAATAATATTAATTATATAAATGTTGATGACAAAAATTATTTTTATGATGCTGTACAGTGTTTGGCACAGATCAATAAAATAATTAATTTCGTCTGTTATTTAAAACACGAACAATGTCCATGTATATATTTAATTGAAATTAGTGACACCAAAAATTATAGTGAAATTATACCTTAGAGACAAAAACTGAAACAAAGCAATTAACAGGAGAAAGAAAGGTGTATCAGTCACGAAGCTGACGTTCGCGCTGACTCTCTGAATGCACAACAAGCATCTCGAAAAATTAAGAAATAAACAATAGAGGAATAAGGCTCATGCTTCCATCCATATGTTAGTTTAAGTGTTAACATATGCATAAAATTGCAACAGAGCAGTATACATAGCTTAAAATGAGATGAAAAGGCACAATGTTGGATGAAATTATTTTACAAATTTGAATATTCTTTATCATGGTGGAAAATTCTAAAGCTGATAATAATGATGCTTATGGAGATAATCCTCAACCTATCTTTTTTGGAGATAATCCTCAACATACTGCTACACTTCTTTTTTTAAAGTACCACTTTATACTAAGTGTATAAAGTTTTTAATGTGAGATAATTCTCATCTTTAATTCTCATTTTATGTATATTAAAGAAAATGAAAGGATATAGGAAGAGGCTTACGGCTGCAAAGGCTACAATAAGCTTTTTCATATACAATTTTAGTACCCAATTTCCTCGTAATTAATCAAAAATTAAAATCACTTAGTAATATCAACACCGTTTGCTATTACTAAAATGGTTTTAATCATCATGCGTTTCAATTCTGGAAATCCCAGAAATTTTATTTATTTATTTCAGATATCGAACATTAGAAATTCCGAAATGTTAACTGCACCATAAATATATATATATATACTAAAATTATTATACTTTATCAACTTCAAAATTTTGCACCAAAAATTATTTTCTCTTTGAATTCTTTTGAGTCAAACAAAATAATGCCAATATTCATACTCAGTAATTAAACAAAAACTGGTCATGGCCAATCGATGAGATTTTGGTACCTTTGAGGTGCAGTTCTACACGAATTCAAATTTCTAGTACAAATTCATGTTAAGAGTACAGGTATGAGGATACCTTGAGACATTAAAATCAAAGATCAGACCGAAATGTAAAAAAGACCTTACCATAAAAAAAGTGCAAATTAAATATTTCTTTTGCAGCTTAGTAAAAAAAAAAAAAAAATTAACATATATTTCATTATTTCTAATCATCTTTGGTAATAAAACAGAAAAATTACCAGAAAATTTTTGAAACTCGAGAAGAAAATATTTCTTAATGACAAACTCACTCAGATTTTTCCAGAACTTCTGAACTGCACTTGGACCATGTAGTCTCCCCTTTCGTTCCTCTGCTAGGAGACATTACATGACCATTTGAAGGACACTTATTATTGGGAGGACCGTCGTGATACATTCCCAGACTGAAATATTAAATACATACTATCAGAGTTGCTATAAATTTAGTTAAAGCACAATATGTTATCAATATGCACATCGTATGCTACCAATGTTGATTTAATAGAAGTATGCTAAGCTGCGACAAACGGTAAACATCAACTGAACCAAATATTTTTCAACATAATTTACAAAAAGGGAGACACGACAACCAGATCTTTGGAGTTTTTTTTTATTTTCTGATATACGTAGTATAAAGAAAGTATAGTAATCGTCAAAAAATTCGAATTCAAGACTATGACAAATCTCCAAGTTTCAGACCAGACTGAGATCGAGAAAAACACATTTTTGGAAAATGTACTTCTGTCTGTGGCAAAGATAACTCAAAAATTCTTTGAGCTAGACAGATGAAATTTGGTATATATTTAAAACAAAATTTGTAAATTTCTATCAAATTTTGAATAAAATCCCTTCGGAGGAAGTCTGTCCGGTTGTTCGAATATATTTTATTTGGTATGTACATCTTTTCTGCAAGATTGACTTCCTTTATAGATATCCAGGCTATTTCATTTGTATTAAGATTAAATAATAATTTATTATAAAGTCAATTCATAATAAAATAGATCGTTGTATAAATTTATCCACTTACTTATGTCCAATCTCATGAGCAGCAATGTAAGTCGAAAGCAATCCTGCTGATGGATATGGTCGGCCGTCGTCGCTAGTTGTACCGAATTCAGTAATGACACATGCATGTTTCTTCAAACAGACACCTCCAACTGGCGCTAATCCTAATGATTGTAAAATGAAGAATAAAAATGCTATTGTAATTTTAAAATTATATTTAACTAAAATACATGAAATCTCCAATTTATCAAATTAATTGAATTTCAATTACTAATTAAGCTTAGAAATATATGCATTGCTCCATTTCTTTACACAAAAACAATGGTATTAAGATTTTCCATGGTTTAAAACCATCGCAAAAGTTTAAACATAATCAAATAAATCCAATTAATAGTAAAATATGCGTGTTCTTTTTTCTTGCCAGAATATGATGGTCAGAAATATTTATTATATATTTTAATATAGAGTTATGATTTTGAATCCAAAATATTTCAACTGATTAATTGGAAGATTTTGGTCGAGTAGTTTAGAAGGGCACGCATAAGTAATATATGGTCTTTATCTTGTACCAAAACATGTAATCTGAAAGTATATCATCAATTTCATTAATTCAATTAAACTAAGTAATTTCAAAAGCATTCCTCCTATATTGCTGAAAAAGAAAGAAAACTGATATCTTCATCAAGAAGAATTTCGCAAATTGAAAATTTTTAAAATGCTTTCTATTATAAGATATTCTGAAGGAAAAAAAATTCTTACCCATTGTTATGCCATTCTTTTTTCCCTTCTCCATGGCATAAAAATTTAACCTGAAATAAATATTTTATTATTGTATCTAAATTGATTTTTAATTTATTAATATCAATAGAATAACCACGGAATGAAAATGAAACTTAAATTTACATGTTAGAATACAAGTATAAATAAAATTATCCAGACAATAGATTTTAATTAATTGTATAATCATTATCAAATTTAACAAACTAGCAAAAATTGTCGCTTTCACTTTTTAGGCAAAAAGATAAAAAAGCTAAAATATTCCCTTGTTATTATTAAATTAAGAAATTGTATGCTTACTAGAGTTCTGTTAATTTGAAAATTGTTTTCAGATGAATTATTTTAATAAGGTCGTGAAAACTGACACAACATTCACAAACTGTATCTCATTGTCTTTCATTATTTATTTATTTATCTATTTATTAAAATTTCATAATTAAAATAATTAAAACTTATTGGAGTAATTTTACAAATGATTGTGCTTCAATTTTCAGCTGTTTACTTTTTTCAAACGCTGTAAGCAATTTCAAATCGATATTTATTAGGCAGTACTTGATAATAAATTCAAATATTTTGTAAAAAAAAATTACTATTTACACTGAAATAAAAACCCACACTGAACTATATAAAATAAACGGGACATAATTTTTAACACTGCCTAATATGTATATATCGCCTTCTACATTGAGCAGTTATTCTTATTCTTTTCATTACCATCATTATCTTTTGGAATTCAGATAAAAAAATTTATATTGAAAAAAATTATGTACCAATTTCAGTTTTGAAAATAAGCAAAGAAATTTAAGATACAAAATTTATTTTTTTGTCTAACAAATTTTAATTTAATAATCAAATCGGAAATTAATGTTTAATTTTTTGTATTTTTTAAATTTATTTATATAGATCGATGTAATTTGTTAAAAAATTAAAAATTATTATTTGTACAGGAGTGTGAATTTCAATTTTAATGAGTGAATTCCTGACCATATCCAAGAGATAAAGCAAATATTCATTTAAAAAATTCCTTTTTTAAAAAATTATAATATAAAAAAGAGGATTAACCGAAAAATATTTAAAATCATTCTGTTAAAAAAAAGATTCTGAGACTTATTTATTTTTTAATTTAACAGCATCAATTAAGATTATCGGATATATGCAACTCTAGTTTTAGACATTGTTTATTCTTGTGTACAGACGGCCACTCCGTTACCACTGAACAGTAGTTTTAGTGCTATATTAATTAATATAGCACTAAGTGAGCCTCGTCAACTTAATTTCGGAATTCGATGCTCATTTTAGTGAAGGAAAAAGAATATGGTGTTACAATAAAATATAAGATAACATTCCGTTAGATATTTCAAGATATGCTTTTAGATTTTTCCTGTCACTTAATGTAAGAAAAAAATCGTTTTATTACTTTTAACAATATGTAATTAATTTCTTATTTATGACAAAAAGCGAATAAAACTAAGAAATTATATATTCCTTCGAAAATATACAGACCAATGATTATCATGTGACTGTAATGTCATTTGAAACGATTCCATTACTTCATAAACTTAACAAAAAGTGAAGAAAGAAAAATTACCCGGATATATACAAGGCGAGATCCCAATGATTTGGATCGCTGTCTGAATCCGGGTTCTTTTTGGCTTGATATGCGCAGAAAGAATCCAAAAGCTTGTCTCTGTCACCGTCAGCATGAGGCAAATCAGACTGTAATAAAGGAATTCTAGTTATTGTAGAACGAGAAAATCAAAATAAGGTAAAATTCAAATTATCAAATTTTAGATTATCGTTGCCTGCATGAATTTTGAAATGGTAAGTTTTCCACATCATTCAAAAATAGCATTGCAAAAAGAATGGAAAGTGAAGGAAAAAGCCGAGTAGATTGTGACTGTGTCTATCACTATCGACCATTATAACTTTCCAGTTGCTTACATTAACATCCTTGTAATGCATGACATCGACTCTCATTACATTTCCCTCGGATTGGCACCTCGAAATGAGGAGGAGATGCTTGTTGGATCTCGCTACCCTGGTGGATACATAATTAGGTGGGGGATCTGGCTCCTCCCATCGATGAAGGGACTTACTTACTTCGGAAAAGGTTGTACCGTGGCCGGTGATGGCCCTTAGGACTCAACCACAGTTCCCGCCAATGTTGCTGTTGCTGCGGTCTGGTCATTCAGTATTCTTTATCTATGTGCCTTCTGGCGGGTCGGAGAGTCAGTGATATGACTTCCTGCTGATTGCGAGATTAGGCCCATGATAAATGATTTCCACCTGTTTTTGCAAGAAAAGAATTCTTCTCCAATCGTTACTTTCCCACAGACAACTGCGATACGCTGGCTCCATTCTCAGATGGCAGATTTCTGTGATACTCGATTGCAAAAACTTATCCCACGGTATGATAAGTATTACAATTCCGGTAGTTATGTTGTATAGGAGCTGAAATATTGCTGTATCTATTGTAATAAATCTTACCAGGTAATTGTGCTTTTTTATTTTGACAGGCTATGAGAAACTTCATTTCTGGATAACCCTCGTATATAGAGTATCCTCTCTAATGGTTGCCCATTAGCTAACATCTAGGCCTTTAGAGGTCTACATTTACTTCCATTTGAGAAACTACTCTAAATGTCATAAAGAATTATATTTTATATTCATTGAATCAACAGATATATTGCCGGCGTCGTAGCTTAAGGGTAGCGTGTCTTCCCCGTGATCTGGGTGTCCCGTGTTCGAGTCCTGGTTCGGGCATGCTTGTTGCTTGCCCTGTGCTTTATCTCTAAGTTGTGTGAATGAGCCCCCACCCCCTGTAAAAAGGGGTTGTGCAGGCTAATGTGTGTGTGTGTGTCACTTCATATGAGCTTGAAGTCAGACTTCTGCCTCTGGGTGCTCAGGGGTCTTTACCCTCAGAAGCTACTGCTCCCCTCTTCCGCTGTAAAGCGGACACGACGTCATCAACAGATATGTTATTAAAGGAATTACAAAATTTATATTATTTTATTCAGTTCCCTTTTCCATTTAATGTAATATTCTTGTCTCTCAATTATATTAGACAAAAAAAGTGTTCTATGCTTCTGAAATTAAAATCAGTCAAGAAGCTTTGGATATTACAATTTTCGATTTTAGACGATTTCAATAAATGTCTCTAGGAAGTTCCACCAGACACAACCTCCAGGCTAAAATTATTTTCTCTAAAGTAATGAAAAGCAAAGTTTCATAATTGCAAGGTTTTGATTGTATAATAGTGGAAATGATTTTGTTTGTTTGTTTTTTAAGTTATTTACTAAATGTGACTAATTGGTCCAAAAAATTATATAATTTTTATGATTGCCCTTACTGATTGTAACAATATAAAATATAATTCTTAATGTTCTTTAGAGAATTTTCCAAAATCGCTAAATGCTCTAAATATAAGCTAAATAATATTCATGAAGTGTATGCCTATCTCTAATGGTTTAGAAATTAGCTATTGCTCTATGATTAGAATGGATATACTGCAGGTTTAGTTCTTGTCTGTCAACCAATATTTAAATTAATAAAATTTAATTCTTTCTTTTTTTTGTCTTTTTTTTTTCATTCTTATATTTCCGTTCAAGAAATATATTTGTTTTAAATTCAATTTAAGAAATTTTTTTACAATCCTACGAATTTTTTCTCTTCTATTTTTGAAGAACTTATTTTGTTACTACTCCTATTTGATGTATCTCCTTTATTACACGAGTCGAAAACTCATACTTATGTAGAATTTTATAAAGATCTATTTTATGTTTATTCTACTATTACAATCACCAATTCTTACGAACTCTTATTCTTACAATCACCAGTTCTTACAAACTTTTATTCTTATAACACCAATTCTTACAAACTCTTTTTCTTACAATCACCAATTCTTAGAAACTCTTATTCCTACAATCACCAGTTCTTAGAAACTCTTATTCCTACAATCACCAGTTCTTAGAAACTCTTATTCCTACAATCACCAATTCTTAGAAACTCTTATTCCTACAATCACCAGTTCTTAGAAACTCTTATTCCTACAATCACCAATTCTTACAAACTTTTATTCTTACAATCACAAATTCTTAGAAACTCTTATTCTTACAATCACCAATTCTTAGAAACTCTTATTCTTACAATCACTTATTTTTACACTCACCAATACTGTGCAGTAAAATGTTAAATTAAGCCATTTACGAATGGAACAGGGTTCTCAATTTCACTCAAGTATTCACTTAGTTAATCTCAATGATCAACATGTTTGAAGATCTTCCAGTATTTTTATCTGTAAGTGTAGCCATTGAATCAATGACCAAAACAAAATCATCTTCATAAATTATTGTATCTTTGTAAATAAAGCTGTTGCCCTAATTAAAATATATAAAAAAAATTTACAATGTAGCATTTGCTTTAGTATTGTGAGGCTTATCGATCCTTAAGTACAGAAACGGAAGTTATCTTTTAAATTAGCAAGTTTCCCTGATGGCATAATCGAATATTAGCTGTGCTAACAACAATGATGAGACACATATCCTCGACGAATTATAGTTTTGTAACGGTCTATATTTTGTGTAATTCAAAGTATGAATTTTATTTTCTGAGGCGGCGCTGTCATTCAGGTTTACTGAGTATTGCATGACTGGTTAAACTATTTTTTTTTTTTATTCTCTTCTACCCAGAAGTTGGCGAATGCGACAAGTGCTTACATGAGAAGCAGCAAAACAAGTAAAAAAGATTCTCGCTTTTCCTGGGAATATAGTAAAAATTCGGGATCAAGTTACTGCCATCCAAATGACGACTACTTTTGACAGGAGAAAGGCTTTGAATGTTGATGACCTTAAGGTCTGTACCCTCAGTTCCAGTGTTAATATCGCAGCGCTCTATTTACTTCAGATGAATAGGATGAGAAAGAATAGCACTGTTATGGTTTATAATTCTCCTCTAGGACCCACCTCACATACGAGGATGAGAATAAATATATTTTTGATACACTGAATGTACTTTATAGATTGTACTGACTGATTAAAGATCCTACCACCGATGGCCTCAGTAAAATTTCGGTTCATGAGATAAACGTAATAGGTTTGTTTTGCGCAGCTCTGGTTTCTCATATTATCTGCTGCAATCTCGTTATTCAATCACTCTTTATGCCACGTGTGGTTGGGAATATATAATTTATAGTAATAATTTTGTTATCCCACAAAGGTACAACCAGATATCAACCTGGATATGGAAGGAGGAGAAGTTTCCGGTATTGCCTTTGATGGATATGTTAATAGAGTGGGGTCGAAATCCCTATATTCCAATGTCGGAAGATGACTCCAATGAAGAGGACTGAACAGTGATATTAGGACTCATCTTTAGTTCCCACCCCAGGGCTGTGGTGATACTTGAATTTCAAATCATTCCTTATACACTGGCAAGTCGAGGATAACTTTTACGTTTACGGTATAACCCTTTAAGACACTTTTTTTTCTAGTCATAGTATATTAAAATATTTTTAAGAATGAAATTGGCTTATGAAAATTGATTCTTTAACTTATTAGATAAATTTAATTTTATTAATTAATTAATTTGGTTCAGTAGCAAATCAAGGCACACTATTTTCTGTGAGATAAGGAACTGAAGCATTTGACTTTCTGTTTTATTGAAAAAAAATTTATAACTTATGCCAGCCTACATAACTTCCCATAAAGATTGAAGCATTTGCTGGGAAGCATACTTCCCATGGCCACAGAAAGGGTTAAAGAGATAAATTGCCAATGTTTCCTGATTTTCACATGTTATATGAAAGAATCAAATATAATAATGGGAATTTGTACTTACAGGTTGTTTCTTCATCACTTCCAGACGCACAATACTGATCTGGATTTTTTTCTTCAATGAAGGCTGTTGATATAATGCTTGCATCTGCAACAAACACCCAAAGAAATTTGAATTCATGTTAAAGTATTTTGGTCATATACACAAATACAGCATTATACTTAAAAATAACTATTTAACATTTAAGTGAAAAATAATGGAAGCTTATCATGAATGTTCATTTAATTGCTTTTAAAAAAATAAAAGAACAAAAGGGTGTGCAAAATAATTTTCTTTAATCCAATTATAATCGTTTTAATAATCGAATATAAAGCTTGGTAACATTTTTTTCGATTTTAAATTTGAACCAAAGACCATTTTCTTCATCTTAATAGATTATTCAGTTAGTGAGGCATTGCTCCATTAATTTATTCAGGCAACTTCAATTTATTTAATGAAACCTAACTGTTAGGGAAATCATTTCATTCTTCTGTCATGAAAAGAGAAGAATAACGATGGGGTTACTTATTCTTGTCTTCTACCGTTAGCAATGAAGAGAACAAGAATAGATAATGTTCTTTATACATGTCATAACATAATAGAATAATAAAGTCGCTCTATAAGAAACGGGATTAAACGGGAAACCTGTTGCCCACTTTCTAAAACATATGAAATAGGATCAAATTTTCGGAAAGAACCATAACATTAACTTCACAGAAGAGTGAAATATTAATGGCTTAGAAGAAGGAACCACCTTACAAGCGGTCATAAAGAAAATTCACTGGCTTATAACCTATATCGTCCATAAAGAAAATAATCATTTCTGAATTTTAATCCCCACATTAATTAAAAATAAAGCTCCGAAAGTGCATTTATGTCACCTCATATATGCACAAAACTAACTATCAATCATGCAGGCAAAGTATGCCTACTTGATTGAGACAACAGACAAATGCCTAAAGTCCCTTTGCTTTAGGGATACCTCAAGATTTTTTGTGATACTTTCAAAGTAATTTAACTTTGTAATTTCATTTGATTTATTACAGCAGTATTTTCGAATTAGACTGAAAAAATTGTTCCTAGGAGTTATTATTTTTCATAATTTGATCATTGAGGGATTTATTTTTCAACCAGTTGACTGGATTTCAAGGCAATAACTGTGGGAAATTTTGTATTAGAATAATTCTAATGTGCAGAAAAAATCTCCAATTTTTTTTAATCATTTTAGTTAAAATCATTCTTAAATTAAAATTCTTTATTCGCGACTTTTATGAAACCATAGATTGTTTTTTAAAAAAATATGAAAGGTTTGCTATGTTGGAAGTTTGAAAGAGGAAAGAGAATCATGAATTTTGTATTAACTAAGACCCTTGCAGAATTTAATCCTGCTCTTTTTGTACATATGTAATCCTGCTCTTTGTGAATATTTTGAAATTACTTAATCCTTTCGCATAAATTATTTGTTTGTATTTAACTGCAGCTTTCTAGATTAAATATGCAAATACGCTAATACTGACCTGATTTACAAAACCAAGAATAAGATCTACAAGTTGTTCTTCAGATTTAACGTGAGGTTGGAACATTTCGTAACCCTTTTGATCAAAGAATACGGCCAGTTCCAAATAGAGATTCTTGCCTTTTGCGTAACTTTCTTGCCTCTTAGTCTTTTCTTCTTTTTCTGGTGGCATTTCGTTCAAAGACTCATCGGACTCCGTTTTCATGTCGTCGAAATCCAAAGATCGCACCATAATGTCGTCATCATCTAATTCATATTCAGAACGAGGAGAAGGAATATATTGTTCGTCTTCCCATTTTTCTAGAAGAAAGAAACAGGACCATAACTTATTTTCATGTATTTTGTTTATTCATTAGCTTCTTGTAATATGTAGAGGGAAATTCTATAATAAATATTCTTATTTTAATGGACATATTGCTCAGGTAGCTGATTTTTACTTTCTCGTATACGAAGTATAGAGAAAGTACAGTACAAATGATGGACTGTACAAATGCTGGACTCGATGAAAGTGAGTACAAATGATGGACTGTACAAATGCTGGACTCGATGAAAGTGAGTACAAATGATGGACTGTACAAATGCTGGACTCGATGAAAGTGAGTACAAATGATGGACTGTACAAATGCTGGACTCGATGAAAGTGAGTACAAATGATGGACTGTACAAATGCTGGACTCGATGAAAATGAGTACAGATGATGGACTCGATTTTAAAAAATCATATTTTCGAAACTACTGTACATATTGCAATAAGTGATACATGAATTTAAAAAGAAATATAACAAGTTTTTTTCAGTTACAAAGGTTTGATGTCCGACCCTATTGTTACACAGCATACGTCCAATTTGTTATCCAATTCGTTTCAGACATTTTGTAGCCTTTTGTTTTGTCTATTATCTCTGAGGCAAGACATTGCTTATTTACCACCAAAGGTAAATAAGCAATGAGGGCTTAGTACAAATGTAGTACTGGGTGAGTACAAATGATGTCGATTCGGATTTTTTGGACCACCAATGCCGAAAACACTGCCAGAATTTAAATAATGTGTAGTGAAAGCTTATAATCCAGTTAACAGCTACGCTGCACGGGCAATTGCTTTTGTATTGTGGTCATGTTACTAGGCTGCGAACCACAAGGTCCCAGGCTCTATCCTCGCTCATAACCAAACCGCTGCATTGGTGACATCGGACGATGAACCTTCAACCTTCGTACAGATGTTGTAGCGCCCTCTACCAACAGCACCCCAAAGTCGTCAGACTCACTTGACGCAGCAACAAAAACCGCACAACGCTCGCCATAACGCTTGGCGCTACTCAAATGGGTACAGACGCAATAGAATCAACAGCTAATACATCACCGCTCAACAGCCATATCGTCCGTCTCACCTCCGATTCACTGGAGGGAGAGTCTGTAGTGAAAGCTCATAAGCCAGTTAACAGCTACACTGCATGAGCAATTGCTTTTGTGTTGTGGTCATGTTACTGGACTGCGAACCACAAAGTCCCAGGTTCTATCCTCGCTCAATTCAATTCGTCACAAACGCATTTGTGCAACATTCAGAACCATTGACAGAGTGATGTTACAAAATGTTTGGAATGAACATTTGTAACTCCTCATGCCAGGGATTATTCGCCAAGGATCATGCCATAAATTCAGTAAAAATGCTAAATTCACGCCAAAGGTTAATATTGCTTAACGGTCGTACGCCAATACCATGCAAGGCATTCACTGGAATTTCAACTTTATTAGAGAATATGTGAGAAACTGTTGGGTAAACCACTCCCGCTGGTTCTCTTTTATATTCTCTGCATTGCCCAAATTTCTTCAACAAAAGTATTGTTAATCTTTGAAATTAATGTAACTAAAGCACGAAAGTAATTAAAAAGTTTAACTTTACATTTTGTAATTAAAATTATTTTATCAAAACTCGTCGATGTTCAATTAAATTTCTTTACTAAAATCAGAGGAAATGTTATATCGTGAACTTACTCAAATATTTATAAAATATGGAGGATTTAACAATAAAAAGAATCGAGTAGAGGTTTCGGATCTAAGTTTTTTGTCCTACAAAAGTTTGAAATAGATCTACAATTTTGGTATAAAACACATAAGTTTCATTTGTTGGGGTGTATTTTCGCATTTACAAAATTCATTAATAGAATAGCCAACAAGCATAAATAGTCGGTCTGAAATAAAATTTGAATAAAAATCCGATGATAAAGATCTATAATTGTGGATACAAATTTATTAATTAATTTTCATCTATCTAATGTATGTTGGTTTTGTTCTTTGGAATATATAGATGCTAAAAAAAATCTCAAAGACCAATTTCATACAGTTATAATATATTTATATACTACAAAATATACAAAATATATTTATTCAAAAGAGTTTTATTAAATTTATTATTCAAGTTAAATTTTATTTATACAAATATATACATTCTTGCCAAATTTATTTGACTCGCTCATATCGTTGTTAAATTATTGTGTTCATAGATCTTCAAACAGAAATAATTCCAAAAATTATTTTTTTCGGATATAAGAAGATTAAAATGTTGAGATTCAACAAAATTTTGAAATCCAGTTCTTTGATTATTTCAATGTTTCCTCTTCATATTTTCGTTTGTAAAAAAGAGAAGACTTTCTTTCATCCAATGAAATATGTAGTAACTAAGTAATTGTATTAATTATTGAAAATTAATTTAAAAAGGAAGAAAGATAGTGAAATAAATATGAATCGTGACACAGTTAAGGGATTAACCTTTTCATGGAATATTTTATTATTTGTATTGTTTAAGTAATAAGGTTTGAAAAAGTTGATTAACTTTCTTGGTACATTTTAAAAATAAGCATGTTGCTATTTTTTTTAAAAAAAGCAAAAATTATTATACAATAATTGATTATCAAAGATGGAATATATTTAATTTATCGTACTGCTATTTTGCTTTTGTTTTTACTCATTTAATTTTTTTTTAATTTTTTCTTTATTTGATCCTTACATTGGGGGTCATTAATGTTCTCTGTGATGACTTTTTTTTTGCTATAAATTTTATATCAATATTTCCAGATTAAAGTCAAATTAATATTTGAAAATAATTAAAAAATTGGAGCAGTTTAACTTATTTTAATTGCAGACCTCATCATCATCATCATTATGCTCTTTGTCCTGAAAAAAGTTATTTTTAAAGAATGAAACAAATCATTATTAAAAGAAAAGAGAAATTGTTTATTAAATTAAAAAGGGCAAAATTCAAATAGTATTTCATATGCATTTACAGAAAATTCTTTTTCCTGCATTTATAAGTATTCATTTTTTTTTTTTAATTTTTTATAAATTAAAATGGAACGAGCCGAGATTTTTAGAAATTTCTATTTACTCTGATGTCAGTCACCGCTAATGTTTAGCTTATTTTGGCTATATTATTGATTATTCTTCAAAATATGATGGATGACCCCCCTCCCCCCCAAAAAAAAAGTTTGAAAGCAGCAGCATTTAGAAATTGTGGATGGGAATATTGTTACCCAGAGTGGAGACAGTTGGCGCTAGTTGTCTTAGATCAGTCGATCGAGCAGATAGTGTTAGTAGAGACCTGAAACAGCGACAGTAATGCCAAGACGTCTAGAGAAGTGGTCTCGCACAGAGGTGCGAGCCGTGGTACGATTTCTATGGGCCAAGAATGTGTCCCCATCGGACATTCACAGACAAATCGCTGAAGTCTACAAGGGTGAAGCAATGAGTAGACAACAGGTGGCGAAATGGTGCCATTCTTAAGCGGGCAGAGAGATTGCTGGAAACGTTTAGGTGGGAGGTCTGGAGCCACCCCATATACAGCCCCGATTTGGCTCCCAGTGACTATTTCCTTTTCCCGGCATTGAAGAAACATTTATCCGAAACAAGGTTCACATCAGACGGTGATGCTCGAAAAGGTGCTGAGAACTGGCTCAATATCCAGAGACCTGATTATTATTAAGACGGGATAAACAAATTGGTCCAGAGGAGTGATAAATGCCTCAACAGGTTTGGTGATTATATAGAGATGTGACCGCCATATATGTCTCTTATTTACCATTTGTATCCTGTGTCTGTTGTTGATAAAGCATTTTTCCTTTGCCTTTTTTTTTTTTTTTTTTTTTGATCACCCCTTGTACAAAGTATTTTTCTATGCATTTGAAAAGTGAGGTATCGAAAATTTTGAAATGAAGTATTTACCATCCGGAACAGACAATCTCTTTTGATTCGATGGTTTGAAAACTAGATGAAGCAGATCTTCTTCGTGATGGTTAGATCGCTTATCTGGTAGAAGACTTATTCCTAAAATTTCAGCTAAGTCTTGATCAACAGGTTGAATCTGAACGCTTCCATCTGGCAGCATCAGAAGTCCAGACTGAAATAAGAAGTTTTTGCAGAAATTTCACTTTTTTTTTTTACATTAATAACTTTTGTTATACGTATTTTTATTAAGGGAGTCCGGGACACATTTTGAAAAAAAATTTATTAATTAATTTAAAATTTTGAAATTTTTTGTACTGATTAACCATCTTATTAATAAGCAAAATCACAACACAAAAGTTTTCAAAATTTTTTTTAAACTTAAAATTTAAATTTTAAAAAAAAAAAGGGACGTTGTTTTAAATCGATATAACTCAAAATATTTCTGATCAATTTTCAAATTTTTTTCATTAAATCAAACACAAATATATATTCTTTCATTTTGATTCGGCAATTTAAAAAAATATTAATTTTAAAAAAAAATTTTAAAAAAATCTTGGGTACTTTTTTTAAAAAAATTCATATCTTGAAAAGTAAAAAAAATTTTTAAATTTGCTGAATCAAAATTAAAGTAAATAGTTTGAAAAGTATGTGTTTCAAATTTCAGACCTCTATCTTTATATGATCTGGACTTATATCAATTTGATCACAACAAATAATGAAAAATCGCAACATGGTTAAAAATGCGTTTAAAGTTTAAAAATAAAATTTATAAGAATTAAAACTATTTAAATACCTTTAAAAGCTCCCAGATGCATAAGAGACACTTCCCTTCCTCACAAGTGTTTGGTTTAATTAAAAATTTATTTCCAAAAAAATCAAAAATTACGCTAAAACAATGCCAGGAAATGTCTTTTTACATTTAAAGAGATGAAGTTGCCATGGCAACGCCTTTTTGACAGTTGGAATTTCAAAGCAGTGGTCAACAAAAATTATGATATCTCTCGTTCTAATTAAGATAGAAACATGATTTGAATGTTATTTTAAGCAGAAAAGCATGCAGAATTTTTTCAGCTCAAAAAAAAAATTTCGAAAATTTGACGATTTATGTGTCCCGGACCCCCTTAAAAGGAAGAAAATTTAATACGAAAAATTATATTAGAAGTACAACTTTAGCTCATTAATATATTTTGATATTCATATTTTTACTAAAAGAAGAAAAATTAATAGAATTGAAAAATGTGTAAAACTTTATTAGAAATGTCATTTTAGTTCACTAATAGATACTAGTACTCATATTATTATTAAAGGAAGAAAAATTAATACAAAAATGTAAAAAATTACAATGTATACGAGTATTTAGAAGAAAACTTCTGCATAACAATTTTTACGAACATTAGTTTATTTATAATATATATAAGTGTGTGTTAATTAAAATCTATGTGTACTTAGTATTATATAATTAACTCTCTGACTATTATTTCACTCAACTATATTTCTTATAATTCATTCTTGCGAACATCTTATAGCCTTTGAAGTATATACAACTTTAAAATCGATTCAATAATTCCATCCTTATAAGAGTTGTATAAATTTAAATAAATGACTTACATTTTTTGTGAGAATTTTTCATTAAAATAAAAAGTTAGTTTTGATATTATTATTTTCTTGCAATTTTCCAAATCTGTCAAAATACAAACTGTCTAAGATACAACAGTTTTTGAAAGTTCAGTAAACTATGCAAATGAATTGTTTCTTACAAATTAACATATAAAAAAATGGTAAAATAATAGTTGGAGTTACATAAAATGTTTATTAACTAAATAGCCTTTATCAACTATTTTACATGATTTGATAGAAACATTTTAAGAAATTAAAGGTTAGGACTCATGGAGCTTTTAAAGTTAGTTTTCATTATATATATGTTTGTTTAAATTTGTAAGATTTCTTAGTAACTAGATCCCAATGCATGCATAATATAATTATTCTAAACTACCTCAGACGGCCTCAGATTGAAATAGCTGAATTCGTAGCTATAATATCAACCTACCAGGCCTTTAAGAGAACTGCTGCTGCAACTGCTTACTGCAGCTGCAAAGCTACCATTAGATCCGATGTAGTGACAAACTGGAAAGTAGCTGGTGTCCATCTCTTGTTCAGGTGATCCTTCACCTTCAATTCTGATGGCCTTGAAAGAAGGTGCGAGAAGCCGGTTGTTCTTCAGAAGTTGCATTTGAACAGTGTGCCCGAAAACGGACTCGGTGGTAATATACAAATCTTGACCTTGTTCGGCTGGGGTCCTATGAGATATCTCATGGGATGATGGGTATTCGTTTGGCACAGATCCGGATTTTCTCATTCGTATCTTGACAAATTTGTACTCCGGAACTGCAAAATATTCCAGGCGATATAAATTCAATGTTTATAAAGAATAAAAAAAAATAAGAGGTGTGTATATTGTTTTTTACTTTCTTGTATAAGAAGTATAGAGGAAGTATTGTAATCGTCAAAAAATCGAACTCAATATTCTGATTAATTTTCACTTTTAAGACACATTTTTGGAATTATGCCTGTCTGTGAACACGATTTTTATTTGTACTCAAGTGATTCATGTGAAAAACGTGAAAGACTTGATTATTTGTACTCCGGAACTGCAAAATATTCCAGGCGATATAAATTCAAAGTTTATAAAGAATAAAAAAAATAAGAGGTGTGAAAAGAGGTTTTTTACTTTCTTGTATAAGAAGTATAGAGGAAGTATTGTAATCGTCAAAAACTCGAACTCAATATTTGGATGAATTTTCACTTTTAAGACACATTTTTGTTTGTACTCAAGTGATTCATGTGAATGACGTGATTATGGCAGCACGACGGGAATTAGCAGACTTTAAACGAGGAATGGTAGTTGGAGCTAAACGCATGGAGCATTCCATTTCGAGAGTCTTCAGGGAATTCGACATTCCGAGATTCATAGTGTCAAGAGTGTTCCGAGAATATCTAATTTCAGACATAATCTCCCACCATGGACAACGAATTGGACCGAGATGAGCGATATTTGGGTAGAATTTTCAATGTTAACAGACATACAGCACTCCCTGAAATAACCATAGAAATACATGATGAATGATGGACGTGGCAAAATTTGGCCTTAATGGGCTATGACAGCGGAAGACTGAACGAGTATTTTTATTAACAGCGCGACGTCGCTTTCAGCGCCTCTCCTCGGCTCGTGATCAGATCATTTAGACCCTAGATGACTGGAAAACCATTACTTATTCTTATAAGTCACGATTTCAGTTAGTTAAGAGCTGACGGTAATGTTCAAATGTGGCGCAGATCGCACGAAGCCATGAACCCAAACTGTTAACAAAACATTGTGCAAGCTGGTGATGGTTCCATAATAGTGCATGGAATTGACTGGGTTCTCTGGCACAACTGAATCGATCATTGACTGAAAATGGATATATTCAGCAACTTGCTGACTAATTGCAACCGCTCATGGGCTTTATGCACCCAAACAACGATGGTGATCTTATAGAAGACAATGCGATATGTCACCGGGCCACAGCTGTTTGTGATTGGTTTTGAAAAACATTCTGAACAATTCCAACGAATGATTTAGCCACCTAGATCATCCAACATAAATATCATCGAGCATTTATGGGATATAACGGAGATGTCAGTTTGTGCACAAAATCCTGCACCTGGAATACTTTCGCAATTATGGACGCCTATAGAGACAGCATAGCTCAATATTTCTGCAGGAGATGTTCTGCAGGGGACTTCCAACAACTTATTGAATCCGTACCACTTCAAGATGCTGCACTTTACCGGGGAAAAGGAGGTCCGACACTTTATTAGGAGGTATCTTATGACTTTTGTCACCTAAGTGTATGTAGTAGTGATATTTCAATGTAAGTAAAAAATATATATATTAAAAAAATATATAAAATAAGAACGGAAAACTTTTTCTTGGTTCCTTACTAAATTACTACTACTGATTTTTTTTAAATTTTTTTTTTGGCACAGTGAAACTTATATAATATTTTGAATTATATATATTAGAAAATGGTTTCGAAAATATACAACTTAATATCGAATTTTTATTCTCTATTCATTTATGGATTAATATTTTGATTACTTTTATTAAAATGGAATTCATAAGATATTTCGAATTGAAAATCTAATCAAGAAAGAATTTCTTTTCATTTTGGGAACTCATAAGCCAACTATTGCATTTCTAATGATATGTTAGAATTAATCATCGATTATAATTTATGATAAGCTTTGTTGTTCTTTAATAACTGCCATGAAGTGTGTGTTATTTATAGTCATTTGAAGATTTTATTTATAAAATATTTTTTATATAACAGCAACACGATTTCGCTAATTAGTTTATACATATTTAACTCATTTTTTAATCAAATAGAACAACATCAAAGAAAAAAAAATTTGGCTGATTTTGAGAGAAAAGAAACTTACCTTCGTCATAATTATGCACAGAAAAATACTTTTTAAGCTGGTCTTTGTTCAAACGCTTATGAATATCGAATGATTGTGGCTGTAAAATGAAACTAAACTTATTTAATATTTCAATGTTTTCTAGAAGTTATATGCTAATTAAATAGTAATAATTTTAAAACGGATACTTACAAAACATGACGCTATGATGAAATGAATAAGTAAAAATGAGAGAATATGTTTGGTATGCTTCATGATGAAAATCTCGAGAAAAATTCCTAAAACAAAATCATACATAATAACTTTTTAGCTTAATTAAAATAAAATTCAGTAGAAAGGGAAAACAGGAAAAAGGCAGCATTATTTTTTAATTCCCAAAGTGAGTTCAGCGAATTTTTAAATTTGAAAATAAAACCCGAAAATAAAACTAATTAATTTAGTAAGAACAGACAGCACTTGTTTTTCATTATTTCTTTTTAATTTTAGTATAAATTTTGCTTTGAAATAAGAGCGACCATGTTTTCCTCAGAGACCTTACGTTCACTATTTTATATTTAAAGAGCATAATAATAAAATCAGGATTTTATAAATTATCATTTCTTTGAATATATATTGAACAAGTCTTCTGTTTTCTTTTCAAAGTATAAATATTTCCTCAAATGATGAGAAATGATATATAAAAAAGGCAACACATAGAAGCTTCTAAATGCAGCATCCCGCCCATTAAGGTGCAAATATTTCTAAGCGTTTTTTGAAATTAAACCATCCGTTTATGTATGTGTAGTTTTATCTTAGATTATGTCAGATAATTTTGTGAAATGGCCTGTAAAGTGCCAACTTACACTCAAATACACACACACACACACACACACACACACACACACACACACACACACACACACACACACACACACACACACACACACATATATATATATATATATAATATGCAATGATAAAACTTAATCGAAATTAAATCCTAATTAATTTTCTAATTTCATCTTAATTTAGTCCATATAAACTCTATTCTAAAATGGCCTCTTATATCCTGATCCAATTTCGCTTTTTTTTTATTTAATCAGTGCTACTTGCACTTTATAAAAATGTTTACTTTTGAAAGTTCTCAGGCTCCGAGTAAAAGGATAAAAATCCTTAAGGTCTTTTAAAGATACCTAATTTCCCTTTTCTAAATCGACAAGTGTCAAAGAAATCCCTATCAAAATCCCATAGTATAAAAAATGTCGGACTTTTTCACTCTCTCGCTCCTGTATCGCGATGTAAACCGACGTCAGCTTCCTTATTATTTATTGTACTTAATATGCCTCCCGGATGAAATAAATCTAAAGTTTTAAAAATTCATAAATGTTTTTCCTTCGGCCACGAAAGTGCTAAAAAATTATATATTCATATATAATATTCTTTTATTGTTACAAGAGATACTTATGAAAAAAAAATGCGCAATATTATAACAAGATTTGCTCATTTAAAATTAAATCAAGGCAATTCAATAAAAAAAATTATTTCATCTTTTTTTTTAAAAAAAAAAAAAAAAGATATTTTAGAGTGAAAATGCATGATAATTTGGTAAGAGTAACAGAAAAAGAATAAAATGAAAGAGATAAAAAAATGAGCTGAAAAAGGAGTATAATTGACAATAACGCATTTTTCAGAATAATTTATACTGAATTAATACTTAATTATAAATTATTTACAACTCCCTTAATTTAACTCAATTTATAACTCAATACTTAATTATTAATAATTTATAACTCTAAGTTCGCCTTTTAAAGAATAAAATTATTTTATTAATTTAAAATAATTAATTAAAAAATAAATTTAAATTGATAAAAACAAGAATATTGTACTATAAATGAACATAATTAGAATAAAAAAGAAGTCAGAAAGGGAATTCAATGTTGATGATAATCATTTATCGGATCAAAAAGTTATATAATACAAATTTCAATATCTTTCAATTTGCTGCGTAGTTTTAGAGTGTAAATTCAGAATTTGTCTATACAGATAAAAATATCACATTTTCTTCACTTAACTTTCTTGCATACCTTCATACATGTATAGAGGAAAGTAGGGGAATCCTGCGTACCTAAAGGCGCTTCGTAATTGTAAATTGAGTAATGATTTTTCTCTGACCATTTCAATATTCTTTTAGTACAACCATTAAGTTCGAAATGGGATCAATTATTCTCCAACCAGTTTATTTTTCTCAAAATAACCAATTTTCTGAAAAGTATCTTTGGACTGTATTAACCCTTATGACGAGAAATACCACGCAGCCTTTTGCATCGTTGCCATTCTGCGTCTTCTAATTCTTTTTTCGACTAATTTGTCTTTCAAAAATTGCTTGTAAATTTTAAAAATATTTTTCTACTTCCTTTGTAAATCAGCGACAAGGTTTTTGGTTCTCTTCTCTTTTCCTCTTCTTCTTATATTGTTTAAAAATAGATGAATTGAATCAAAAAATAGTTTATTCTAATGTAAAATGGGAGGTTTGACAATATTTATTGATGCAAGTTACTTTTATGGCTTTGAAAAAGAATCTTATCTTAAAAACTAGTGACCCAAAAAAATCGTAAGAAAAAAAAATCGATTTTTTTCCATAACTGTGAAACTGGGACTTGAAAAGGCTTCTTCAAACCTATATACCTTTCACCATGTATATTCTAAAACATTCCGTGTATGTTGGTCATTCAATACAGTTTCCCGCACTTTTTACTACAGAAAACAGTTGTGTGAAGAATTACCCCACTTTCCTGTATAAATTACTATATATAAACAAAAAAATAATTTTGCTTAAATATTTTACAATTAATTTTTTTTTTTTTTTTTTTTTTACTGGTATCAACAAAATCTACTAAGTTGTTCAAAATTGTATTTTTAACAGACTATTTATCTCTGCTATCGATTGATTCCATTAGTTTGGTGTTTTTCAGAGAAAACTTCGAAGACATTTCTGTTATTCACCATAAACGATTTTTCGATGTTTTAAAATACGAAAAAGGAATTTTATTCAATGATTCCATTTAAATTTTTTTTTTCTAATTTTTCTCTGTTTCTCACAATTTTTCTATATATTTTTCAATTACATCCACAATAACTTATAACACTACAAAAAAAATGTATCTGTTTATTTCTTGATACATTTGTTCACGAATTTTCAAATGGAATTACAATATTATAGTAAATATTTATTGACTTGAAATCTAAGAATTTCACAATAAATATTTTTTCAAATATGAACGAAGCATTTACAAGAAAAATACATTTTAATTACAAGTTGTCATCTTTAATCGTATTCTCGTTTTTTTCTTTCTTAACGCATGTTAATTCATGGTGTCCCACAAGGTCTGCAGATTCTAATACTTATAGATTCGTATAGAACACATCAAGAAGAGTATTTTGATTTGTGGGGTCCCCAAATATAGCGTCATAGTCGAATTTAAGTCGAAAGAAGCTTGTCATCATAATCATTGTGCGACATCCTGTATAATTAACATAGCAATTTTTTTAACTTTAGTTAAAGCCTGGTATATAAGTGTTATGTTTATTATATTATATTATGTTTAAAAATAATTTGAAGTTGGAACTTCGAAATCCTTTAAAAACTAGGCTTTAAGCCATCTCTCTATGTAAAAGAATATAGAAACAATAAATATAATTAAAACACTTTCTATTAAAAAAGAACTTTTAGCTTTTATAACAGCTCACTGAATTCGTGATTAAAGCTTTCATACGAGTCTAATCCAATATAAAACTGTACTTACGTAGTAATATTTGGTAACTAAAAATTTTATTGCGTCTAGAGCTGAGAATTAAGTTAACGAGATGATAAAAAAATCAGTTTTTGTTTTCCACTTTTAAAAACCTTTTTATTTTTCAATTTAAAAAAATGTTAAAAAATACTAAATACTAATTTTTATCTCTAAATGGGCATCTTTTTGATTTCAAATAACCATATACACCATAATAAAATATTTTTCTATTTTTCAATCCCTGCCCTTTCGTCTGACTTCTTAAATGAGAATTTTTTTATAAAGTCTACATTTGTCTTTGCTGGAAATTCCTTAACCTGTTTCAGATTTCTAATGATATTTCATGTCCAGAAATGATAGCTAAGTAATAATTAATTTTCACTCTAAATTCTTCTTAAATGTATATAATAAGCATTTTCATATTAATTGTCTAAATTAGAGTTTCCAGATTTTTTTCAGATACCTCTATTTTTAAGCATAATGCTTACATAACAATTGTACCAAGTTCTTTTATTTTAAAGATAAATAAATTTTCATAAATTACACAAGTTACAACTTATAAAAATTAATTAATTAATGATTGGAATATTATTTTTTAAAAATGTCTAATTATTTTTTTAATCTTCTAATATTTCAAGAAAAGAAAAACTTTGAAATATGGCAAAAGAAGTATCAATCGATCCATTTAATTATTCGATTTTTTTTTTTTTTTTTTTTTACTAAAATTTTTTACACAACGATTTTGAAATAAATTTTTGAATTTATAGAATTTGCTCTATATTGCCTATATTGATCGATTTTTAGAAGATATTGATCTAATTAAGATAAACAAGAACTTACTACTCCTATAGAAGATAAGGTTTTCTTGATTCTTCAAATCCCAACGATCCTTTTTCAGTCCATGAGACAATTATGATTGGAAGCGAACGCACTCGCCAGGTGAAATGTAGAAACCTGTTGAATCGACGCCCCTTTAATATACAGGGCACTTTTGTTAGAGGCGCGGCCTTGTAGACAATACATGCGGGTAGTGTCTACTCGTCTTGTAGTTCGTGGTGTCTTCCCCCTCTTCTCATTAACACCACCATGTTGCAAGTTCTTTGTCTATTAAGAAACGGTTGAAGGCCATGAAACAGTGGTGTAAGTCATCAAAGCCTGCGTTTGCTTGTATTTTTGTCTTCTTTATTTGGTTCAATGTCAAATCAGATTTCACCGATAAGGTTATCAGTTGATTGATGCTTTTACTTTAGTTATTTTTGCCCAAAAAATTTATCTTGCAAATGTAATGAATTAAAAGAACAGTAATAGAATCATCTCGTTAAAATGTACCATAATTGTGCTAAATCATTAAATATTTGTTTTAATGTAATTAATCAGGAACAGATTTGCAATTGGGAGCTAATTCTGACAAATAAGATTTAAAATGTACCTTTTTTTTTTCGAAAAACATGATAGAAAAATATAATGCTATATGTTTCAGAAATTAATCATTGTATTGAAATTACCAAAGCAACACAATATGTTATAAATAAAATAAAGCGTTATTCCGATTTATAAAATATTATATGATATTTCAGATGCTATACAATATCGTATAATATTGTGCAAAATGATTCTTATGCTGTTGGTTGTCAGACGTATGATAGAATTCAGAAATGGCCCAATTTTGAATTACAAAAGAGTAAAAACATTATTCGGCAGTTTGAAACATTTAAATTAATTAACAATTTCTAAATAGCATATAGTTGCTACATGTTAAAGGGGAAAAAATCATATCATTTTGAACTTTTTAATTGAATTATTTGGAAGAAATTAACAGAATAATATATAGGTGAAATATTCGAGATACTGAATTTATGTGAACTGCATTGTGGGAAATAAAGTTAAAACGTTTGAAAATATAAGTGTTGTTCTTCAGAATAAAAAGATTGTTCTGGATAAATTTTGCACGGAAATAAATACTCTTTGGATTTTATTTCAAATTTTAGAATACAACTCTTTTCAACGCAAAGATAGAATTATTGTATTTTTTGAACTGAATTAATGAAATCATATGGTAGTAAAATTCTTCTACATAAATATTACATCCATAAGAAATTAGAATTATGAAATTATTATTAAGAAAGTCAGTGAGCAGTTTGTCTTTAATTTCAAATTAATATTTAATACTTCACATAGATTGTAAGTCATAGCAATAATTTTTTAGAACATCAACTCAATTTTGCTCCTTCAAATTTTTTGTTCGTATTTTTGATTATAAGTTATGTTACCTTCTATTATACGTTTTGTTTAAAGTACAACTTGAAAAACAATAAATGAAAATGAATTCGCTGAATACATCATATACAACAGTTTAAACTTTTAGTGAAGGTTGCTTATATACAGTTTGTAAAAATTGCATTTTATTTATTGAAAAGAAATGGAAGCACAATTATAAAGAAGACTGTTGTTAGACGAATTCAATAGATATTTCAAGAAACTCTGCGCTATGGGTGATGAATCAACAATGAGAGAAATTTATTGCTTTAGTCGCCTGTTAATAAACTTTCTACAGTTCTCGATTATTTCTCTTGAAAAAAAAAACACCTGAACCAGAAGTTATGGTTCAACCACAATGTACTCTAATAGAACCGAAGAATCTTTCTTGCTAATTTCGTTATACCAAAATTTGAGAATAATAATACAGGGTGTTTATAAAGTCCCGGACCCATTTTGATGTTTAATAACTCGTAAAATAATAAAGATATAAACAAACTTATGGCATTTATTGATGGAATAACTCATATATTTTCCTTTTCAGGTTTGAATATTTTTACTTTTGTAAATATCGTCTGCACGTGTGGTTAATTTCAGATAATTTCATTTTCCAGTCTAAATATCTGTACTTTTCTAAATATCGTCTGCTTATTAATTGCATTTTTCTCTCTTTTGTTTTTGGCAACTATTGCAATGTTATGTTTACTTTTGATGTGTTTGTTCTATGTAGTACTTTTGTATGTGATGTTTTATTCTAGCGGATATTAAGGAGAATGCATACACCACAAGAGAAAGCACAGATTTTATGGTGGTTCATAGAAATGAAATCGATAGTGCAAGCACAGAGAAATTTCAGAAGAATTTACCAAAAAGATCCTCCATCCAAAAACAGCATCTTGCGGTGGAGAAAGAATTTTCTAGAAATTGGAAGTATCGAAGATAAGAAATGTTCCAGACGTCCTTGCACAAGTGATTTTGATGTTGAGCGTGTCAGAGAGACATTTTTACACAATCCTAGAATATCTGTGAGATCAGCCGCAACAGAATTGGATATCCCAATTTCGACGGTGTACAAGGTTATTAAGAAAAAATTAAGACTGCATGCATACAAAGTTCAAATTGTTCAAGTTTTGGAACCGAACGATAGGCCTAGGAGGATGGCCTTTGCAACAGATATGCTAAGGAGGATAGAAGATGCTGCTGATTTTTTGAAGAGCATAATGTTCTCCGATGAAGCATCCTTTCATGTTTCTGGCATTGTTAATCACCATAATGTGCGCAAATGGCTCTGTGGATGCCGACATGCTTGTCGCTACCTGGCGTGAAATTGACTATCGACTTGATATTCTCCGTGCGACGAAGGGGGCACACGTGGAAGCTCATTGACAAGGGTCATGAAACTTTTTGAGTCTATTTAACCATTTATGTTATTAATTTAAATCTATCTTTATTATTTTATGAGTTATTGAACATCAAAATGGGTCCGGGACTTTATAAACACCCTGTATATTGTAAGTTTCACTTTAACCAGTGATCAGTGAAATGTTTCATTCAATTTCATAAGAAAATTGACCCATTTTCACATATACAGCATTCATCTCACTTTTACTTTCTTGTATAGAAAGTATAGACAAAATATTATGATAATCAAAAACTTCAAATTCAAAGTCTAGACGAATCTCCATCTTTCAGACCCTTCTGAGTTCAAATTTTATCATTATGTCTGTCTGTGAACACGATAACAAAAAACGCTTTGAGCTCGACAAAAAATTGGTTAAATGGATTTAAGACCAAATTTCTAAATTTCTATCAAATTTGAACGAAATCCATTCAGAGAAAATCTATCTGGCTTACTACTCGAGTAAAACTGAACTGTATAACTACAAAATATGCAGAGCTAAAGTAGCAAATTCTGGTACACAGGTTTGCTATTTAAAATGCAGATTCTTATCGAATTTTGAACCAAATCTATCTGAGTGTTGGCCGTCTGTCGATGGCGTACATGTAAATGCAACAACTCATGAATGCAAAGATTTAAATTAATAAAAATCGGTATACTGTCTTGTGACTATAAATGTAGTTCAGTACCAAATTTTGGTTTTTATCGGTCTGAAAACAAAAGCGTCCAAAATACATATTCGCATGATACATTCAGTATAAACGTTAAATTAGCGCCTAAGATCTGTAGTTCATGTTATTGATCGTCATTACTAAGCAGAGCTTTCGTGGTCTTGTTCAAGATATGCATTTCTATGTGGGGTAAGGGGCATAAAACGTTTATTGGAGAGAAAGTTTCGGTGAGACAACTCCAGCTAATTAATAACGTGAAACTCTTCAGAAATTGTTCTGTTTCTTAAACTTCTGTGTTGTGCTTAACATTTTACAGACGGAGTGATACAAGGATCAAACCTAGCTAAATACCACAGAAAGAGCAACGATTGTCTAAAAATTATGCAAATTGTCTTATATAATACAAAAATGATGTTATGCATGTTTTCATGCAATATGTACGAATCCATTTCAACATGCATTTTCTTTAACTATTATATTTATTATTATAACTATTATAACTAGTTCGTTAACTATTATAACTAGTATATTTGGGATTTACAGAATAATTTGCTATGATAATTTTATTATTCCAGCTGTGGTAGTTAAATCCTAAGTTTTTTCAAAAAGCTTTTTATTGTCAATTTTAAAAACTTCATTTTTAAGGCATTACAATATACACCCATTGAAATAAATTCCTGATCACGTGACAAGCATCACATGCTCCACATTCGAATTCATACAATATTTTACATAAAGGCATCCCATTTCAAATATTGTAAAAATTAAATATTAAATAACATGAGAATTTCTAGACCATCTTACAGATTTACTTACTCCACTTAGACTAATTTTCTCCTCCTTATATGTATACGAAATTCACGAACAATTACATTCTGTTTGTTTGTGATTTTTGTTTTTGGTAAAAAAAAATTTTTTAAAGTTTTATAGAATTTTTTAGTAAATTTACATTAAACCAAAAGTCTCTTATTTATCATAGATGAAATATTATCGAAAAATTAATAATGATGCTTATATCAATCAAAAAGTTAGTATGAAACTGTGTAGAAAAGCCAAAAATACGTCTTGAAATATGGAGTGAAAATTAAAGTGCAGTAAAAAAAAATCAAAGAAACGATGTAATAATGCATTTAAATACTCGAAAAAAAATCTAAGACTTCTGCAAAAATTGTGCGCTTAGTCTAAAAATTATTAAAACTTTGGTGTTTTATTTTAACGATTTTTATTTCTTTTTCCTTTTATGCACTTTACAACCACTTGTAATTTAACTAAGCCACCTAAACTAAAACGGCTGGAATGAAATTGTCAAAAGTAACTTCAGAAATTTGTAATAAAAAATTCATATTGTTATCCAATTTTAATGTGCATAATAGAAAATAAATTATATGAAAGAATAATGTTCAACTTACACAAAATTTATTTAAATGGGATTATATGCATATATAATTATTACGAAATAGAACTTATATACATACATAAATATACATTTAAATATAAATTTAATCTATTTTTTAAAATATTTTTGCAATTATAACTAAGATTTAACTTCTCAAGAAAGCAATGAAGAAGGAATTTTAAGTGCTTTTACTTTTAAAAATGACCTGTTATTTTATTGGATGTATAGATAAAAAACAGCACTAACAAAAAATAATTAAAATAACGCTAAATCAAAAATAAACGATTTTATGAAAAAATATTATTTTAATAAAACCTAATTGATTTTTTTTCCTTTATAAACGAAATAGACGAAATTTAATGAAAAAAATGAGGGTAGGATTTAGATATATTATTAAATCGTTTGCGATTTTACTCTTGGTTTTAATCTATTTTTATATTATTATAAAAGCGTCTCTTTTTAAAATAAATAACTGTTTCAATAATCTGCATCATTTTAATGATAAAAAAAGATATAATCAATTTGAAATCAGACAAATGAAATATAGAATAGAATAGACATTCGTTGCGCCACAAAAACGAAAGCTTCGGATTTAAGCCATTATTCCTCGTAGCGCGAAGAATATTTAAATTCCTGACTTGACATAGAAAAATTGCTTAGGTTGTCGCCCGTGCGCTTGTTTATTTATGAACCTGTAGATTTTTATCTCTGTTGTGTTAATGAAAAGTGGATTAATGTGTCTAAAACCACTGTTTGCGAAGGCCATATCAGGACAATTATCTTTATTACATTTGTTACATGTCTTCAAACACTAACTGAATTAAATAGGAAAGAAAATTATTTGATGAGTTAAGGAGTGCTTTTTTTTTCCCTGACTTGAACGAGTAACCAAAAATGTTTCTAAAATCAATAATCTAAAAATGAGAATATTATTCAATGGTTTTAGAAAGTAATCTAAAGGTTAATAGAAATGTGAGGTATTATCTCAATATGCAAGGCGATTCATAAAGAATTATACACTTTCCAGATGCTGTAAAACAGTAACAGACAAAGACATGAACCACCTTAGCAAATCGTAATGTAGATGTAATCTTAAAGTTTGTGTCTCGCCCTTGACTGAAGTCACATAAGCAATAGCATTGCGTTATGTGACTAGTCAATCGCAAGGCAGAAGGCGTTTTGCGTTCATCAATTTAGCAAAACGGAATCCGTAACTGTTTTACAATGGCATTTTCGATCACAATTTGGAAAAGAAATTCCAATTAGAAAATCTATCTATCAATGGCATGAAAAATTTTAAATTACAGGCTGTTTGTGCAAAGGTTTAAGTCTTGGATGACTCTCTGTATCGCAAGAAGTCATTCAACGAAGCCCGGAAAAATTGACGCTGAGGCTAAGTCGTGAAGTATAGATTCCTCAGCTCACCGTCTGTAGAATTTTGAGAAAAAAAAAAACTGAAAATGATTCTATACGAAGAGCAGGTGTGGCAAAATCTGAATGACTTTGACAAACAAAAGAGCTTTGCATTTTGTGACGATATACAACTTCGTTTTGAAAATCGACAAGTTTATCGGCCACTTAGTTCTTTTGATTTTGTCGACCACTTAGTTTTGATTGATTTCTTTCATATCAGTGGGAAGGTACACAAGCATAATGTTCCCCTTTTGAGGAAGATAGATTCACAAATTTATAGTGCAAAAAATGCCAGATTTCCCTAAAGTAAATTTGTTCTGAGTTGTGCTCAAAAAGAAAGTGCACGAACACTTCTAAGCAGTCACACATAGAACATCTGCGACTGTCTCTAACAAAGTTTAAAATAACCTCATACAATTCTGTTACGGGTGATATATAATATCTTACATTGTCCTTGATTTATAGTGCATTAAAACTGTAGAGTTCTTTATGAATCACCATAAACTAGAATTATTTTTAAAATTTAATCTGCAAAAAAAGTTATAAAAATGCAAGAATGATGTTTAATAAAATAATAATCAGTTTTTAACTATTCATTTATTCACCAATTTCACAACATCATGCTCTGAGAGTAGATTAAATTATTGATTACCGTTCATCGTCAAGAAACAGTTTACCATTAAACTTCTAAACTCTGTCACCAGACTGTATTCAACTAATTTATTCAAGGCTGACAAAATGCTTTTTGATTTTGTTTGTTCAACTTGTCTGAAAGTTAACAATTTTTAATGTTGAATGTTGAATAGCCTTTGTCATCTTGGAAATATAATAATCGATCGAATGTCTTTTGTTGTAAGAAATTAGAAAACTTTCTGAATGCGATTTTATTGCATGTTTTAATTTAAAAGAGATAATATAATTAGTTTATGTATATGAAAATATACATATAAACTAATAAAATAGTGTTGAAAATCGATTACTTGCTTTATAAACTTGTAGATAATAATTCGTTGTACCAAATCATCCAAACAAAATCATCAGTTTTTTTCCGAAATCAATCAAAATGATATCTTTAAAATGTAAAATTGAGTTACGAGATACAGCATATCTCCAAATTAAAAATTGATTAGTATAATTCGAAAAGCTAAATAATGTTCCAACCTTCTCTTAACTGAGCAGATTTTAACGCATGTCTATAGAAATCGATAACGATTTGCCAGAAATTGTTCTATTCTATCATGTATTCAGAGTACAACGGTAGATTATTAACATTTATTTGTGTTTAAATTTGCTTTATTACTCTTTAACAAAAATATTTGGAAATTTTGAAATGCAGTTTCGATAACTAATCTAAGCATAATTACTAAGAAAAAATAAAATATTATTGCTTATTCTGAATCAAATTGATAGTAGCTTTGAAAAAGATAAAGTAATATCAATGTGAAGATCTGTCAAAGGTATTTTTCTCCTTGCGCTTTTTTTATAAAATTTGTACCGAAATAAGTATAAATCTGCCATTCCATAGATCTGGATATTAAAAGAAAATTTTAAAAGAAAAAATTGGATAAGAAATATATAATTAACACTGAACTAAGAAAAAAAGTAAATCAAATTCGTACATCAATAAAATGAGGATCGGTAGCCTTTCAAATGACAAACCACATTTAAAGTCAAAAAGCCGATTTCGTGTTTCCTGGTTATGTTTTATTTTACGGATATTTGGCATGGAATATCAGAAGAATTTTCATAAACTAAATTCTATATACTGCTTTAGAAATTTTCTTCGAGTTCCAACTATATTCTTGCACATAGCCTTTGTTTATAGCTCAGTAATCCTTTTGCGAAAGCCCTGGGAAATATCTAAACAAATTTTAAGCGATTTCATTTGTGTTTCTTTACCAATCATTCTATGGCATCAATTTTATATGAATATTCCAAAATTTCGTACATTTTCGATGCACTTAGAGGAAATAAGCTTTGAAATGAAATGCTACCATTTCAAACGGAACGTTTTCGTGAACATTAGTATAGTTATTACCATTCTTTTCCCTGTGATATTTTCTTCTGCACTTTTAACTGCCACTTCCTACGATGTGAAAGGATGGACGGCTACGTTTTGGCTAATAGGTTATACCTTCCCTGATCATCCAGCATTGGAAGCAATTCTCATGTTTATGGGAATGATAACTTTTTCTTCTATAAAATTTATGGTTCTTTCCTTCTTCAGTATAATTTACATAGCATTCAGCTGTGAGTTATCGAGTGCCATTAAAATTCAAAGTGAAATCTTGAAAAATAATTATTTGACACCAACACTTCATCGTCAAGTGAAAAAGTATCATCATATTGTCCAGTGCTGCATATTTTTTAGTGAAAGTATAAAAGTATCAATGTTTTTTATCTTCTGTTTATTTTTCACAGCAATGTACAGTAGTTTGGGATTAGCTTTAGGAAGAGCAGGAATCTTAGCGATCTTACCAACAGTTGTTGAAGCATTTCTGACAATCACATATTGTGGGGCATCCGTTTTTTATCTAATTTCATCCTTATCAAATATACCCAATACCATTAAAAGCTCTTCTGCACAGTTTCGAGACTTATATAACCGAGAACTATTAAAAGTTCAAATGTCTAAATTAGATCCTTTACATATGCAATGTTTATTGATGTTAAAATCGCTGAGTGAGATAAAGCCTGTTTATGTTACTGTCTGGGATATGCTCAAAGTTGAGAGAAGCCTGTTACTCAGTTCTTTTGGATGCACTTTGACGTTTGGGTTTCTCATCATGGAGATGAATCGAAATGAAGATTAATAAAAAATGAGGTTGCGGTGTATTTGAGTATTGCAAGCATACCCAAAACTTTAATAAAATTTTTAATTTATGCAATGAGTATGGAAAACATAGAACCGCATTTGATTCCAAGAATCTTGTACAGCTAGATCACTACTAAACTCAACTAAAATTTAAATTTTTGATGTTATAATCACAAAAAGCTACTCTGCTCTGTCTGAAGGCATTTGTTTGTTTAAATTACCGGATCATATTGACAACATTGGCGAGAATATGGTCGAGTTCTAAGAACTGTCATTGACCATGGTATAACCCCTGCCGTAGAGGGCACATCCCAACATCAGTAGATCCTTTACATATTCCTTTACCCATTCCTTACTCCACTATTTCTTTACCCATTATGACAGAAGCTCTTCATCCCCATTTTTTCAGGTGCCTTCGGGGGACGGATATATTATTAGGTAAAAAAAGCTAGAACCTATTCCGTCCCATCCAAAGGCATTCGGATATCTAAATGACTGGATCACCTTGACAGCTTTGGCAGGAACTATGATCGAATCCTAAGAACAGTCACTGTCCATGGTACAGCAACTGCCACATCTCGGTACATCCCATCGTTAGTAGGGAATAACTATCACAACCATTTCACCCACCAAGCCAGAAGCGTCTCTTCGTCATTTTTCAAATGTCCCCGGAGATGATATATTATTAAGTAAGAAAAAATTATTCAACTGACGCTGTGATGAACAATTCTTCATGTTCCAAAGCTTTGGAAAGAAATAAAAATTTTGGAGAAATATAAAGGCGAGATGGAGAGATATTTCATACAAAGGTAAAACACATTAATTTAAATAAGAATTAACATTGAAGTTTCTGCACGTTAATATTCAAAGGAAGATTCTAAGCGCTATTACTCACATGAAGTATAACTAATGAAAGGATTCAAGAAAAATTGGAATTAATTTATGATATCATAAAAAATATCGCCTCGAATACTTCACAGCAGGTCAAGATAATTTGTAAAACAAAAAGGATTATTTAAATTTGCTAAGTAAATAAATATTTCATAGAAATTCTCTTAATTGATAAAAAAATCTAGAAGAATTGGATCAAGGAAAGCCCAGGAACATTTTTAGAATGATCTTTCTTTTCTTTTTCTGTTAGAAGGAAGGTTCCTATAGAAATTCATTCTGAATCTGAACAATCTTGTCATAAAGTTTCGCTGTTATTGTATTCCATTTTTCTACGCACTCTGAATGCAGAAATCTTCATCTGTAATAAGAATGCACTCTGTATTAATCTCACATGAACGTATAATTATTGAAAGAAGCAGTTTAAAAAATGATAAGTTATGGTTTAACCGTCATAAAAGAATTTTCCGCTTGATAGGAGCATCAGAGCCAGATCGTATTATTTTGTATCACTTGATATAAGCTTTATCCATTCAGAGATCTTGAATTATTCAAGTTTCAATTCTTCCACGTTATATCGACCACATATCTTTGAAGTTTTAGTCCTAGCATGATTCTCTAATATTACTCATTATTACGTTCATCGCTTTCAAAAGAATTAAGTTTGCAGTAGTTCTAACAATCAATTTGATAATAGTGCATTTCTTTTCGTTTTAAATTGTACCTACTTTTTCATGCTTCTTTTTGAAAAACGATGAAATTTAGGTTGTCATCAGTAGATTTTAAATCAAGGATGGTCCATAAGCAGAGAAGTGATAGGTTCTACGGTGTAATGGCACCGAAAGATTTCTAAGGTTCCTCCATAAAATAGAACAATCTTTCTCTAATTCTTACTCATTTAAATATGATTGATATTTCAAATTTACAAAAATTATAAATCATTGGCAATTTGTGGCCAAATGAGGTTAAAAACATCATTACGAAGCTTTAAATGTATTTTATGTTTTGATTCTGAAAACCTGTAACGTACCTATATCATTATTTTAAATTAAAATTGTTTTAGTAACTTGGAATCATGAAATATACATTTTATTGTTTAATTATTTCACCTCAATAACACATATTAAATGTAATATATATATATATATATAGAGAGAGAGAGAGAGAGAAAGAGAGAGATTATTTGTATGTGATCTGATATATACCCCGTTAGTACAAAATGGGTAACAATATTGTTACAATAGCTATAGTATATTGTATAATATTCAGAGTATCGAACAATAACGTGGAGATACTATAAAGTACCTTGTACTAATCAGGGTATCTTTCTTACCTCATGTTCCATTTTGATCGTCAATTCCACTCCCACTCCTTCCCATCTAAACCCACCCAAGATAGAATTTTTCAAAACTTTCTAACTTACTATTGCGTTATTATATACGCAACTATAAATGGAAGAATTTATAAAATAAGAATAAACCAGAATTATATATATATATATATATATATATATATATATATATATATATATATATATATATATATATATATATATATATGTAATGGTATTTTAACTCTAATTTGAATTTAATTAATTTTCAAGATTTTATCTTATGTAGCCCATAGTAACTTCATTCTAAAATATTCTCTTATTTCGTGATCAAATTCCACTGTCTCTACTTAATTAATTCAAGAGAAGCTTTGTTAAATTGTTGAATCAGCTAAAATCTAACTTTCCCACACTGCGCGTGAAGAGATAAAATACCGCTGATCAGGCAAATTCTTTTTTAAAGACTCCCAATGTTTTCCCCCGCCTTGTCCACGCCTGTAACGAAAATCCCTATTGAAATCTCATTATACCTTAGCACTGTAAAGAAATATTTTCCCTATCAAAATCATAGGTTATATAAGACCAGGGATAAAATGTCCAAGAGTTTTTCCCTTATTCCTTTCTGTGTCGTTCTGTGTGCTCATCGCTTGTACATATGCCTGCTTCTTCAAAATGAAATAAAACGACGTCGCAAAATTAAAAGTATCTTCACTGTCTTCAAACTGCATCATGCTTCACAACACAACAAATAATGTTACACACACACACACACACACACACACATATATATATATATATATATATAAGTAACCCTATCTAAATGAAAAATATTTTGGAAACGAAACTAAATTATTGTGGAATCGCAACTAAAAATTATTTATGATTCGAACTAAAACCAAAAAAATGAACAGAAAAAAAAAGCACCATATTATTTAGAAAGCGCAAATGCAGCTATTACTAAAACACATATGAATTAAAACAATAGTAATAAAAACCAAGCTAATAGGCAAAAAAATCAAAATTAAACCAAATAAAATTTGGTTTAATTTTGGTTGATATTTAAATCCAGATCAGTCAACGACTAAATCGGATTTATATACATACATAAATGTATATATAAGTGCGAAATTTGTTGCAATTACAACTAAGAACTGTAATTTTAATTTCACAAGAGAACAAGGGAGAAAAAATTTCAAGCGCATTCATTTTTAAAGATTGCTGATTTTTCTTATTATTTAATTTGGTGTATATTAACATTCTTATCACTTGACAGTTGCTTTCTTATTGTAGTAAACTAAATTTTATGATAAATTAAGATAACTTCTTATTGAATAATTTTCTGAAATATTGCATAAATTATAAAAAAAAATATTCTATTATGCTTAGGAGACTTCAATGATGAACTAATATATATTCTATATTTATACTTTTTTAAAAACATAATCAGTGAAAAAAGTTTTTTGTATTCGCTGAAGTTCAATTCACAAAGTTCAATTAATAGGGGAGATGAAAAATTGTCGATTTGAGGGCAGTGTCAAGGAGTTCATGAACCTAGGGTTCTTAACCTCCCGACATAACAAGTGATAGCGTTAATTGGCATGGCAATGAGATTCCTTAGTAAATGATTGAGGGTCGATGAAAAGAAAGTGTGTAAATACATAGTACAATGAATAGAACAGTGTGAGGCTTCTATGATAGCACGAGTTATGTGACTTTTAACTATGTTTTACCCAGAAAGTAAATAAAATCAAATTACACAAAATATTTAGTTGAAACTTTTAGTAATTTGCATTTGGAAATTTTTAATTGCAAATTTGTATTTTGAATGCAGCGTAGTCTCATTTAATACTCTTTAGATATTTATCCTGTGTGCTCGAAAATACAATCGCATCGTTAAGGGACTGCAAAATCTTGGACACCATCCAATTATTAGGCCATCATTTTGCTGGAAAAATATGGGATATTTTTGAAGCCAAATAATATTCAGAATGGTCGTTACTTCTCAAAATTAGTCACAAATGCGGCAACCCTTTATCTCAGGGTTAATGGGATATTTCTTTAACTAATCCAGTAAAGTGATGTATTTTGAGGCCAACAGAAGCTTTACTCTTTGTTCGATACGGTGCAAAAAAAGTATACATTTCAAATGACGCTATTCAATTGCTGATAATCGATTTAAGATCTTCACTGACAGCCTATCTTTTCAATTAATATCATAAGCAAAATGTAATTTGATACTCCAATTTATATCACTTTATAGCTCAGTATTTTGTTTATCTCAGCTCTCATGATCTCATTTTGCCAATGAGAAGCTTTTAAGCTTTGATACAAACTATACTATCGATTATTAATTCAATGTTATACTCAATTAAATGAATATATTCCAGTTCTTTTAATCATATATCAGGTGCTTTGCATTTGTTGAATTTGTTCAACGTATAAACGAACATATAATTTACAGTCAACCACCCCTGGATATTAAGATGCGAAGCACATAGCAAACATAATGCACATGAGGGCGTTGTCGGTAAAGGCCCACATACATTTACATTTGTTTTAAAGAAAAATTTTGGGTGTGATTAGAATAAACTTTGAGGAGGCTTTTTTTGCTACTCCTAATTTTTTTCCTACGCGGACAACTGTCCCAAGTTCTAACAAAAGTTTCTAAACCCTTATAAAATTTGGGAGAGCTTGCCTTCCGAGGCTTTCTAATATAGCCACGAAAATTCCAAAACTTTGCAACCATTTTGTTAAATTATAATATCTTGTAGATGATGATATTTAAAATACCTTAGTCAATAAATGGAATTTATAAATATTTTAATTTACATTCTCCAAATGATATTTGATATGGATATTTAATTATTTACATTAAAGAAATTCGAAATGAAACCTCGCTTTTCTCTCTAAAGATCTTTCTCCGTCGTCGCGCTCCAGACATTTGCCATGGATATTCATTAGCCCCCTCAATTCTATGCAACTTTTCCTTCACTAAAAATCATATAGTGGTCAGTTGTAGGAGATGCCACAATAAGGTAAGTAAGAGGTGTCATATACAGTAAAATATTTTTTTATTTACTCAAACTTCAAACAAACAATAAATATGCGATTTTATGTCTAAAATTGGCCGTGTTATGAAGCTTTTGATATTCTTACTTTAGGCTCATGGGCAGCCCTTTCCGGAAGTGCTCTTTGTTTGTAATATTAGTGTGTCAAGAATGCTTATAAACTGATAAACAGGATCTTAGCAGAGTATAATATTTTCAACACTATATATACTGTCTCAAACAACAAAGAAATATAATTTTTTTTACACCGTTTACATCATTTTCCCAATTAGAAGTATATGCATATCTCTGATAGTTTGGAAATTAAGTATTGAATGACCATTAAAGAGGATACTTTGATGGAGCGGCTGCTTATATTTTCGTCTGTATGCTTTAATATTAAAGAATAACGGTTCATTATAAAAACATAACCCAATTAATTGAACTCTTTTCATATCTAAAATTATTATTTGCATTAAATGTCAGTACCGGAGATTATCATCCAATGAAAAGTAAAGTTACTAAATTTAAAATTAATCTATAAAAAGTAAAACTAATGATGGAAAACTTTGAAAAATTTTTTTAAAAAATTTAATTACATATTTTTTCTATAAATTTAAATATTACATTAATTAAAATATTATTTTCACACAAATATTCAAATACCGATTGTTTAAATATTTAAGATTTATAAAATACTATGATTGTTGATAAATTTATAAGGAATGAAATTTTATCATATCGTAAAGTTAAAATATTAATGAAAATGCAAAAAGCAGAATCAAAACCATATCACTTAAAAAAAAAACTATAAGAGGATTTGAGATTTGCAACAGGCGGAAAAAGGCATTTCAAATTCACAACCACAGCAAAAAAAAAAAAAAATGTTTTCGAGAAATACATTATTTTATCTGAAAGTTTCCAACACAAAACGAAGTTTTACAAACCCTTTTTATGACCAAGAAAAAATGCAGCAGCATTAGTTTGTAAAGAAAATGATAACCTTCGAATGATCAATGACTACAGATAATTTTATCTTATAAGAAGAAATTAAATTTGAATATCACTCATGATATTTGATAGATATTTACATTTTGCTTTCCCTGAATGGTACTTGGAGTGCTAAGAGTGAGAATGAGCAATTAGCAAAAAAGCACCTTTACAATATTGTTACGATATCTTCATTTTATTGTACATGACATTCAGAATATCGAACACTATTATGGAAATATCGCACAATATATTGTGCTGACAAGAGATGGAATTAAAAATGTTTAGTGAAACCTGTTTAAACCAATTATGTCATCAGAGATAGGAGAATTTATTGAGGAAATGTTGGGTGTGTTGGATTCATATGTGAATGAAAGAAGCGTGTGGCAGTATTTTGTCTCGAACCTAAACTGGATTTTTGGCAGCCCTATTGAGAGTTCTAGTAATAACTCTGCATTACAAGCATTCACATAGATTCCTTTTCTGTAGAATGAAGGCAGTTCATGATCACATGGAACTCGACGGATACATTGTGCATGCTTGTACATGTTAAATTTTGAAATGTATAAAAAAGGTGCAGCATCACCACACAGTTCGAGAAGAGCAGTTTGGAGATTTGTAATGATTATGTTTCTTATTTGACAATGACGTCAAAAAAATTGGCATCATTGCTTCACTGAATTAACAATATCCAGTCCTGACATTACGACATTACGACCTTTAATTTCAAATTAAAGATGGAAATTTAGTGTAATTAAAGGTTTTTCAGTACAAATACACATAAATTTCATTTTAAACTCAAGTGAAGAATTAAAATTCGAATTAAACTAATAATTTTTAAATTAATATTGAATATTAACATTTCGACTTCTAATCTTAATTCGGTACAAAGGAAATTAATTATTAATCAACTTAGTACTGATTCACCGAGAGGCCTAATTACTCCATAAAGTTCTTAAGATATTGATCATTTATAATAAACAAATATTCTCTTCAAATGTGTTAGCCTAAAGAAGAAACTATTTTGAATTTTAAATTCCTGAATAATTGATTTTAGTTTTTTAATATTTTCACTTGTATTTCTGTCATTAATTGTAATAAATTGCCGTATTTAGAAATGACATTTAAATGTTTATATAATTAAAAGGGCACAAATTTCTGTCTCATGGCTTCGATTCTTTCCGTGATAATTTTCCTGGGTTGATGCATTCATTTAAGAAAAATAGAGCTCTAGTATGACCCAATGTGAAACAAAACAAAACAAAAGTGATTAGCGTGGTTTCATTAAAAACATCTCCACTCGACCGGTGTCTGGTTCGGCTGCTAGGCTTTATGGGGAAGGTTGTTTATATGATTGTCAGTTTTGTATTCATCTCTTGAACTTTTTGACAGGAATGAACTTAAATTAAATGATCTCTCAATATTTATATATTTTTTCAAGCATCTCTGGAAGAGATACCTTTGTACCAAATCACTGTCTGCGACAAATGATTAATCTCTAAATCGTGATGGCGTCCCTTTTCTAATTTTAATTAATTCTTTATTCCATCGACACAAACTAGAGATGGCCGCTGTCAACTTTGAAGGGGTGAGTAAAACCCAGTGAAATTATTACTCAAATTAAAATAACCTCTAAGTGACATTCTCTAAATATATTTGTCTTTATATATTACTAAAACAAACTTCTGATTATTACCAATATGGGTGTTTTTTGGAAAAGTTTTTGAAATCGAATGCTTTGATATTTTTCTTCTGTCGAATGTTTAATACTATAATGTTGTCTTATTTAAAGTAAATATCATTTTAAAATTACGATATTTTTGTAATTTCTAAATGTATAACTCATTATCCACAAAAACTGACAAAATGATAATTTTTATAGAAGTTATATATATTTTCTATAAAAATATAGATTTATACTTATATTTAATATAAACCAAATATTAGATTATACACTAACATTGCATTATTTTAATTTTCAAATGAATTTTTTTTATATAAAAAAAGAAAATGGTCTGCAGATATACCTTTGACTGTCTATAATATCCAGAAATTTTAATTTAAGTATTTTAATGCTCTATATGTAATTGAAATATTAATGTAGTTTACAGGTTTGTTTGAAAATTATTTATATATGGTCATATTTCTTTATTGTATTAAAAGTAACTCTCACAATGTAAAACATTATCATTCATAGGTAAAAAAGGATTTAACCCTATTAACACGTGATATCATAGATTCTCCATGGTGTTTTTCAATATTTAGAATGAGAGGTAATATCTTGAAATATAGTGACAATGTTTTTAGGAAATTTGTGTTAATTAGGGAATGAACAAATATATTTTATCATGACTACTCTGTTTCTAAAATATTGATATACTGTTAATTTATGTGTATAAAGGAATGTATTTGCATGTATTAATTTTTTAAAAAATTGTTTATGGTTTGTGGTATGTTCTTTCACTCTGAGTTTTAATAAAGATGTAGTTCATTTCCTATTCTTCACATCTTTACTAATTTCATGTCTTATAAGAAAATTCTTATAATTTATTACATTAAGTAACTATTTTTATTTACGGCATTATTAAATTTTCTTATTTAGTTCATTATTAATTTTCTTGTTTTATACCTTATTTTAAATTTCTTAGATGTTAAAAAGTTATAAATTTAATTGTATTAGAAGCTCATTAAAATATATTGATGAAAATTTTCACCTTGCTATCATTTATATATATCAATTAATATTTCTTGATATTTCCTAATGTCTTTAAAAACAAATTATATAAACATATTTATGCATCATTAGATCTAATTTGCTGGTTAGAGATCCTCTTTTTAAATTTAACAGCCACATTTTTATTTATTTGTTTGTTTACATTTCTGATCAATGCAAATGGCATTTTCTTCATTAAATTATATTGTTAATTCAGCTACTGATTATTTTATAATTCTTGCTTCAACATTGTTGGTACTTAATAGGATATAATATTGATTTAAATATGTTGGATATTAATTGTACTAGTACAGTTCTTTATTTTTAAAATCTCATTTCCAATGCTAGATGTAACCATGCTCAGTTATTAATGATAGTTAGGGTTAGGTTGATTGACTGATGAGAAATACAACAGCAATAATGTAATTAATTTTTTAATTCTAGGAATATGCTCTGAGGATATGAATTTCTTTAGTTCTTTTGTAGCATGTCAATAATTGAATATAATTGCTTGTAACAACGTGTGTGCCAGGTACTATGGAACTGAAGCATTTTTAGTGTATAACCTTTAGCATTAATTTATTTAATTTTATCCATAATGTTGAAATCATCAAAGATCTTATTTATTTTGCATTTTTGTGTTTCCTGCTCTCAATGTTAGTATAAGTAAAAACATTATACTTTTTTTCTTCATAGGGAAAAAAAAAAAAATGAAAAGAACTGGATCTTTATCCAGTTCCAATTTCTTTTAGCCATTTATGCACATGCCAATGTTTTATTCATACACAAGACACTTTAATTTCTTAATAATTAATAAACAATTCTAGCAATACTGGCATATTTAATAATTTTGAAGCCTACACAATGTTAATTAAAAAATGCCTTAGTTTTTAAAAAAAGGATTACTTAATTTAGTTTTATACTTCAACTCATTTAATTTATATGTTAATGACTTATTTTAATTAATTTTTGTACTTTAATAACTTTCTGAATATATATTAATCTCATGGAAAAAATAAATAATAAGGTTATAGTTAATTTTTCTAAAATTTTAAGTTGATATTTTCCTTTCTGAAAAATACAAACATTATTATGAAAGAATATAAAGGAAAATTATTTTCAAATATAATTCAAAATTATATATTCAAATATAATTTTATTAAAAATTAATTTATTGCTCATGCCAAGAGAAGTATTTAACATAATTACATTAGTTGATGACTAATTAATATTCAAATATATTATAAAAAAATGTGATTACTTTTATCAAAGCATACATTCATTATAACTATAATATTTTATATTTCAAAAATTTTATATTTCTTAAGATTATTAAACAACTTAGCTAATAACACTTTCTTAAATGGTTGTGTGCTTCTCCTATTCATTCTGCAGGTCCAAGATAGCTGTCTAATCTAAATAATCGTAAATCCACCATTATCTAATTCTATTTTAAACAGTTTTTTAATATTGATAAATTTTATGCTAGTCTGGAATTCTAAATGAATTAGAAAATAAAATTGATGATTGATAATTTTTTAATCTCTTGTAGAATAAAATTATTTTGCCAGTATATATTTGATGAAAAATGTTTCGTATTTATTTTAATTGTACACTTTCTGATTTTTAGTAGTTCAATTATCGTTCTGTAAATCTTTGTGAAAATATTTAAAAAAAAAAACACTTTGCTTTAAAAATCAAAATTTTAATTTAAATTAGTAATAGCAAAGCTAAAATTTCTTTATTAAAAACTTAAAGCATCAAGCATAAAACTTGAAATTAATTTTTATGAATTATTTATTAACTGCATTTTACGCAGTAATCTGAAACAAAGACTAAATTTAATTTATATAGAAATGCATCATTTCTCAGCATGATATTTTAAGTTACAGCATTTCTGCAGTTACTATAAAGCATGGATTGCTATTGATAGTAGCTGTTTTTAAATTTATAATTCTTCTACAATACATTTTTCATTGTTTTTTTAAAAAGTATTTCATAAATATTTTTTAATAACTAATTACTTCAATGCTATAGATTTAAGCTCTGAGCATAAGAGTGCTGCAATTTTCATTGAATTTTTGAAATGTAACCAAAAAGAATGGTGAAATAATGGATTCAAAATACATACAGTTACTTCTTTTGCAACTGTATATATTTTGTTAATGATTATTAAAAAAATTTAATAAATTAATAATTATATTTCTCATCCATACATTTGTGAAAAAAACAAATTAAATCTATTTTTTTTTTTTTTTACCTTTTTTTTTTGTTAATAATTTTTATTTATATGTATGCAATTTTTTTTACAAAGCAGTTAACATTTTTCTTAGTTATTTAAAATAAACTTATTCAAATATATTTCATAGCAATATAATTCTGCTTGATTTTAATTTATATGAAAATTAACCAGTTTTTAATCTCAAGAAATTCTTGAATATTTATTTTTAAAAATCTAAAATGACTTTTCTATTTCTGGAATTTTATAGTTTAATCTAAATATTAAGATTTGATGCTTTTTTAAAATAATACTTTAATATTAATTTTTTATTTAAGTTCTCAGATTGGACTTGCATGGTTTAAATTGCAACTGTAGCAAAGCATGACTGTCTCATATTAAATGAAAAAAAAAATCATTTAATACTCTAATGAAAAATTTTGGAGAATTTTTATTATAACTATATTAAGTTACAGTTAGGTTATTTATATTGTTATGAAAAAAAAAAAAAAAAAAAAATGTTTATAAGATGGATATTTAAAATTAGCTGGATATTTACAGCATTTTTCTATTTTTCCTTTCTTCAGAAGTTTCAGATTGGAATTAATATTTTGAATTTTCTGTCAGATTTATTGCAGAGTCACCCTCTTATTTTTAATATCATTAAGCTCATTTATTCCATTTTTACAGAAGGAAGTAGCAGGATTCGGCTTTAATTATGGGTTCTGAAGATGTGGAAGTCCAGTGTCAAACTCAGTCAGCTTCAGCTAGTGTACCCTGTGAATCTGCAGCATCATATGGCATTGCCACTGTGCCATTTGTAGCTTCAGTTTCTGTTGCCCCTAATCGATCAAGAACTGGAACTCCAGTTTCAGCAGGCACAGTCATGCTTGCCCAATCAGCAGCCTCGCATACTCCTCCCCAAAATGTAGCTGTCCAGCCTTCTGTTGCAGCTTCCCCTCTCCCACATGTAAGGATTACTTTTGAAAATTTGTCCATTTATGATATGCAAAATTGGGAAGAAAGTTATTGAATGAATATTTGACTTTTATAAAGGCTGTCCCAAAGTTAACTCAAGATTTGAATTTGCCAACATTTGTGCAGTAAAGTTTTGACAACGCTACTATAAAAACCATTTGACAGCTGATAGTTTAGGGTTAGTAAAAACGAAGCATTATACAATAGAACAATGTATTAATGCCAGGTTTGAATTAACACAAGAATAAAACACACACTTTTTTTTTTTTGCTTTAAATTGTTATATTTTTATTGAATCATAAAGTACATGGGATTGAGTTATGTATGGAAAACACTTAGTGCCAATGGCCTCAATAGCTTTGCTGGCACATACACACTCTTTTGTCGAAATTTTCCATGACCATTTTGCATAAGTATGACTGAATTTTGTTGGTGCAGCATTGAATTTCCTCCTTTAATGCTTGTAGGTTTGTTGGCATAGGTCTTTGACTTCAAATAACTCCATAAAAAGAAATCTAATGGTGTTAAATCACATGATCTAGGGGGCCAATTCTCAAATTTTCGAACTTTGGGTGGCAGACTTTCATATTTTTTAAATGTTGTTCAACAATGAAAACACATTGTTATTCATTTAACACTCCATGTTTACTAACCCTAAACTTCAGCTGTCAAATGGTTTTTTTAATAGGGTTGTCAACACTTTATTGCACAAAAGGTGACAAATTCAAATCTTGCATTAATTTTGGGACACCTTTTATTATGACTGTGTGAATTATTTTACTGTGAAAATAACAGAATAAAATATTCTTGGTTTGTTATGAGTTGTTTCTTCAATGAACATTGATAAAATTGTGAACATTGATATGGAAAATATATAATTGTATACAATGTATTCATAAACCTGATAGTTATAATCTTAATACAATTCAAACTCATTTAAATATCGAAGTAACATACATTTTGGAGAATTATTCATTGATATTCTTTATAACAAAGTTTGTGCACTAAAAACTGTTTTATTTCATGGAATCTTTCAGCTTTCGTAAAATTCAACAGAGATGTGATTTGAACATCATTCACTTGTTATCATCACTCATAACTTCCTAGCTTCTATTTTTCTCCTCTATTTATTAAAGTAATTAATGTATGCTATTTACAATAATTGTTATGTTATTTCTCTTGATTAAAATCACACTTTTCTTTTTAGATGCATTTGGGACAAATATAATAACAGTATAATATCTAATTCTGTTATTCCTTTATTTTACCAATAATCCTTTATTTATTTGTAGGTTCAAGTTATCCAACAACCTTTACAGAATCAGTATTTGCAGCATTTATATGCTCCTCAGCAACAACACATGTTTCTCCCCGGAAATTTAACTCTGCAACCTACTATCCAGAGTATTGGTGCTACTCCTGCTGGTATAAGCCTGCAGTTACAAGGGAAAGGCATGGAAAATAAAGCAGCCACTCCAACAATTATATCTGCAGCACCAATGCAGACAGTAAGCTGTTATATTCTATCTTCTTACATAATCTTTTTTTTTTTTTTTTTGTAGGGGAAGGGGATTTTCTGTTAATTTAAACATCACTAGAAAGGAATTCAGATAATTCAAATTTTGCATTTTATGTTTAATAATTGCTGTTGTTACGAGTTATTTTTTATAAACTGTCACTTTAACTTGTTTTATAATCATATTATATAGTTAAGATATTATTTCTGTTTTGTAGCAATGTCTGTTTAATTTTGAAATTCATAACATATTTATTATGATCAAAAAATGCTATATCTCTAACTTTCAGGCTGCTTTAAAATCAGATTAGAAGTCATTTTTAAATTTAAAAAAAAATGATTGTGCAATGTTTACCCAAATCGTATTTTTAAAGCTTTTTTGTGTATATAGTATAATATCAATTATTTGGTAACTGTTGTTATTCCAATAACCAGTTATTGGGATTGCTTTGGAGGATGGGGGGGGGGGTGAAGCCTACAAATATAATTTTCTTAAGTAAAAATAAGTAAAAACAATAAACAATTGACATTGGTATCTTGAAGCAGTGATATTTTAATACTGAATTTAAATATATAAAATGTAAATATACACTTTTTTATAATCTTTAAATTATTATAATTTTTTGTATGAATAAACTTTTTTCATCAATTATCTAATTATCTGGTATTGTCTCAATAATCACTGCATTATTCTGATCAAATCTGTCCCAATTAAGCCAATTTATTGAAAATTTACTGCATTTGCTCCAAATCTAATGCTATTTGTTTAAATTAACTGCTACTTTTAATGAGTGTAAAATTATTAACAAATAGAATAATTGTACAAATTAGCTTATATTGGTAAACAAGCCATTTTTAAGGTAGTAATTTCAGATATATGATATCCAAGTGGGGGAAAAAAAAAAGATTTCATACATGAATATCAAGATTTCAACCTTGAGCATATACTGATCAGTATTGTTTATTTTTTTCTTTGATATATTTAATCTTGGAAATACTAATTTGTTTTATATCATATAGGTTGGGAATTTTGGTGCACAGAATATTATACCTGCTGGCAATCAAATGGCTGCTGCTGCAAAGGCTTGCGTACCAGGCCAAATGCTAGCTGCTTCATCAAAATCAACTGTAATACAGGGACAGTCTGGTTTCATTCCAGTTACAACATCAAACCAAACTGTTGTCATTGGACAACTTGGTGTCTTGTCAAATCCTCAGACTGTTTTACCTCATCAAGCTAAGGCAATTTCAGACAGCCAGAAAGGGAAGTCATATGTGAGTAATTCTAATTGAATACTGTATTATTTTTCATTAAAATTAATTGCAATTTATTTTTACATTTTTTTTATATTTGAAAATAATATTTATCTCTATTTTAACATAAATTACCTAAAAAATAAAAGTTCTTTTATATTATTACTGATAAGTAAATGTTTCTTGAAACAGGCCTAGATTTTTGTGTCCTAGTTTATTATTTCAAATAAAAATCCACTCTGTTTCCTTTGTTTGTTCAAAAAAAATGTTTGAATTAAAATTTTAAATTGAAATTCATCCTTTACTGTTCATTATATATATAGTTATATTATAATATTATCTATAGTTGCTTCCTATAATCTCTTATTACCTGTAATTTTCTAGATTTCAAATTTCCTCATTATTAGTGCTTTATTTTGAATCATACATTGAACTGAAGAATTTTGTGAAGATTTAATAATATAGAAAGAAAAGAAACTACATTTTATCCAATTATTAATACAATTTTGGACTATTGCTATATTTTTTTAGTATGTTATCCTTAAATAAGCATAAACAATACCTGAACATTTTATAATTAATTGGTTCTCTTTTTTTTTCCCCCTGTTATCAATATGATTATGGTATTTTTTCCATATTTTTGATAGATTGATTTATTCAGAATTTTAATTTTAAGGCTGTAGCTTCCTTCTTAGTAATCTGATAAACATGGAGGTATTTTTGATAATAAAAATCAATATGCTAGTTTTAATTATTATTGAAATTTGCATAGCAGTTATGAATCTGGAAACTGAAATAAATGTATATGCATGCTCAGTCAGGTATTACAAGTTGATATTTTGATCATGTATTCATTGATTTTTTTTTTTTTAATTCTACAATACTTTTTAGATTATCTTATTACAGATCTTCTTAAACTTTTCGCTCCTAAAGCCCTCTTTAAAAACTTCTTGGCCTCTTTCCTATCAGAAAAATTTTGCAGTGGTCCAAAATTTGGAAATAAGTAAGGAAATAAAATTTTAGTGAGTACTAATGAAAAGAAATTAAGAATTTTCTTTATAAAGAATCTTTTCTGTGCTGATTTCACATACAAGTGTTTAAAAATCTGAAGGAGAAAGCTCTTAATAATTGTAACTCTAATATTTTTGCACTATTCACATAGTCTGAGATCTTTATTTTGAAACCCATTCTAAATGGATGAATTGTTTATAATTTTTTTTAATTCTTTTATGCTTGTGAATAATTTCAGCTATTGAAAGCTCTCTACAATAATATTTTTGTATTTCTCTACTAGAATCTTAGTGGTTCAATGATAAAATCTACTTTTGTACTGTAGGATCTTTGAATTCTTGTATATTAAACACTTCCTTTGGCAGACTTTTGACATCATTTCATGTCTTTCACATAATCAATGGACTAATATGACTTTTTTTAGGGATTCCCCCCCCCTGTTTTCCTTGTGGTTAATCGCAAATTACTACACAAATACCAATCTTTGAATTTGGAAAATAATTTTTCCTAGGGCTTGCTGTACATGGTGTCTTTTGTTTTGCTTATGAAATTATTAAATGTTTTTAAATTGATATGGTATGAATATATAGAAACCAGTTTTTTTATTTAAAAAAATGACTTTTGTCCATTTATGTTGCAAATAAAAAGGTGTATTCTCTAATTAATGTGGGAATATTTTTATCTTGTAGTTTCTTTATATTTTGTGCTGGGAGGTATCAGAGGCTTTCTACTTGAATCGTATCTTTAATATTTTAGTATCTTTAATTTGAAAAATAATCCTGCCATTGATTTCCTGTGCATGTTGCCATGTGTTCATTAAGTGTGCCATTATGAATCAGTTCTCATGTTGATATGAAACGGAAATTTAAAAATTAACATAATTGATTTAGATGGTGTTATTATCTATTAGTCATATTTCAAAATGAAAATTTTCGTCCTTGATATCTTTGTATAGGGAAAATCAGCGTATGAAAAAGTTAATACCCTCTACCCCTTTTGTATATGCCAAATCTTTTTTCTGTTATGAATATGTAAATAAATGTTTCAAATAGATTATCAGTTTATCATCAGTTTGTTATCAGTTTTAGCTATTAATAACTTTTATTACTAATGTTTTGTTAATTTTGTCTTAACTTTTTTTTTCCTATTTCAGCTTATTTCACAACCTGCCACTCTTCATCCAAAATCGCCAATCTTACCATCTCCCAATGTTTCCTGCACTGGGCAAATGATTGCTACAAGTCAGTTAAAACAGATTCCAGCAGCTTCTCATATTCTAACTACACAAGCCCCTACAATGATTACTAATCAGGCACAGCTTTTAGGTAATTCTTATATTTTGTTGCTTAAACTTATTTGTTAATATAAATATTAACCTCACTATTAAAGATTTCCGAAAAAAAATTTTTTTTTTGATTGTCTAATCGTTTGTCTTAATACTTTTTCAGGTTATGAGAAAGTACCAGGTGACCTTTTAAAGAAATAATATAAATCTTTAAATCTAAATAAAGTAATTAGTGTAGAAAATTATAAATGTAGTATTTAGTTCATAGAATATAACAGTATAATTGATTTTCCCTTTTGTTGTGCTGAATTTTTATTCATTTGCTAAATGCTGTTTTTATTTTTGTTTATTTTCTATCCTTTCCATTTATATTATTACATATATGTTTTTGGCTTTCAACAAAGTTATAAAATTTATTTTCCAAATTTTAAAATATGTTTAAAAGTTTAAACTAGTAACAAAATTTGAATATTTAAGTAAGTCATTATTTCATTTTTTTTAAAAAATCTCATCATGAAAAGGGCGACATTTTTTCATAATAAGCAACTCATTTACAAAAAAAAAAAAAAAAAAAAAAAAAAAGTGATTTACTGCATTTACTTTTAAAATGAAGGTTTACATTATATAAAACTATTTGGAATTCTTTGTATTTCTTAACCCTGTTTTTGAATTAATAATTACATTCTAATCTAATAAAAAATTTAAATTATGATTGCTTGATGTTATGCAATCTTTGCTTTCTTTGTAAATACCATATATTATTTTTTAACAAAAACATAATGTTGCTTAATATTAAGTTGTCAATATTTGTTTCCTTTTGCAATTGTCTGTATTAAATTTTTTTCTTTCCTTTTTTCCCCTGTATGTTAAATGGCTTTTTCTCCCCTTTATTTATCTGTTGACTTTTAATTAGAAAAGAAGTATTGGCAAATTTCCCATCCATTTCCCACAAGAAAAGTAAACATACAGTTGTTTCTATGTTTGAATGACCTTTTAAAATTTACAGGATCACTTCAAGCTTTAGGTGTTCCTCCAGGTATTACATGGGCAACTCCTGGATCATTGCATTCATCGGCATTGTTTGGACAGAATCCCATTTTTATTCGGAGTCAGCAGTCTGATATGTTTATACAGTCACCACCACCTCAAGCAACTATTCATGCAGTGCCTGTGGCTCCTCAAATGCAGCAGCAGCAGCAACCTCAGCAACAGCAGCAAACTCAACAGCAAGTTCAAACACAGCAGCAGCAACAACAACAACAACAAATCCAGCAGCAAGCTCAACAACAAGTGCAGCAACAACAGCAACAAGTTCAGCAGCAGCAGATTCAGCAACAAGTTCAACAGCAGCAGCAGCAGCAACAACAACAGCATCAGCAGCAGCAACAACAACAACAACAACAGCAGCAAATTCAACCACAAGCTTCTCAACAGCAGCAAATTCAACCACAAGTTTCTCAACAGCAGCAAATACAGCAACAAACACAGCCTACTATTCTACCAGCTCCCAGTACTCCTGCTCCTCAGGTCATTAAAGCTAAACCAGTAGGTTTAATGTTGACATTATTTTAAATCTTTGCTTTAAATCTTGCATTATAATGTCATGTTACTTATTTATAATACTGTTTTTTAAGAGCTTTTTTATTGAGCCATATTTTTATTGAAATAGATTATATTTGTCATAAATTGCGAGTTGTGTTTTGGTTATTTGTACTTCATTAAGGTATGTAACTATGTTTGGGATGAATTTTTTTTAAAAACTTTCGAAAATAGTTGTATTTTTAAATATTTACATAAAAAGAGTAAAAAAGTATTTATGAAACCAAAATATACCAATTAAGTACCAAAAGTGTTTTTTAAAAAAATGGAAAAAAGTCCCCCCCCCCTCCCCTTCTGCTAAAAAGAATGATAAAACAAAAATTTTTTAGTTTGGATTTTTATTGAAATATTTGTTTAAAATTTTACAGACAATTTAAAAAATATATTATCTTGTTCCTGAACTAAAAAATAAACCATATTTCTATTCATTCTTTAAATATTAGGGTTTGATTGATAAATAACACGAACTTCCCAATTTTTTACTGATTGTGAAGCACTAAAACAATTATAAAATATATCTAAATTATTAGATTATTTATTCTCTAGTTCTGGAAGTGGAGAGTAAATTTAAACAAAAACTATGCATTAGGTTTTAATTTATGAGATTTTTTCTTAAGATAATTCTGTCATATTCTATATTTGAGAAAATATTCTATATTGAGAAAATAGCATTTAAAAATGCAAAATAGCATTAAAATGTGTGTAAATATAAATATAAAAATCTATGTAACTCCCCAAAAATTAGATTTAGAAACCAAATTCTAATGGTTTTATAAAGAAACTTATTCAAACATTAAGAATATAAAATTTAAAAAAAAATCATAATTTCACAAAAAAAAAAAAAAAAAAAAAAAAAAAAAACGATTTTTTTAATGTATTCATCTGTATAAAATCTATATAATTAAGTTTTCTACAAATTTACCTGCATCATATTATGAAAGTATAGATATATTTTTTGCTATTACTTTGATATCATTATCATTAACTGTTTAAACTTAAACTAAACACAGGTGATTTCATTTAAGCCACTGATGATGATGTGGAGGAGGGAATACCATATCCTATATAAATATTACTATGTTCTAGGTATCATTAGCACTTGCTAGTAGAATGTGAAATATGGTATTATTTTACACTCCTTTGTTTCATTTGACTTTAAAAATCGAAGGATGTGCTAATGTTTTACCTCCAATGGCACTCCCCGTGGCATTTATACTCCCATTTTTTGTTTTATTATTTTGGACAAAAGGAAATTTTTGTATCCAGTTATCATGAAAAACATTAATGTGACACTTTTTTCTCTTCTGCAGCCTATACGACCTGGTAGTTCTGTAGCAACTCAAACAGTTGTGTCTACTTCCACTTCTACTAGTACTAGCACAGCCATAAGTAAAGCTCAGGTAATAATTTAATTTTTTCAAGTTTAATTCTGATTATATATATATAAGACATGAATTTAAACAATGCATTTCAAATGTACTGTCTAATCTTTAAATTTGAATTTGTAATATGAAGTGCAACTGAAGTAAAACTGTAGTGCATATAGAAATTAAATGTTATTACAAAATGCCATTTTGAAATTTTTGAAAAGTATCTGAATAAGAAATTTCAGTTGGCACATTTAAAATTTGCCTATCAGTTTCTTTATATTTTGCTTCAAATATTGATGCTAAAATGCACTTCCTTTTCGTTCTATTCTAACTATTCCAAAGCTTCTATACGAAAGCTGACATTTATTTTAATGTTTTTCTGTTAATTTAACTTCACTAGATGCTGTTAAATTCTGATTGTTTTTTTAATATGTTTAAGCAAACCATTCATTTCTGCTTGCGGTGTTTATTTTATCATTATTGTTCAGTCATATCTTACCAACAAATTTTAGATTGAGCTGGAGTTTTAATAATTTTATTAATTAAAATCTTAAAAGCACATTTTGTTTGCTTTATATTTTTGTCTAAATTTATTATTTTATTCATTTTTTAAAGTTAAAATAATCATCAAGAGCTTTAAAGAATTAGATATTAAACTAATGAATAATCACAAAATATTTTAAAACATATTGTTATCATTCTGTTATAATATGTTTTGTTTCATTAGATAATATGTTTAGGTAGTTCCTTTCATATTAATTTGCTAATTAATCAAATATTAGCATTTCTGTATGTGACTTACATTTTAAAATTTTGTTGATGAATCCTTTCACTTGATTTTATTAACGACATGGTGATGTTATTTTTCAGATTTATTTAATGAATTTTATAATTATATCTAAAGGGAATACATTTTTAAAATAGTATAAACAAAAATACATCCTGAATTATTTGAATTTCAATTCATCCTGAATTATATTGTTTGGTTATTTTGCTTATAGATATTCTTGGCAAATTAATTTTAGGTACTCTTCCTTATCTGAATTATATTTGATATTTTGTTTCTGATTTATTGATTCCTAAGATTTTGGCAATCCATCTTTGAATGTAAATTTGACATGTAATCTTAAGAAGCATTATTTTCCCTATAAATTGCAAAGTATTTTTCTTCAGTTTGAAACTCTTACCTTGCTATTACTTTTGTTTATTAAGTCAACTTTTTAAGCCATTTTTCACCCTTTTCTTTCTTTCAAGAAGGTTATGTGCTTTCAGTTTTAAGCTTAATTCTTTATGGGGACATTCGTATTATGTTTACTCAATCTAAATGACTTCTGTTTCAACCACATCTACCAGGGGTTATACATTAAATGTGTTAAAATCAAATATCCATATGGAAGTTGAAAAGAAAATAATTTCTGTAAGCATCATGCTTGTAATTTGGTCATGGTTTAAGTTATTTAATCCTAAAAATTCCAGAATAACCGCTATGATCAAAATAGAATGCTAATCTAACTATGCTTGCAGTAACAATGTTTTTGTAAAAATTGCTTGAACTAAAATTAAAAAGAGGTAAAATATTGAATAATTTTTTTTTTTTTCAAGAAAATTATGTTTTCTGAAGTATTTGCTCATTCATATTTAGTTTTCATGGAGATTTCTGTAGCTTGACTGCAAAGTTAAGTTGCTGCTGTTTCAGTCACATCTACCAAGGACTAGCTGAGTATACATTAAATCTCTTAGAACCAAAATCATTATAAAAGTTGGAAAGGAAATAAGGGTTGTAGGCACCAAATTTTTAATCTGGACATAATTTAATATTATTTTGTCCTGAAAATTCCAAACTAGCCATTATATATTTTCTGATTGGAATGCTAATCTATTATTGCAATTGAAATGGTTTTTTTTGATTGCTTGAACTAAAATTTGAATAAGATAAAATATGAAATGATATAATATTTTTCGCTTTTAGTAATAGTTAAAAATATCATTTCATTCCAATTTTTTATCTTGCATATATATTTTTTCTGTTTACTATAAAGTAAAATATCATATATAGTGATAATTTTTGTTAAATTATTTTTTTTGAATGCATATCCATGCTTTAAATTTATCTTTCACCATTATAGAGCAAACCAAGATCTCGTTTCCTGCACTGTCGAACAGTGTCAATTCCTACGAGCTCTTCTCATTCACAGACAGCTACTACTCAAACACAAACGCAACCACCCCCAAGTCAAAAAGCCGATGCAGCCAACCAGACTAAACCAACATCAGAACCAAAATTAGCTTCAATTTATAATAAGATATTAGGTGAAAGTTTATTTCATTATAAATGTATGTATCAAGAAAGCATGTTCATGATGCATAATAAAATTTGGAATTTGCATGCTGATTTAGAATTTATGTGGCTAATGTTAACTATAATTATTATAATAATAACTGTTAACCACTACTTGAAAATCTGTTCTTTATCAAAATATTATAATAATATCTAGCAATATAACATGAAGTAAATAGTGCTAAAGATATAATTATTGTTTACCCATATGACCCCTTATCATATTTAGTTGTATAAAATAAAAATAAAAAAAAAACTATTTCTTTTTGCAGTGCCCTCAAAGACTGTTTCAAATACTCTTTAATTTGCCTAATATTAACTCTTCATTGCCTAAATGTTCATAAATTTTTTGCCTGTTTTAATTTTTCTTTTGCCAAAAAAGACATTTTGAATTGCAAAACATGAACATGTTTAGAGAATGATCTTGTGATTTTGAAATAAAATAATTTTGTATTTTTGGCTTCATTTGTAAATCTGGTGTATAGAGTATGCTGTAAAACTTTAGTAAAGAAAGACATTCAAAATTAATCTTTTTTCAATGTTCCATATTGTTAAAAATTAAGAATTAAAGCACATATTTGAATTGAAGCTCATTATAAAAGTGCAATATTTTTATTTAGATAAAATGGGATCTATGCATTCAAAAATGTATATTTTTAGAAAGGAAAAAGAAATCTTTATTGTTTAAAGGGTAATATTAAGATCTTGCATGATGAAATTATTTATTAATATTACTTGAAAATTATTCATAAGATATACTTTTTTCCTATTTTGGAAATGTCACAAAATGGCTCTTAGATAATTTTGTTCATTTAAAGTAGATAAAATCTAAATTTTTTCTATAAATTTTTAATATAAATTCCATTTTAAATTATTCTGCTTAGTGTTTTATTTCATTAAATGCTTTCTTTGATGCATTATTTCATTAAATGCTTTCTTTGATGCATTATTTCATTACTGCAGAAAGAAATATTTCTTCTTAATTTTAAAATATTGTAACTTTTTTTAATTCATTTAGCATTTTTAATTAAAATTTTCTCATTTGACATATTTTTTCTTAGCCTATTGCTTAATTTTAAAATTCTTATATTAAAATATATCACTTCTATATTTCATTACTGATGTTTTGTTTTCATTCTTAAATATTACTTTTGCTTTTAGAGCCATTCAATAAATCAGCGGCAACCGAAACTGCTTTTTCCCCAACTGCCCCAGAACCCATTGAAATCGAAGTTGCCCAAGCTGCTGAGCCTATAGAACCTGTATCAACTCCTGATGTTGCCATTGTCACTCCATCACCTGCTGTACCACTTGTTGATGAGTGTGTGCAGATGGAAGTGGTGGAAGAACCTGTACCAGCATCATCTCCACCATTGCCTGCCCCAGTTCCTATTGAAAAAGTCATTCCAAGTCGAAAAGAAGTTGAAGCTGATAATATTGGAATTGTGATGCCAATGCCTGAAGTAACTGTTAAAGAAAAACAACCACAGAAGGCAATAGTCAAACCTCATGTGTTAACTCATGTTATTGAAGGATTTGTCATCCAAGAAGGCTCAGAACCATTTCCTGTGAGATAAATTTATTTCATTTTAAAATGTTTAAGAATTTTGTAAAGATTATTATATATGAAGTAGGGTCTAAGATTTAGTTTAGGGTATTCAAATTTCTTATATCAAGTATAATTTAAAATACTTTTTAATTATTCCTGTTGGGCAATATTATATTTCAAATTGACTTTAAAACTATCTTTTACAATTTTTTATATTACCTTTATTTAATGTTCAAAATTATACATTTGTATTAATTACCAGGACATTATTATATGAAATAATTCCATGTTAGTTTTATGAAATACTTTACAACAGGAAGCTTAGAAATTTTAAGCTACAACTAGACACAAGAACTAAAATTAACTGCTTAATTATTACTAATATTTTATTTTAGCATTTAATTACTAAATCACAAAAACAAAAATCAAATACCTACCAAATAATTTACCTCAGAAAGATTCTTAAAATGTATTTGCCAAATAAAATTTCAAATATTTAATTATATAATCAAACATCTGGAAAATAAAAAGAAAAAAAATGGCCCTGGGCATAGATTGGACATATACTTAGAATATTGATAATACAAAGATATTTCTGACATGAGATTAGAGGAAAAAGAAGAAAACTAAAGGCCATGAATTGCTGTATAGCTCTAGAAAAAAGATTATGGTTGTTGAAGTGAGTTTGCATTTGAGAAGCAACTTTAGATCATGAATGACTTGCAATAGTCTCATGCATCAGTATGTCTTGACAAGAAATGATGATAAGTTATGTGAAATAATTGTAAACTGCTGGAGGTGGAAGAGGGTAATATTCGGGATATAGAAATAGGAAATTTCTGATAAGATGTTATGTAATAATTAGAAATTGACATGCAACTGTGTCACCATAGAGATGTTTCCATTATCTGCTTAACCAATTCTTTGACCATTTCTTTGGAGATAATTTACTCAGAATTTGTTGAGGGAGCAGAAGTCATTATGGGTCATCAGCTTGACCTAAATGGACATTTTATATCATGTGCAAATGTTTTTTGTTATGATTAGTCTTGCATGTATCAAAGAAGTAAACAGTATCTTATCCATGATATTACTCTTCTAGATTATCTCCTAAATGTTATAAAATTCCCTTCTAAAAAATCATAATAAAGTTCTATTATATTCAATTCATTAACAAGAATTCATCAATAGAAATTTTTATTCTCATTGACCAAACAAATTTGCAGAGAGTAAAATTAGTATTTTAAGAGGCCAGGACTTGTGAAGGCTTCTACATTAATTTCATTGATTTGTTATATTATATCAACATATAACAAAAAAACAATTTAAAACAATTTAAAAACAAAAAAAAATCAGCTGTTTAAGAGAATAGAATACAATAGGATAAAATTTGTTTCTAAGTAGTGAACCAGATTTTTTAAAATTAACTATTAATTTTTTAATTGTTTGGCTTAAAAATAAATAAATGTTTGCTTTGTTTTTAATCTTTATTTTTGCTTTTTTATTTAAGTCTGCTTTCATTTTAAAATTTGAATTTATTTAGAAATTCATAATTGGTGAATAATTGTATGGAATATATGTGCATAATGTATGCATTTTTTGGGCATATTTATAAGATGCCCCCCCCCAAATACCTCTGTATTATATTTAATTACATAATCATAGAGTTAACTTTCTTAAAGATATCATTATAAGCTATATAGTCTTATTGTAAGCAATCTTTTTATAATCCTTTTATTAGATAAAAATTAAAAACAAAAGATTGGAATGCTAAAATTAAAAATAAAGTAAACATTTGGTGAGAAAAATTCTTATAATTGTGGTTAAAGGTCAAAGAAATAGATTCCAACTTAATTGAAAGAAAAGTAATTTATCTTAAATCTACTCTGTTGATTTTTAACTCCTATCATCCACTTCTCACTAGTAGTGTAAAGTAAAAAAGAAGTAAAAATACTGAAAGTATCTGAAAAATTTTCTAAGTATTGAACCAGATTTTTTAAAATTAACTATTGATTTTTGAATTGTTTGGCTTAAAAATAAATAAATAAATGTTTGCTTTATACAACAATGATTATGACTAATTTTTAATGTCACCTATCTCAGATTAACATAAATTTATTTTAAAAACATTTCTAGTGCTAATTTGATTACACATATTTTCTGATTTAAATACATTTGACAGAATTGCTAATTTTCAAGCATTCTCATATTAAAGTAAAAAAAAATAAAATAGTAAACTAAAATATTTTGATTTTATTTCATTCAGGTCACTTTGCCTTCGTACAGCATACCTGCTAAAGAAGAAATTGTTGAAAAATCTATGGAACCTTATGGCAGTGCTCAGACTGCAGGTAAAATTATAGATTTTGTAAACTATAATCTATAAGATAGATTTGAGCAGTCTTTGCTTGTATTAGAAGTAATCACAAATGTTTAAGTCAATAATTTAAATTATACAAGGCCAGAATATTTTGTAGACTACATTATCACACATAATAGATGAAGTAAAAAATTTTAATTTATTCAAGCATTTGACTGTTGGTTCCACAATTACACTATTTCTAAAATTGAATAAATTATCAACTGTAAATATTATGTTTTATTATTATCTCTCTATTAAAAAAGGAAGAAAAAATCTTTCTCCATATTTCACTGTACTTAGCCTTATTTTTCAAATGACCAGATTTTATTTTAGAGTCCAATTAAAGAAGTTTGTACGTAAGTAATCTAATATAAATGAGATGGAAGATGAAGAAATTCTGTAATTTTATCCCATTTTCATTAAAATTATTGAATTCAATTATATAGATAATCTGATTATGAAAATTAAATAATGTGTTCACTTGCAATGTCCTATGAATATTCATAAATCGCAGAGGATTGTCAAATGAGGGGATAAGTTTCCAATTCAATGTGATTTTTTAAAAGTGATTTATCTATAATAATGTACACAAACTTGTAATATATTTATAAGATTAAAAAAAAAATCATAAAAATTATTCCACAGAATTAATTTTTAGTTTTATGAGGAAGTTCTTTAGTTATTTTTCATGTGACATTTATGTGATGTGATTTTCAATTCGTTTTGTCTTTATTATTATTATATTTTTTTTAGAAATTCCTGTTATAAAAAAGAAAGATAAGATTCCTAAAATTCGTGGTGGACCAGTGGAGCTAGCAAAATGTGAATACTGTGGTAAACTTGGACCAAAAGCAAAATTCAAAAGATCAAAAAGATTTTGTTCTACATCATGTGCTAAGCGATTTAATGCTGGCATTACAAAACGCTTTGCTATTATTTTACCAGATCAGGATCAAAAACCAGGTTTGTATATTCTTCATTCGTACAAATTTTACCTTGTGTAGGGAAATTATTTAACAAAGAATTATTAAATTTACTAAATTAAGAGAAAAATGCAAATCTCAATATATTTATATGTAAACCTATGAAATTATGAATTTTATTTCAAAAAAAAAAAATAAAGTTTTTATTTTATTTACTTGCAAATGCATTCTTAAATACTAGTACTTACTCAAGAAATATATTCGTATTATAAATTTTTAAAAATATGGCATTAAAATATGCCCTTTTTGAACATAGAAGCTTAATTTAGATCATTAAAGTGAACCATTGCATATTGTTAGAAATCTAATGTTTCAGTGAATCTGAAAAAAATATATTAAAAATTTTTCTATTGGAATACAAATTTTAATTCTTGTGTTTATATATTATATATATTCCATTTAAAACAAAGCTTCTCAGAATTGGAAAAGGAGTGAATATTTGAATATAATGTGATATTGTATAAATCTCAGCTTTCTTGCCTTTAAAAATTGTAACATTACCTTGTGTATTAATTGGAGGTTCTATTATCAGCAATAATAAGTTTGAAATATAAGTAGTTTTAATCAGTGTATACAGAACTGGGTTATCTTATATTATTACAGTACAGATCATCATTCCTTAATTGCAGCTGTGCAGAATAGATTTACTCTAAATATTTCAGAATTATTTTCATCTATAAAAAGAGAGTAGTGAAGTCAACAATAAAAAGTTTTCAATCCTCCACCTCCAAAAAAATATTCTATTGAGCAATAATGAAAATATTTAACAAATGAAATGGCTTATTTAATGTTCAAAAATACATCATATCAACTATGTTAAGAATCTATTCATACATATCTGACCTTAAGGTTCCTCCATTCCACTAATGTGTAGGATACAAACATTGTTTTGAAGATTGAATAATGCATTATGACTCTTGCTTCTTTTACCAATTTTGTGAAAAACAAATATTTAATTATACATGTAAAGTACAAGGAGATGTTATTACAGCAATGTTTCAAAATTTATCACCATTAACAGTGGAGCCAACATTTTTAATTACTTGAGGATTTTTAACTGCCATTTTTTAAAACATTTTCCTATTTTTGTATTTCCAACTATGTATTTTATATGAAACATTTATACTGCCTAATACTTTAAAAGAACTTGTTATTGATGAATATATTGTATTTTACACTTTTATTAACCAATGTATCTGTATCTTATAAAATAATCTGTATTACAGTAATAGAATAATTTGTATGTTCTTAGTTTTATTGCCCTAGCATATTTTGTACAGGTAGTTTTTCTCAAATTTACTTGGTGTATTTTTTGTTTTAGGAGAGATTTGGAAATGTGAAAAAGCTATTTACAAAATTAAAGTCACTGATGACTGCCAATGCATAGAAACTGCTTCTGGCAGTTCTTTATTCAGTTTCTATATATTTGAATATTATGTAAATAATATACATACATTCTATAGCGAATAGGTACAATTAAACATATGCACTATTTTAATATAGTACAAGTCAATGTAATTACACTAATTCCAAATCTTCATAACTTAAATCTTTTTGAATACGACTAATGACTAGGACATAGTTGGAAATAATAAAATGAACGAGTAATTTGGTTTATTTTACCTCTATATTAAATTATTAATATTTATCTATATTGAAAAACTTTTGATTTGATTATGACAGCCAAACAAATCTTTTAAACGATTGATTAAAAAAAAAAAAACATCACATTTTGGAATGTAAGTTTTTTACAAAATTTATAATATATCTGTCCCCCCCCCTTCTCTCATTTTCACTAAAAGATTACATATTTTCATACTTAAGTAACTGATAATTTTTTAAAAAGTTCAAAATAAATTTTAAAAAAAATGCTATTGAGAGAATTTAGCTTCAAAAGTAATAAGATAACATAGACTATCTTATTTAATATGATTATTATTATATTATTAATTATTATTGTATTAGAACAATATTAAAAAGTGCATAGACTGCAATTACTGAAAACTGGAATTATATTTTATTGAGTATGAATTATATGAGAATTATATTTCATTAATACCTAGAATTGCTTGACTGAACTAAATCAAGCAAATTATGTTTAGAATTTGTTTAGGTCATATGAGTATATATATTAATTCTTCAACTACTTGAGATATAAAAAAGACTTATGAAACATTCTTACAAGTCAAGAATTTCCTCATGTGCTGGTAATTTAAGGAAATATTACTCCATAGAGGTTTTAAAATATGTTACTATTCCAGGGGATGTTGAAGTGAAAATACTTTGATTATGTAAATGAGTGTTCCAAATCTTTGTTAAAATGGATTTTGTATCAAAGTAGTCTTTTAGCATTGACTAAAATGATTCACTAATAAGCCCAGTGGGAATGGTTCCCTCCAAAATTTCTCACATATTCTCTAATAAATATATTTGTGTATTATTAACCATGCACAAACAATTGTTACAAAAGAGTGTATTAAAATACTTTTTAGGATTAATTGCTTAGGTACAGTTAATATACAAATAATACAGTTAATATACAAATAATGAATTGAAACTGAAATTTGACACATAACTACAATTATATTCTCAAAATCATGTATCAAATCTCATACATTTGTTATTGTGTTTTTGAATTGTCACATTTACAGGCTTGTGCAAGTGCAGATTTACAGATAGTCAACTTCCAAGCTTTCAAAGATGAATTTTTATTATATTGCTGCACTTTGACACAATACAAACAGATTGAGGAATTGCATTATTAAATATTAACTAATTTTAATTATTCTTTTCCTTTATTTTTTGTATTAATCTATATATTTCATATTCTTTTTAGGAGAAGAAATAAGAAAACATAAAAAGAAAGGCAGTAGTAAAAAAGGTAAGCTTATTGTTAGTACAGTAGATAAGATTGAGTTTAAATCTATTTTACAATATAGTTATCAAGCATTTTTTCATGGTTGTATCTAATTATATAATTATTTGATTAGAAATTGAATCAATTTTTTTTTATTATTAATCTATAAGCTGTGTTTACAGTCCTTTACTAAGCCCAATTATGTAACAATGAATTATATTCAATTTTGAACCAATTCAACCTCAAATAATGAGAATTGAAAACTCCCTTTTAATGATTGCATTTGCAGTTAACAAACATCTGCAAATGCTTTTTTTTTCTGTTTTTTTTTTTTTTTTTTTCCTCCTATAGGCTTTTTATTCCTTTTTGTTGAACAAGGCTTTTTTATAACATATATTAATAACTGCATTCTGTGTACATGTCTTAAATTTTGTAAAAATTTAAAATAAACTACAGTGAGAAATCATAATTTATTTATTTTAACTTAAGTTAAACTTATTTAATTTATTAAACTCAATAACATTTTTAAAAAATGATGTCTTAGAAGAGTAAAAAACCTTGTCTTGAATTCTCATTTTGATTCTTTCATGCAGATTTTTTAACTCTATGCTACATAAAATACTATGTTCCATTGCAAATGTTTATGTATAGCATAAACAAAATATTTGCCTTAGTTAATCAATTAAGTAAAATGCTGGCATATTACACAACTATGAAGTATATATATTTATATATCTTGCCAATTCCAATTTAATGGAAAAAGTTTTTCTAGTAGATATGTGATATCATACTGTATGGATATTAAATATATCCAAATGTAGAGATCAGTAATTTCAGTACCTTCATCACACATTCCATTACAATGTGTTTATTTCAGTCCTCCTTTATTTGCCTTTAAATTTAGACCAGATATATTAGAATTAACCCATATTTAATATTTCATCTCTTTTTTATTATATAGTAACCAAGAAGATTTTTCATGGTAACAGCAACATTTAATTTTTTTCCATGCATTTCATTCCTCTGTGTATAAAAACTCTTTGCTGCAAGTGAATACTGCAAGAGAATCTTTTCTTCATTTAGATACTCTACACCATAAATTAGTACAATTTATAACTTCATATGCATACTATAAATTATTAAGAAAATAATGATTTATTATATTAATTTTTCACTCATTTATATTATACTTGCATCCTTGTGCAAGTTATACATTTTCATGTCATAATTCTGACCAACTTTATTAATACATCTAAATATCAGGTGGGAAATCAAAAAAGAAGAAACTTGGCCTGAAATCAAAGAAAAGCTGGAAAAAATCTGAAAATAAGGTGTATGAGGAGAAAGAATGGGTAAGAATTTTGATTTATATGAAACTTTAAATGATTGTCAAATGCAAGTTATTCGATATCAATATTTTGTATTTCCAAATATGATATTTTTTTCATTAGAAATTTTCTTCTTGGGGTTTTTCTAGGATCAAATTTTGCTAGTATCTCATGTTTAGCAATAATAAGCAATATTTTGGAAATAAAACAACTCATTTTCAGAAGAATTATTCATTTTGACAAAATAAATAACTAATTTAATTTAATAGGTTTTTTTTTAACTTAAGCCATATTAGGGTGTCCCAAGAGTTTATTTCTCATCACGCTGTGAATGGCCTTATTACTCTGCTTGTGCAAATATGCAGGCTTATCTATTAGCCATCTATATCATCAGTTTCAGTTGCATCAGAGCTCTGGTACACTCCAAGCCGGGACTACATCCCAAAAAAGTCCTTTTGTCCGTTTGGTGGGATTGGAAAGGCATAATTTTCTACTAGCTCCTTCCTCAAGGTGAAACAATAAATTGTATGAAATACTGTCATCAACTGGCTCAATTAAAAGCTGCCATAGCAAAAAACTGGCCAAAGTTAATGAATCGACAAGGCATTGTTTTTCATCATGACATCATGAGGCCACATATTGGATTAGTTGTAAGAGAGAAGCTCTTACAGTTTGATTGGGATGTTTTACGGCATCCTGCATACTCTCTAGATCTCGCTCTATCTGACTATTACTTCTTTCTGTCTTTAAAATATTCTCTTTGTGATAAGCGCTTTAAATCCATCAGTGAAATAAAAGCACACATCAAAGATTATTTCTTGCCCAAAGCGCAACAATTTTGAAAACAAGATATAATAAAGCTCCCTGAGAAGTGGAAAAAGATAATAGAGCAAAAAAGTTGTTATGTAACAAAATAAATAATATCTTAAACAGTAAATATTGCGTATACATTTCATATTAGAAATAGGAAAGAAACTTATGGGACACCCTAATATAAACTATTGCAGAAGAGCATTATATCTTTGTTAATTTATTGCTTACACCTGGCTAATTGAAAAGTACCTACCTCTTGACAAAATAAACAAATCCATATCCAAGCCAGCCTTAATAAAGTTTTTTTTTTAAGTTTCCGAAAATTCTATATTTATACACAGAAACATTTAGTAAATTATCATATTTTCTTGCACTATTTGGTACGAATAAGAGCTGTTTCAATCATATGTTATAAATGCTACCTTTAAAGAAAGCACCTGCATTTGTTTTAATTAAGCTCGTCTCCTATATTTTTTTTTTTAAAAAAAGCTGGGCATTCAATATAATTTTTTATTTCTTTAAATTTTAAACCTTAGAAGTTACTATTAACTATCTCATTTTTTCATTTAATTTGACTTTTACAATTTCTGATTTTTAAGTGTATTCCTTCTTTCCTCTTGAGACAGCATCGAATCAGGAATAAATTTAAGTGCCCATGTTTTTATAAGGTCATTGAAAAGTTAAATTTTGATTTGATATATATTTCTGCCATTTTCTTTGAAATAAATTAAATAATTCTTGAAAGCAAATATTGTTTAGAAAATTTAATTTTCTAATTATACTAACAGTTTCAAAATTAAGTAATTTCCAGATATTTATTTATTTTTTCCAGAATGAATTATTTGGATGAAAAAATTTTTACTAAAAGTTCTGTTACCTTTCTATTATAACTTGTTTATTGTCCTATGCAGTTTTCAGAACATAAATGTGATATTCAAATAGCATTATGATCTTAATCTTTTCATTATTTTGCTTTTCTGGCTCCAGAATATTCAGCCAGTTCAACATATACCAGAAGAAATGATTGAAGAAAAGACAGAAATTCCTGAAGAGCCAATGGAAGAAGTATCCAGCATGGAAGTAGAAGAAAGTTTAAATACTAGTGTGTGTAAAGAAGAAGAAGAGGAAGAAGAAGAAAGCCGTCCACCAACTCCAGTTGTAGAACCAGTTGAAGAAGAACAAGCTCCTGTGTCTCATACAGAGTTTGCTACAAAATCCCCATTGAAATGGACGGTAATTATTGTTTCAATCAATTTATGTAGAAGTGTGCTTAAAACCTTTTGCAATTTGTTCCTTTATCCTTTTTTATTTGGCTAATCACAAGCTTTAACAGTGAGTCATTAAGATTTCACTCAGATTATAATCACTAGAAGGTAGTAATATCTGAACTTTAAAACTGCCTTCAAATTTGAACCTAGATTTCACCCAAGATCCTCTTTATATTTGGGATTAGCATACAAATATTTTGTCAAAGCTCAAGCTTTCTCATGCTGATATGGCACAAAAAGTTTCAAAGGGACAGGTTTCATCTTGGCTATGCAGTAATCAAAATAGTAGCATCCATCTTAAAATAGTCCTTGCGTTGCTTCAAAATAGGATGCTATTATAACTAAACTAAATTCTGATTGTCTTGTTAATCTATTTCATCTCTAATAAGTATGTAGATGGATTACACATTTGTTTTATTTTATTACAATGTATAATGGGTATATTTATTACTACCCCAGTAGCTTCACACTGTTGTATAAAATTGAACAATATTGTGCAGTACATAACAATATTCAAAAGACACCAGCATGTTTGAAAGCATTGTTTTTATAAAAGTCTGAATCAAAAGTATTAACTTTAACTTGACAACTTTATATGAAATTTAGTGTTAAAAAATTTATTGGATCATTTTTTTTGTTATTATTATTATTTATCAAAAGCCAAATATTATTTTTTGTTTACTATTCATATTACAGAGTTGAAAAATATTGTGAAAACTTTTTTTAAAATTTTATATTTTATTACTTAGTATTGATCAAATTTATTACTAAGTCTACTATAATGATAACAATATTGTTACTTCAATATACTGCTCTATGATAATTTTGCTTAGCATTTTACCTGATATGGAAAAAAAAGGCTGTTAAACCCTTTACATCTGTTCATTAACTTAAACAAAAATTTAGTTTGTCTTTTATTTAAAAGAAAACAAATTAATGTTAATTTTAGACTGATTAGATATAATATGAGAAACTTTTTTTCTGAAAAATTCTCTATCCCAATTTTTACTGCATATAAAGCATGCAAAACTTATTCTGTTTAAAGAAACATGCTACAGCTGTGATTAAAAATTCAAATTTTATAGAGAACTCGAATGTTGAAATGTTTATTTTCATAAACTAAAACAAACCAAATATAGAGTTGATCATTTCAGAAAAGTAATACAAAATAAATGTATGTATAAATTTTTAATAACCCAAAAATGAGACATTAAGAATGTACCATATTTTAAAAAACAGTTTGTTTTAAATTTTACTCAATAATTTATACATTAGAAATAATTGATATAATACTCATTTATAGTACACATTAACTACTTCCATGATAGATATCTCTTATGTGTAATTTAAAATCACTTCTGTGCTTTCATATTATATTCTTAATACAGTCTATATTCTTACATCAGTCTTGTCAAAAAATTTTATTATTTAAAAAATTATTCAAAATTATATTGAAGCTCCATTATAATTGAACTCCATATTTTAAAATCTCTATATCATCACAATCTATCCTCTTTATAACATGAGGTTAGCTTTAATGTGGGGATAAACACTGTGCTGATGGATTGTACAATTTTGGGCAGTATAACAAAAGACATATTCTATGCTGTTTAAATATTGTAAATAAAAATTTTTAAGTATCATGTAATGAAGTGTGCAACTTGGGAAGTAAGGAATATATATGACAAGAAAAGTAAAGTAGGGAGCTGTATTCACTAGCACAAATCTTCCAGTGATTTTAAAAGAGGAGAAAATAAGTTTCCACTTCCCTTCTTAAAAGGATATATCAAATTTTAAATATTTAAAAATATTTTGAAAAAGATTCGTAAATACTTAGTGACATTAAGCAGTTCTTTTGTTTTCTATTTTTGTATCTAGAATACTTGTACATTGTTTTTTCCACATTATTGTTTGGTTGAATTTTTAGATGTATAGTTATTTACCTTCATTAATGTGATCTCGTATGTTTTGATATAATTTTATCTAAAAAAATTTTTAAATATGTAAAACTTAAATTTGAGATCCTACTGCTAACAAAATTGAATAAAACAACCAATATTGTTCATAAAATATTATTTCCCTAAAGTTTTAAATTATAAACATTTAATGCTCAATTTCCCTTTTTTGCCCTATTGTATAGCAACATGGATGATAGATAAGTTTACTTCTAATGAAGTAAAGCTATAATAGATAACCACACATGTATATCTTCCAATCACAAAGGTAGAAAAAAGCATTTTTCACATTTTCTATTAAAATTTCCCACTTTTGAGAGAAAATAACTTAAAAATGGGGAACTTTATTTATATCTGTAGCAGAATGAAATTAAAGAATTTTATCATTTTTTAGTGTGTGTGTGTGTGTTTTTCTGTCATTCTATGACTTATCAAATTCCCTTTCATTTATAGGTTACTGATGTTGTTGATTTTGTTCGAGATATGCCTGGGTGTTCAGATTATGCAGATGAATTCAGAGCTCAGGAGATTGATGGACAAGCACTTTTGCTTTTAAAAGAAGATCATTTAATGAGTCTCATGAGTATGAAACTGGGACCAGCTCTAAAAGTTTGTGCTAAAATAAATTCCATGCGAGATGAAGTCAGCCATTAGGTATGAACATTGTTATATCTGATTTTGATACAGATTTAATTCCCACATGACTTCTAGAAAGCATTTGAGCTTGACAGGTTGGTGGCAAAAACATTTCCGGTGTAATGATTTCAAAAGACTATTATTAAATTGTAATATATTTATAGTGTTGTAAGCAAATGCTTGTGAATGTGTGAAAAACAGTGCTTCTTCTGTTGTGGAAGTTGAGTTTTTATTATTCTGAGACAATGTGTAAACGCTCGTTTTTACTTGACACTAAGTATTGAAGGACATCTTTTAACTTATTGAGTAATAATACTCAAATTTTTTAGTTATTTATCATTCAGACTTTCATAGAAATATTTTTCACGTGCCTGTTTCCCATTTAAGTTGTCGTATTTTGAAACCATGTGTTATACATTCCTTGTGAAGATATGCATCATGTTGCAAGGTTCATTAAGTATTTACAAATAAAAACTCATTACTTGCAGGTATAAGCAATGACAATTTGAAATGGCAAGTAAAAAGTCTAATACTCATCAAACTGTAACTAAAAAGCTTGGTTTAAGAGCAATCTTTTTAGGGATTGTATTAAAAATAAACAGTTTGATTGTTCTAAAAAATGCACAGAAATGCCAAAAATTAAAAAGTAATTCTGTTTATGCTTCACAAGTTCATTAGAAAGTTATCATTTTCTTAAAATACACTTTAAAAATAAGTGCATTTTTATTTTTTCATTGCGTAAGTTAGTAAAATCTCTTTTCACAAAGTTAAAATGAGAAGAAAATGATTAATTCATTTTGCAATGATGTTAAAGAAAATAATCAAAATATAAAGCTGACTATTTTTATGCTGACAAAAGAAATTATTATGCAATATATTTTTAAAAATAAATATCACTAAAATGTCAAAACTTTCTGTTAATTCCGAAAATTCAAACACAACCATGCAAATTTGTGATCAGTCTTTTTGAAGATTTGACAAAGCTTTCATTGTAACTCAGAGTTGTAGTTTTTTTCAGAAAGTAAAATATTATTTCTGAAAAAAAAAAAAAGATAATTGCAAATTAATCAAAAGATTGGTCACAAATTTTTAATATATTTTTTAAGCAATATGTAATAATGTATTTAAACATATTACTGATTTTCATTACTATTTGAAAGTCATGTTTAATATTTAAACTTTCTCTTAATGCATGCATGTATTGTGACTGTATTATTGTTGTTGTGAACAAATATTATAAGTATAAAAGATATCTTTTAATTTGTTTCGTATATATAGATATTCATTATGGAATTAAAATGTCATTTTTTATTATTTCCATAGAAAGAATTTTTTTAAAGAAATTATTACTTGTGATTTCTAAATCCTGGAATTTTTTGTATTTCAGCATTGCTTATTGATTCATTATTTTGATTTTTGCTGGCAAACCTCAAATATAGATTATTTTTAATTTATTGGTATCCAAGAAATGATCTGAATACTAATCAGTATGAAAATTCATTTGTTTTTGCGATACTGTGAAATGTTTTGTATAAGTTAATGTTTTAAATATAAACATTTTATATAAAATAGTAGATGTAAAATATTTATCTAGTGCAATGTGATGTGTGCATTTTATGTGAAAAATAATTTTTTATTATACTTGCATGTTGGGAAGTACTTTATATTATAAGAATCCCATGTGTGTATTTCATTAGTTGTTAATATACAATATTATTAACTATTAATCATTAGTATATAAATATAAATGTTAATTAAGTTTTCCTAAATTATTGTTGTCCCTTATTGTTTCTTATACTGAAAGAACATAATTTCACTAAGTCATGCAGTGTATACTTGTTTTATTTGTTAATTTATATCCAAAACTTTTTAGCTGTCTATTTATGCATGCCATTTTTTTTTCTGTTATAAAGTAAAATTAAATCAAAGCATTGCTTTTTATATGTTAAAGTTTTATAAAGGAACTGATTTTAAACTTATTTTAAAATTAGTGTTTCTTTTCAGTAAAATATAAACAATATTGGGGAGTAGGTGGCATTTGAACTTCTTATAATATCAGAAACTGTAAATACTTTTAAATTAAAACTTTTATTTATCTAGTCACTGAAAGTTTGAACCTCATTCTGTGATTTGTTACTTACGTTTCTCATATTAAGATTTAAAACTAATGCATTTGTTCAATTCTATTTTACCGTCAAGCACTATTTAACTTAGTTTATTTTAATGTTGTTACTATATTCAAAGTTCATATCTCTACTTTGTGCATTATATGTGTGACTATTTTACAATATATGCATAGTTATAATAATTTTTATACATAAGTTACTATGAAAGAAATATTTAGTAATTTCATAAAATAATGGGTGAAGTCTATTGTGTAAAATGTATGTACTCTGTAATTTAACTAATAATTATATCATAGAATAATTACTTAAATCTAATGAAAGCATACAGAAGAAATATACAATCATACTTAAAGTCTATTGATGTGTAAAATGTATGTGCTCTATGGTTTAAGTAATAAATATATCTTAGAATAATTACTTAAACCTAATGAAAGCATACAGAAAAAATATACAAAGTAAAATAAATTTCTTCCATTAATTAAAATCACATTTTTGTCAAAGTACATATAAAGTCATATGATTAATTTTTAAATGAATAATAAGTAGAAGTGACAATTTATAATGTTTGAATCTTCACTAAATAAGTATGGAGCAGTAGTTCTTTTCTTACACATAGATAATTGTATTTTATTTGCAACTCTTGAACTTGGTTATTCAAAAACTTTGAGTTCACATTTGTTGTTAATTCAAATTTTTCTCTAGTCCCTTGATTTTCTTATTAATATGATTTAAAATATCGTTTAAAATTCAAGTTTATTTTGGCTAGTTTAAAACCATAATTTAAAATATGTAATTTTATGTTGTTGTTGTTGGTTAAATACATTTATACCTTGTGTCCATGCCTAATTTTATGAGGAGTCATTGAAATGGCTATCAATTTTAATGCACAAATATATGCTCTAAAAGTCACTTCTGTTTACTTATTAAAATTGTGCATTATCTTTTTAATTATGTATTATTAATCAGCGGTATTAAATATTAAAAATAAATCTGAACTGCCAATTTTAATGTAACACTTTTCATAAGTTTTAAAACCAGTTTCCCATTAATTCGAATTTCTGACTAAATTCAATTTTTATTATTATCTTATCAGTTTCAAATAAGCCAGGTTCCACTGCATCTGTCTAATATTTGTTAATTCATAGGATATCTAGTTTGGTGGAATGACTGTCAATGTGCAGAATTATTAATTACTTATAGCTTATGAATGACTTCAGCCATTATTTAATGAAATATTTTAGTGTTTTTTTAAAATAGTCATTTCTTAAACAATTGCATACATTTTTATCAATAAGATGTATATAATCTTTAATTTTCATCTTTCTTTAAATTTAACTTTTTTTTCTTTTTCTTTTTGCTAAGCAAAAAATGTTTTTTGTCATGTTTTCTCTTCATCAATTTTCTGTTGTTTATATTTAATCTTATTTGATAAATTTAAGCTAATGTCCTTTTAAGCTTTTGCTGTGCAATATATAAGCTTTTATAGATAACTTAGGAAATTGTTATACAGCACTTCCTAAGAAATATTTGGCACTAGTTAATAATATTGTGCTTTAATCGTTTATTTCTAGTTAAGTGTAGATTAGATGTCTAGGCAAATCATATTTTAAACCAGCATTTGCAATGTATTAGAAGTGCATAAACATTGATTTTCATGCATAGTATTTATATACCTGTTTTAAGAAAATTCAGGGTAGTAAAAATTATTAAGTTTTTTGTATTAATATTTGACTAGTTTGCTAACTAAGGGTGTTTTATTTATTTGCCCACCGATCTTTATATGCTGTTCTTGGACTGTCAAGGTTTAACTAGTTATTTTTTGTTCCTTGATTATTGCATTTATTAAATGAATGTTAAAACTAGGTTACATTTGAACATTGATTAGGGTAGTTATGGTTGAAAAAGTTACTGTGGTAACATAATCTCAACTGTTGAATTGTAGAGTCACTTCCCCATGTCTTGGGCTGGGACAGGCTTTAGTTTTTACAATATTTTAAAGGTAATTTAACTTTATACTTTTAATTAATTTATAAGGCTCCTGTGTTTGAAAATCGAATATTTTTAAGTTTCTTGTTTTTTAAATATACAATGAGAAAGTAATTGCAATAAAAAAAATTGAACTCAAGATTTTGATGAATCTTTATATTCAGACACTGAGTCTAAAAAACACATTTTTGGAATAATTGTGTTCATAAACAAACATAATTCAAAAACACTTGAAGCTGGGTAGATAAAATTTAGTATATGGTCTTTGCTTCAAACTATCAAATTTTGAATGAAATCCATACAGTGGAAGTGTGTCTGTCTGACTATCTGAGTACAGGTTAACACAATACTACAAAACATATATAGCCAGATAAACTTCTTAATTGGAAATATTAAAGGGAAATTTTCATATTAATATTTTCTCCTTAATCATGGTTAATTTCAAATAAATTATTACTGCTTTGTATTCAAAATGTGAACCTAGTTTTATAAGGCATTCTATGTTTGTTTATAGTTTTTTTTTTTTTTTTTCCCCTCTAAATATAGTTTTGAAGTTTGTTGATGTGTTGTTTCTGGCCAGTTTAGTTATTTATGTGTTTCTGTTGATGCAGTTAAAGTTATATGTTGGTGTAAAATTATGCATCTGTTTAGTTAGAAGTGGATTCACTTCAGTTCCTTGATGTATAAGCATGTTGAAAGAAACTATTTTGAACTGAGTTTATTGTTTAGTCGCTTTAGTATTGTATATTTTAGTTAGTTTATGTTCTATTAATGTAGTTAGTTTTATTTTAAGATTGTGAAAGTTATATTTTATTTACTTATTATGTGAACCTGTACATACAAATGGAGCTATTTTAATGACCATTAGGTTCTATTTTAATAAGTAGCTATTTCGTGAACGAAGGATTTTATACTATCTTTCTTTTTTCATTTAAATTGTTTTACTCCCTCTTTAAATTGATATTTTATTTCTATGAATTTAGAATACTTTGATATGCAACTGCAAATTCAAATGTGTGAATGAATGATGTGTAATCAACTTTTCTAGAATTTTACCTAGATTTGCAAGATGAAAAGAATTGTTCTTTTATATTTTAATGAATATAAGAAGAATCTTAGAGTTCTTTTTGATAATCTTCATCCTGAATGCTCTTCATTATGCTGAATTGAATGGAGGAAAGATACTCATTGGAAAGCGGAAATGAGGTAAAATTATATTGTACAAAATTTTTACTTGGTGAAAACCATAAAATGTGGATTTACATTTATATTATAAAGCTGGGTTTAAAAAAAATTTTATAATCAGGAAAGATGAGATATTATTTAAGAACAATTACTTAACAAATTCTGATGATTGTTAATTTTCTTATTTTACTAATGAACATAATGCAAAAATATCATTCTTGGCCATCTATTTAAAAATACTTTCTGATATAAGAAGTCCAGATTTCAAAATACTAGAATTTTTCTAATCAGAAAAAGATTTAACTTAAAATAAAAAAGAGAGAAATAAAAAAAATCTTTTAAATTTCTTGACATCTAGATGCAGTAATTTAGGTAAAAATTACAAATTGTAAATGCTGCAATTATATGAAAGGAAATCATTAATTTTTTTACTTCTATTCCATTATTAAGTATATCGAATTAGAGTTCGTCAAAATACCTATATTTAATTTCTGAGCTAAAAATTAATTGTATGATGTAAAAATCGTGACAAGTGGTTTTGGTTTGTATTATAAATCTAAATTAACCAAATAACCAATGCTACTTTTAGTGCAGCAATTACAATTTTATTATAAGCTTCAAATTCTAAAAGAAACTATTGTTATAATTACAAAAGTTCTGGTTAAAAATTGATTTTATTAACTGGAATACATTATTTCCATTACTCTGCAGTAATGGAAATAATACATTTCAAAGCAAAAAATAAATAAATACACATTCAGCATTTACGAATAATTACGGATCATTCTTAGAGCATATTTAAATAATGTATTAGAATAATTCAACTTTTCCATTTTCATCTGATAATATGTTTAGCCAAGCTTTGAACATCACTCTCGTTTTGTCAAACAAGATATTAAATTTCATTGAAATACATTGGCATCTTACTTATGCATCTTGTATATTGATGTAAGTGACATTACCATGTTTTTTTTTAATTTGATGGTAAATTTTTATCTATGTCGGGTGCAATTTCGAGCTGTGAAAATCTGTTTTTAATGTTTTTTCATATCACTGCCATTGTAACATTTCTAGGTGGAACCATTCGTATAATACTTATGTAGGTGAAAAATAACTGATAAAAATCTTTCCAAAGTTTTGTGAAGAGAGATTTTTTCCCCCTTTGTATGTGTTTGTGCATGTATGTCTAATAAATAATCTAGTCAAAATCTATTTGTAGTTCTTTTATTTTTGTTAACAAGTTCGATTTTTTTAGTTTTACAGAATCATGAAAAATTTTTCCTACAGATGGCGCTAGGTGAAGTTGCGTTGGGTAGTACTATATTCTTTTCTCGGGTGTAAAAAGATGCGAGTTGCTAGATGGAGCGGCTTGGGTTTACACGTTCAAAATGCTATTAGCTAATCAGTATTCAGTATCAAACTGCCATCTGTTGACACATTTCAGAACTAAGAAAAGAGTTGATTGGAGAACATGCTGCGAAACATCTGTCTGAAATACACGCTGCTTATAAAGATATAAAATTGTATAACTTGCATAATCAAAAACATTATGCATTAAAAAAAATTCATTAAAATACTTTTTAAAGTAATTATATTGGACTAGAAATTAATCCAAATTTGTATTTAACAAATTTTTGTATTACTTTTACATTTTTTTTTTAATTCTCACTTTCTAACTTTCATATTCAATCTATAAACTGTCCATTCTCCAGATTTTTAAAGTAAGGTATTAAAGTGGCAAGGTAAAGGTATTAAAGTAGAAATTGCAATCATTTGATTTTTACGAAGTCGAAGATTAAACCCTACTGTTGCCTACTGGGAGGATAAATATTTTCACAACATTTTTCCTGTTTGGACACTAAATTAAATAGCTACGATATGCTGTATTGATTTTCGAGAATTTTCTAAAAAAATTATGTTACAAAATCGGTATCGGCCTTTTAAATATTAAGACACAAGCCGAACAGCCATTAATTGCCCTATTTTACCCTGTTAGCTTTAATTTATAAATAATTCTCATCTAAAGTTTTCCACGTCGTAAAAAAAGGTTGTTCAATCATGATTTTTCACGATGTCACATCCTTTCCATTCTTATTCCCTCCCCTTTCCCAAGAATACGATCACAGGTGTTTCGAAGTCGACTTTTGAACACAGATCTTCAAAAATAGTTTCTTTTGTTAACGACTTTTTCCATTGACGGTCAAGGCCATTCTTCGTCTGCATTGTTTGAACACCTGCTTTCATGGTCTGCTTTCTAATCCCTCCCTCTTTTCAAAATCACTGTAGTACTGTGTCCACGACAAGAACACTGCTATACAATCGTCTATGTTTACAGCGGGCGTTATAGAAACAGGTTTCGGTAGGGACGATCCATTTTGAATGGGTGGAATCGGACAGAAGTCTGGGGGGTATTCTTTTTCTTGGCGTGAATGTGAAGCGATAAAAAAAAAATCTGTTGCTCATTCGTCTTTTCGCTTTAGTCGCAGTTGCACTATCTTTATATTCGCTTAGCTTACTTCTTTTATATTTTATTAATCTTTTCTTTGGTTAATATTAACTGCATTTCATTATTTAATATTTTTTTTTGTCTCTTAAATTTTGGCATCCTTTTAAAAAAATATGATTCAACTATATAATGGTATAAAGAAAATATTATATTATAGATAGCGCATTACTTTTTTTTCAATAAAACTAAGAAAAATAGTCATTTATTCAGGCTTGTTTACTCGCCTCCCTGTCGTTTCAATAGCTTTCCTTCTTAACTATGATTCCAAGAATCTGAAAATTTATGCACGTTAATGTGAGTTAGAAGGATTAAAGTATTTAACGAGATTCCTATCTACTCAGGTGCACTGATTGTGATAATAAAACGGTAGCAGATACGTATTCTCAAACGGCATTGATGGGCTTTGAATAGAAATGTGAAGAACATTGGGAGTGAAGAATTTTCAACCCCGAAATGATAAAATGCATGCAGGAATTTGAATCCTTTATTGCTTCGAGCTCATGACTACTGATATGCATTGAAAGGAAAAGATTATTTATCACTCTATTATTTAAATTGACAGTTCGTGAGAAAAAATTTTCTTTGAAATAATTGTATTTCTTTTTCAAGCCGGGGTAAATGATTAAATGTTAATCTGGAATACAAAAACAAACTTTTACCGCGTTTTTCGTAGAATAATGTAATGTAAAGCGATGTTTTGGGCTTATTTAGTTGGGTTCCTTTAAGTCCGGGACATCTGGCACGTTCATGAATGAACACTTCAATTATCTTCAAATTCAGAATACTTTTACATATAAACTTTGCGAAATTAGTTATGCTGTAAAAAGCTTGTGCATATTGCAAATAAGTTACAACTCAAAGTTTGATTTTTAAAAATCTGAAAATTGATAGTATGGTAATCGTTAATTTTGTGTTTCGGGAAATAGTATATACATCAGAAAAATAAATATAAATTTGGAAAGGTTTCAAGCATATTTAACAAGGAATATTTTACTTCATAACGGAATAAAAGCAACCTTTTATAAAAATTATGAAATAAATACGATTAATTATGTTACAGTTTTTATGTTAAATTAGACAGATTACCTCGCGTTTGCTGCGAAGAATTTGATATTAATAACTTATATAAATTTAAAACAAATGAAAGGAAGACGAATTAATGTTTTGTCATGCATGATTTTACTTCTTAATTTTTTTTTTTTTTTTTTTTTTCTTCTTGTGAAATTGTTAGACATACCAATAATTATTCAGTTTTTCTATTTGATTTGTTTTGTTCTTTGTATACATATGACAGAAATATCAGATTTTCCATATTCCGAGTATGTAAATGATTTTCAGTTTAGTGAATTATTTTTTTAATTTGTTTTCAAGAATTAAATGCAATAATACCAAATATCGCCAATTTGGCGCTAAACGTGCCAACGTAAGAAACTTGAATTAGTTTCTACCTCTGCGAAATGAACTCTTCCTACAGTAACCTGTTTCTATAATGCCCGCCGTAAATATAGACGATTGTCTAGCAGTGTTCTTGTCGTGAACAGACAGTAGTACTACCACGACCTTACGAAGGTCGTAACCACGACCTTTGTAATAGGTTTTACGAAGGTCGTAGTATGTACTGCCCATTTCAATATACTGAGACGACCATTTTTCGACGATTCTATCTCACAAAGGAGGTGAGACAAGGAAGGATGAGCGAATTCCGGTATTCTTCGACCTTGATTTCAACCCTATTTCCTTCCATCTTTTTTCTCCCACGCGTATTTGAATATCGTGTCGTTTCTGACTTTATTATTTTAATTCAGTCCGCGAGTAATCCAAGTTTAATTAATTTTAAATGTAAACCTCTCCTCCTTTAATCTTCCCTCTCACCCCTATTTTGTCGAATTAAACCCATCCTGACACATGTGCAAAAGTGCGCAGGCCTTTAGATGGGGAATATCTTCCATTGGAGGATCCGACTCAAAGTCGTTCGTTCACCATTTTGACCTGGTCGTACAAGCATAACCTTTCCTTCAGTACTACTTGGTCTGTTTGGATAATATACCATGCAAGGTTGTAACTTGCACTAAATATTTTTAAAAAAACTAATTGAATTACTTTTTTGATTGAAATACAGTTAAAAAATTTTTTTTTAATTATTCTTGAAAGGTAGGCACTAAAAACTGTAGATATATCACATTTTTGAATAATAAATATTTATAATTGTGATGAATACAGAAGTACCAAAGTGTTAATCTCAATAGCTTCCAATACATCATTTTGAGTAAAATTGTAAAAGGAATTGAATTTAAAAAAAAATGTATGCTTTTGGGGAATTTCTTCGAAATTGGGATTCTATTGAATATTACTTTTAAATTAGTTTTTTTGGTTAATTCAAAATGAAAAAAAAAAAAGAGAGAGAGAACTAGAACACCAATTATAAAAGAGGTTAAGTCTTTGCTGCATAGCGTTCCATTCCTAATTTCGCTCACTTCTGGAATCGCTAAATAAAATATAAATACTATAAATGGAAAAAATAATATGTTTAAGATTCACTTTTAACCTTCTTTTTTAATAATATATCACAATTTAAATCAAGCTGATCCGTAATTTTTAGCTACGTATGTAAAAGCCTATTTTTTTTTCAAGGAATTTTGTTAATTTTTTCTAGTAAAATTAATTTTCAGAAAAATAATTTCAGCGTTGTTTTGTTGGCTGCATCTTAAGCTATTTATTTTATATATTTTAATTTTTTTTCATACAAAAAGCATGCATAGAATCGTCGAATAAAATGAGGCGTTCCATCAACTGGAAACTGCTCAGATAGCGTTACTCGGCGGGAGGCTTTTCCAGAAAGAGAACACCTGAGGCTTCAGTTCCTGATCTCCCTTTTTCGTGGAAAATGAGCTCCTTTCAAGGAATAGTATTTGGGGGGGGGGGGCCAGGATTCTTGGAAATGGCCAAATTTTACGATGGGTCTGAAGTGTTGTGGTTTTACTTTCTTTTTTTTTTTTTCAGTGTCCTTGGTCATTTTCACTTAAGAGCTGCTCTTCATTTTGAGTTTCCCCAGCGTACTTTTTATATAAATATGTAAATATTTTTAATTATTTTATATTCTATATATTATAGCTTATTTTTCCATCTTAAATATAACTGTAGTTTTGTTTTTTGTAAATTAATTGAATTGAAAATGGCGTGGAGAGATCAACTAATTTTTTTCCGAAACACCAAAAATGCTTAAAAAATTACCTTTCAATAGCGAATATGAGCATACCTTTTAATGGTATACTTGGCTTGACATTTAATATACGGCCTTTACACCAAATTTCCATCAAATTTTGAATAAAATCTCTTCTGAAGAGGACAGTCTGTCCGGAGTTCGGACGGTAATTACAAACGAAAATTAACGTTAACGTGATAATTACAAAACGAAGAGAACTAGATAAATAAAATTCGGTACAAAGATGTAGCCTCAATGATACAGACACCTGCCAAATTGTGAGCTAAATCGAACAAAAGTTTGATTGTCTGTCGGTCTGTGGTTTCAGAAACATGTAAACTCGATAATTCAAAGACGTAATGACTTAAATATATCAAATTTGGTATGGGATTATGTGATGCAATTTTGTATCAAATTTTTGTTTCAATCTGTTGAGAAAAACGCGTCTAAAATATAAATTCCAATTTTGGAACTATTAATCCATTCCAGGGATAAATTCTTTGTACTCCAATGGCGCGTCTCACTCACCATTCAAGACGGTGCACCATTTTGACGTTTTATTTAATTATTTTTCAATTTTGATTGTTAAAAACAGCTACAGAATGTTAAAAAGATATATATTAATTTTTCAGGGAAATTCAACTCAAAACAATTATATATATTTATTTTTCAAAGCAATAAACATGTCCTAGTATTAGATGAATAATTATGCATCGAATTACTTTTCTGAATGCAAAGGGTTAATTCAAATTCTTGAAATTTGTCACATTTTCTGGTTTTATAGCAATGCTGGCTTAGTCTCACTAAACAAATTAGAAACAATGCAAAATAGAATTGCACGCGAAATAATAAAAGCACTGTGGTTCGTCAGAAAGAAGCAAATTTTTAATGAACTAAAAATACCAATAGAAAAATACTTAAAAAAACAAAACAGCAGAAAACTTTTTCTATATAATAGATAACCATACTAGCCCAGCAATAGCTAATATCCCCAAATATGACGCGAGAAACCTTAAGAAAAAAAGACGGTCTAGGGCACTCCTCCCTACAGATTGATTACTGTGAAGAGGAAGGTCAACGACCCCGTACTGGATTTCTTGACTACAAAGTACGAAGACGAAAATTTAGGCTTTTTGAAAAATGAATAGTTGATCGTACCTATCCTTATTAGGGCTGAGTGGGAAAGTCACTGTCATTGACCCACCAAAGCCCTTGCGAAGACTGACCAGCTGAAAGAGATGAAGACGTGCCAGCAATAGCTAAAAGGAAACAAAAGTAAGCGAGAAATAGATATTTCTCTCCCCCCCCCCTTTTTTTTTCCTTTTTCCTTCCCTTGACAAGATCGTTATTTATGTATGAATATGTGGGGGAATGTTAAGCGAAAAAAGGAATGAATGTGTTATATCATGCCACTAAATAATAATTATCTTACAGATAAAAAAGAAAACAAAGGCCTCAGCAATATCCAGGCTTAAAGAGATATTTTTAACGAGGTCTAAATAAAATGACTATCAGATCTCGGATATGTAGAACCATAGATTCTAGGTGCTCCATCCAAAACATTCATCGCGTCTTTTTCTTAAACGCACTTTTCAGAGCTCTAGCTGCACAGTGTTCCAGGTGATGGAACACCCTTAAAATCAAAACGATACGTACAATCTTCTCGAAATTTAGCCTGTGTACTCATATAGGTCAAAATAAATTATCTACAATTTTTTTTTTTTTTTTGTTTAAATTTAAAATTTAAAGGGTAGAGAGCCGCAAAGGGTTAAACATTTTAAAATAAATAAATAGTAATAATAATAGTAAGAAACAAAATAAACTCAATTATTATTATTTTTAAAAAAATAATTCCTTGCACTAAGAAAAATCATGTATGATTATTGTTATATATAAAGTGTTGCAGAATTCGACCGACAAATTCAGAGAGGTGACAGCAGGCATCAAGAGGATAAAAAATCACCATACAACATAGGGTCCCAAATGACGCAAAAACATAGGGTATCGGAAAATTGTTGGAAACTGTAAAAAAAAAGAAGAACAAATGGTGTTTTAACTACATTTTTTTAAGTGAAATCCCATCCCTTAAAGGTTTTTTTTCTCCCCCTCATTTAAATAACATACCGATATGATGATTCAAGGGGTCGTAAATTACTAAAATCGAAAAAATAGTTTGGAACACTTATCTGCAAAAATATTAAAACGTGAAGAAAAATAAAAGCATAAAAAGGCAAGGAATTTTAAACTCTTTAATTTGATCTAAGCACGTAGTATGAAAACTCAAGAGTTTTTGAGGTATTCAAGAAAAACTAAAATGGGTACCAAAAACACGAATTGGCGTTTGCTGATCGGTACCAACATTGCTACCGATGTTTGTAGAGAGCGTAGCCAAATTCGAAAGATAAATTCAGAGAGGTAGGATCGTAGGTAGGAACATAGGATCGTAGGTGACGTTTATTTGATGAAAATCGCAAAAATAGACATCGAGAAGACTTTGAGCCTGGCTTTATGAATGGAAGGATTAAGAACATGGTAGTCGAGAATAAGAAACCTTCTCATATGCAAATTTTCCATGCGTTCGAGAAAATTAGAAGCAACGAGCAAGTATTCATTAATGAACATTGCAGAATTGTTGGTCGTTCAACTTCATTTGCAAACATGTCAGATTTTACGAATAACGAATTTGCGGATACGCATTTAACTTACTGCCGATGGACGCCTAGCACCACAAAGAAAATATATAGAGCAATATCTGCACCATACCACTTTTGCAAACATTGATCGACGACGGCGAGTGACAGGATCCTTCAAAATAAAGAGGCCAAATGCAAGGTAAGAACGCAGTGTATTCACACCTGACACAGAAGACTAAGTTTTGCAGCTCTTTGCCGATATTCTATCGACAAGCACACGATTAGATGCAGCTGAACTGGGTATTCGGCATGAAATGGTGTGGAAGCTCATGCGTGCTGAAAATATACACCATTCCTCTTGCAAAAAGTTCAACTCCGTATGTAATGATGATTATCCACATCGAGTGGAGTTCGCATGCTGGATGCTTGATGTCACACAGGAAGATGCACACTTTCTTGAGAGGTTTATTCTCAGATGAAACCTGCTTTATGAAAAAAAGGCGTCTCCAATAGTCAGAATGCACATATTTGATCTTCCCAAAAACACTACATCACTATCTCTTCAAACATACAACACAAGTTTAAATACCAATATCCAGCTAATTATTCCCGGAATTCATTTGTTTGGACCGTATCTTCTGTCCGAATGCCTCAGTACTGAAAAGTACCTTTTTTTCCTGCAGCAGGTTTTTCCGGATTTACTGCAGTTATTGACCATTGTACGCCAGAACATTTAGTTAATGCATGATGGTGCACCAGCATATTTTTAAATTGCAGTGCGTAATTACCTCGATGTTACATATCCCGAAAAGTGGATTGGTATACAACAGTATACATGTTGCTTGGTTTCCATGTTCCCCAGACCTCAATCTCTTGCATTTTTTTTTCTGGGGACACACGAGTTCGCTTGTTTCTCAGATGCTTTTGCATACAGTGGAAGAATTCATGGCACAAATCATCGTCCTTGTGGGGGACATTACAATCACATTGGGTATATTTGAACGCTTTCGCCATTAAACGTCGGTGTCGTCTGCGAATGACCTTCTCGGCAGCAAGATATTTTTTTTTTTTATAAAAGTTTCTCATTGTCTCCTTTCTGACGTTAAAATGTCTGTACGTTAATATGTTATTGTTATGTTATTACTGATCAGTGTGTTCGTGTTTTTTGGTGCCCGTTTAGTTTTGCTTGAATATCTCGAAAAACTCTTCAGTTTTCTCACTACATTCTTGTATCAAGTCAAAGAGTGTAAAATTCCTTGCATTCTCATGCTTTTGTTTTTCTTCAAGTTTTAATATTTTGGCAGATAAGGGTTCCAAGATACTTTTTCTTTTTCAGTAATTTACGAAACCCCTAGATCATTAAATCAGCATGTTACCCACATGAAAAAAAACTTTTAAGAGTGTGCTTTCCATTAGAAAAAAATTTCGGAATTGAAATATTATTTATTTTTAATTTTTTAGTTTCCATTAATTTTAGGACACCCCATATTTTTATGATTTTCATCTGCTAAACTTTTTTTAGGACCCTCTGTTTTATGAGGATTTTTTATCTTCTTGATATCCACTGTCACTTCTTTGAATTTGTCGATCGAATTCAGCGACACCCTGTATGTTTGTAGCAGCTTAATATATATATATATATATATATATATATATATATATATATATATATATATATATATATATATATATATATATATATATATATATATATATATATTTAGAATTCTACACATTTTAAGTAATGAATTACTTACACACACACACAAAAAAAAAATGTCCATTTTATCAATTTTCATGACAAATATTTTTTAAACAAATACTAATAAGAGAAATACAGATAAAGAAAGTTTAGCATATTTAAATTACTTAAGCATTTTTTAATAAAATAGAATAGCAATATATAATGAAACGGAGAAATGATAATAACTTAGTAATAAAGTAGAGGCAATTTTTTTTATCTTTAAAAATTGCATAATATTTTTGAGAAACAACTTTAAAGTAGAATGAAACACAGCTTATTAAAATTATGTGATACGATTCAATCAAAGCAAATGGTTCCTCATATTAAATTAACCATTTCTTTAAGCTCAATATAGCAGAAGATTCTTTGGTTTTCAAGTTCATATAAAGTTTGAATTCAAGTATGGCATTTTTAAAAAAATTATTCGTTTCTTCAGCCCATATGATACAGAAACATACAGTCTTAATTTTTAATGTTTAAACCAATATTTTGGTTCCTTTAATTTCCCTTTTTTATGTAATTTTCATCTAGATTGTTTCAAATCTATTGCTAAATTAAATCTGTTCAAAGCTTTTAAATTTCTGGTAATCAAATAAATAATAAATATACACATGAAATAAATAACTTAATAAGCCTGATATATTTATAAAAATACATCTTATCTAGGGATTGCAATATCGGACCAAAATTTCAATACCGGTATTCGGTATTTATTAGATCTTAATATCGGGATACCGGTTTTAATACCGGTAGTAGAAATTTTAGAAAGCGATAGAGGAACTATTTCGTGATTGAACTTTTATTTGATTTTTGTAAATAATATTAACCTAGATGAGAACAAATTCTTTTTGTAAATATATAGGGCTGTAAATAAAAGAATTATTTTGTTACGTTAATGTCTTATTTGATCGGTCTTGAGCAAGATATTACAATATACATAAATTCCTCATACCTGTAAAATTTAAACAATTTCAACTCATAGTAATGTATTTATAACAATCAGATTCAAAATAATTCGAGCATAAAAGAAAAGAATGAAACAAAAAAAATACGAAATTTTAGAATTTAAAAAAGTTAAACTGTACAAGGAAATCAAACAATATACCGAAATCTCATTGATTAACACATAAAGTTCAAATAAAGTAATAATAGTAATGACATTTAAATTTATTTTAATCAAATCTACAAATTCTTCTTTTTCAATTCCTACTATTAGCTCACATTCTCTCGATATATTTGTTCAAATTTTCAATCGTTAATAAAATACTTTTTATTCATCCACTCAAGTTCAAATATATTTTTTTAAACTTGTAGTGGATGACACTTGATGTTAATACAATTTTTTTTCAAATATTAATTAATTAATTAAATCTGTCCAGTAATTTCTATTTTATCGCCAAAGTCACCAAATACGTCGCCATGTCAACAAATGGTCGCCAAGCTCTATTTTGCTACTTAATATTGTAATATGTATATACATATTTATATTAATTGTAATTATTTAATAAAAAGTAACTAAAATAAACAATTTTTTGTTGACCTAAGTAGAAATTGACTTAATTATTTTTAAATATATTACTTGTTTAGTTTTGGACACTACGATAGTAGATGTTGGATAGGCACACATTCATAACATTTGAGCTTCTTTCCAAAGCAACTTCAGTTTTGTCCATTTGGCGAGAGTTGCTCTGGGATTCTCCATTACTCTTTCACTTGCCTTCATACTCCAGAAATCCACATATCTCTATCGGGTGGACCCTAACACAAAAACTCGATTCCCACGGACTTCCTAAAAAAAATTAGGAACAACTTTTTCCACACGATGGCTCTCCAAATTCGATTCGAAGCCTCCCCCCCCCCCTCTTCTCTAGAAAAAAAAATATAGCATTTTATTTTCATCAGATATCCGCCTCCGGTTTTCCTATTGGTGAACTTTAGTTTCCTATTACCAATTAGTTGCTCAGAAACGCTTCCTCGTTGGTCTCCATCCGACCGAGGGAGTATCTATTAATGAACCATCTTAGTGACCAACCGCCTCTTGAGCATATGTCAATTACAATCAATTGGCAGCTAACGTCGGCTGAAGTGCACCTGGGTTTGACACTTAATGACAACGATTGCTGGTGATTGATCGTTTCTTGGTAACTTGAGGAGTCTCTTCATAAGGAAAAAAAAAAGTTTAGCATCTTGATGAGTTGACGCTTCTCTCCTTTGAAGACATGGTGGAACTATTTGAAATGAAGGGATACACATCTGTTTTCCCACACCTGGATATAGTAACAAATGACCAGACACAATGACTCTCCTAGTGAAAAGGATCCATTAGAGGTTGGTGTACACTTAAATATGTGTGGGAAAACGTGTGACATTACATCTGACCCGAATGCCAATTACCATGTGAGGAAATAGGGGAAACGTCATATGTAGTGTTTCTATTCCACCTTTCTACATTTTTCCTTTTTCTTTTCTCTCTTCTTCGATTACACCTATCCTGTCAAGTAATAAACTTCGTCTTGCTCTAGTAACAATTTCTGCATTTACGCCCTTCTGATAAGGGGGGGGGGAGGGTTGATTCCAGAACAAGTTCCTCAACAAGCAGTGATAAATCTTCTTTATTTGCCCGATTTAAAACCGCCATGAATCCAGAAAAAAAAATGAGATAAATCTGTCAACCCAATCGAATTTGGAAGAATGGGAACGTCTCAAAATGCCAAGAATCAATTAAACTGTAGAAAAATATTTCAGTTCGATTTTGTTACTTGCAACAATATAGATAATATTAGCTAATTCAATGATATTGTTTCGTAATCTATAAGAATTTAAGTAATACAATTAAATCAAATACAAATAAATTTTTAATTAACCATATAGAAATATCAAATTCGATATCAAAATTATTTAACTGCATTAGCTGTTTATCAAGATTCCCAACATATAAATCAAATTTAAAAAACAACAACAAATATTTAAAAAAGAACATATTATAATTCCTGAAATATGGCAACCTTTCTAACACAAAAGTTTAAATTACTAATAATATTTATGCAGTAATACAATACATATAACACTATACTTCCCTCGAAAATTATTCTTTTACATTATATATCAGTAGTACAAAAAAAAGAAATATTCTATCTTCAATGATGCACTGAAATTTGATCATTGATGAATTCTAAAATTTAGACAATATTTAATCATAATACATAACCACAATCATGCAGTAATAGCTGTACAATGATGCGATATAATTTAAAGTTCTTTAATATTCAATCATTGCTGCAATGATACAGCTATTGCATTGAAAAAAAGAATCCTACCGTATAACTAAAGATGTACAAATACTAATTATGTGCAATGATGCATAAATAAAGAAAATACATGGAGAATATTTAATATTCACTCATTCCTGCAATGATGTGGCTATTACATTAAAAAAAGTATCATACCATATAAGTAAATATGCACAAATACAAATTATGTGCAATGATGCATAAATCAAGAAAATACATGGAGAATATTTAATATTCACTCATTCCTGCAATGATGTGGCTATTACATTAAAAAAAGTATCATACCATATAAGTAAATATGCACAAATACAAATTATGTGCAATGATGCATAAATCAAGAAAATACATGGAGAATATTTAATATTCACTCATTCCTGCAATGATGTGGCTATTACATTAAAAAAAGTATCATACCATATAAGTAAATATGCACAAATACAAATTATGTGCAATGATGCATAAATCAAGAAAATACATGTAGAATATTTAATATTTACTTATTCCTGCAATGATGCAATTATTACATTGGCAAAAGTATCCTACCGTATAATAAAGTACAAATAAAATAGTAATATAAAGATGTACAAATACTAATTTTGTGCAATGATGCATAAATCAAGAAAATACATGGAGAATATTTGATATTCAATCCTTCCTGCAATGGTGCATAAATAAAGAAAATACATGGAGAATGTTTAATATTCAAGCATTCCTGCAATGATGCAGCTATTACTTTGAAAAATTGAATCCTACCGTATAACTAAAAATGTACAAATACTAACTGTGTGTAATGATGCATAAATCAAGAGAATATTTAATATTAAATCAATCCTGTAAGGATGCAGTTATTACATTGAAAAAAAAAAAGAATTCCACTGTACAACTAAAAATGTACATATATTAACTATGTGCAATGATACATAAATCAAGAGAATATAATTTTGCCACCATATCTTTCAAACCAACGCTCTTACCTTCTTCCCCTCCAATCACCTAATCAACCACTTCTCGCTTTACGATTCATCAAACTGCTCAGTGCCATTTTACATATGCTGATTGCGTAGCTTTAAGCATCTTGGATTTATAGATACTTAAAGTTGCCCCAATCAATGACTGCAGCGTTGATTTATCTTGTAATCCAATATCTTGATTAAAATAGTATTCTCTATGTAAGTTTACGCTTAGATATATACAGCAAGGATATTAAATGAATTATAGTTACAGTTCTGAAGTACTGCTGCGTCTGATCCACTAGACTCTAGGGACAGCACCAAAATTTTGCTCTTAGTGAAAAACATAGGGATTTTCTGATGTTTAGGGAAAACGGAGTTTTTCAGCCCACGTGATTTCTCCTTCAGATTCCTGAACTGTATAATTCTGTATGTTCAAAAATGTTTCGAAATTTGTCTTCGGAATTCTGAAATGTAGATTGCAATTAATGATTCAAAATATTTGTATCGTGTACAGCTTGCAACGGACACTGCCATAGGCATAGCTAATATTCTTAAGATTTTCCCACAAAATAATTACATTCGTAAATGATTGAAAGATAATACTTTTTCATATGTACACTATAATTTCATTTATTAATAAATAAAAGTATTTTAAATACGTTCAAAACAATCTTTCAACTGCCGATAAATAATGGACACAACCATACCGACCATTGAGGATAGGCGTAATAAGCTAATTTTCTGAAAATTTTCCCCGCTCAAATTTTCCCCTTCTTTTTCCCTCGGAGCAGAATTTTTAGAGCAGCCCCTAGACGCTTCTGTCTGATCCTAACTCTCCTGACTACCGTCGTCCTCTTCACTTTCGTAAATTCCTCACAACCTCCCCCTCCCCTTGCTTGAAATAAAAAGTTTTACACTGGGGTTCGGAAAGAGTTGCGATTGAGACGCTAGGGCTGCGAAGGTTGTGGTATTGTCGAAATTCCGCGGTGTGACAAGTGGTTACGAGCATCTTCCACAACATAATTTGGAATAGATACTTTAATTTGTAAGCTTAGGGAAGGATTAAATTTAATTGAATTACTTCGGACGAGGGCATAATGCTCTAATGTCATGAAATTTGGTATAATTGTTAGATTAGAACTTTTAAGATATAATTATTAATATAAAATAATATTTGGATTATTAATGGGGTAAATAGAACCTTTACTATGCCTTTCCGTTGCCTTTTACTATGGGAACAGATTTAATTATTTGGAATGATTTATTTTTCGAAAAAAAATCCAGAAAATTTCACGAGTGCAACTCATTGTAGCTACCTAAGGCCGAAACAGGAAATGATTTTGAGATTTTAATCCACCAGATAGGGGAATGTCTAGTGTGAAGCGGCCAGAATGCTCAATGGCTTGAAATAAGCAGAGCATGAATGTAATGCTCTGGTATGAACGAACTGGTATGTGGTCATAGCCTATTCTAATAATTTTCAAGGTAGAAACTTACTTTTGAGAAAAGTAAGAAACAGTTCTTCAGATTTTGCAGGATCGCTTCCTAATCCATACCAAGCCGATGTTACGCCATTTCCGTTGCTGAAAGAGTTCACAATCCTATGAAATTTCAAGAAAGAGAATTCTAAAGGTCATACATTCAATTTTGAAAATTTTTGAAAAGTTTACAAAAATATATGAAAAGACTATTTCAAGTTTAATTGAAAAAAATATATATAAGTTTTTCATTTCGTAGGACTTACTTCTTTCAATAGTAATAACAGTTCTAAATTTAACTTTAAAGAAATGATTGGAACAAATGAACTTCTTCAAAAAATAAAAAGTTATTCTTTAATTTTTTGAACAGTGATTTTCTTTGATTCTAAAACTAAGTAGAGAACTTTAATATTAATATCAGAAAATAGTATAGAAAGATTGGCAAGGAAATAATAATTCGATCGACACAGGGGTTTAAACTTGACTAGAGATTCGTTGTTTTGGAGCCGGTGGCCAACTGAGACCTTCAGCTGCTTTCACTGTAGAATTTTGGCTTGAAAGATTTTGTCAGGAAAGAATTTAGGTGAAATTCAGTGGAGTGCAGGAAAACATGTGCAATGTGGTTTGACTATAAATTGAATAAAATTCATAATAATAACAAAATAGAAACTAAAACCTTCATTATTTTAATTCCTTTTAAACTCAATTCTTATTTTCTATCATTGTTAGAAAATTCATAACTATATATTACAGGATAGTAGTGAATTATTTTTATAGTAATCTCATTAAAGTCTCTTACATATATTAATTAATTAAAATTGTCAAATTACTGCTTACAGATTGTTTCATTTAGCATTGATGATAATTTTTTGGCTTTATGAAGTGCTACATGGAAGAAAAATGTATTTAACTCAATTTATTTTATAGTTTAGTTAAAAATTTATTGCAGAATCTAGTAGTTGAATCTAGTATTTATTCTAGATTGAATTCCTACAACATATTAAATAATTGATTGATTTTTTTTTTTTCATTCTAGTATTAAATCTAATAGTAATATAATAATTTTTTTGGCTGTATGAATTACTCTATGGAAGCAAAATTTATTTAACATTTTTTAGTTAAGTTAAAAATGTATTGTACATGTTTGAATTAGTTTAGTTAAAAATTTATTGTATATATTTGAATGTAGTATTCATTCTAGGTTGAAATATTGTAACATATTACATTATTCATTGATTTTTTTCACACTCAGGTATTAAACCTAATAATAATGTTAAAAAAAAATTAAGATAAATAAATTACTTTTGAAAGATAATTTGACAAAAAGTACTTCAATGAATTAATAAAATTTTGATGTCTAGATCTTATTTTGAGATAAACTTGGCATTATTCGGCTGTGCTAATCAAGCAATTGTTACGAAATTTCCCGGGTTCGTTTGGATAGTGTGAGTTATATGGTGTGGAGAACACTCAATCAGCAGGCGGCAGTAGAAAATAAAACAACGATGTTTATTTACACGAAGACACACAGGGCAGCACAAAGCCGACAGCTATATACAACACAGAAGACGATTATCTTCAGCCGAGACGTACAGCATACAACAAGACTCTCTACTGCAGACAGTAGCGCACAGCTTAGTTTAGCACTAGCTTGACTCCGTCGCTGCTCTGCTAATCTCTGGAAGGCCAGTTCTTTACCGTCGATTCCGACTACGACGATCCTGGCAGCCTCGGCAGCCTCCTTTTATAGGTCTCAGGGGGTGGGGCTAGAAGCCTCTCAACCAATCAGGAACGTTCGAGGCGTATACTGGACGGTTCGGGAAAATTCTCGATGTTTCGAGTATAATCTATTTTGGCGCAAAGTCGCCAAATGGTTGCCAAGCTTCGGGACCTCCGATGCGACGCACGGACTCCGTCCAATACGGATGACTGTAAAACATTCTTTCCGATGGTGGAACCAAAAATGATGGGAAGCAGCATTACAGATTCGTAACATTGCCCCCCCTCTTAAGGACTGCACGTCCCGGGCAGTACAATATCTGAGTAAGAGGCATCTATTTACAGGATTACCATACTCACACAATAAGCAAGTATAAAATAACAAATACTCAAAATGACATACAGCGTAAATATTTACAAAATGCATGAGCAATACAAAAATAAATTACAATACTAAAATAACAAAATTAAAAAGATAAATGATTTACATTATTTATCATATAATGGTCGGCCATGGTCTGAACTGAAAAGATCTTAATCACCTTGGCCAAGGTAAGGGGCTGGCCTGTTACAATGTATCACCTTCGGTTTTGAGTGTGGTGATTTCTGTATCCGTACCACAACGTCATTCAGTCTTTTAAGGACTGTATAAGGACCCTCCCAGTTGGTCTGCAACTTCGGAGAAAGTCCTTTGCGACGTTTCGGATTCCATAACCACACTTGGTCTCCTTCGTGGAAATTGTGTCCCGTTGCTCTAGCATCGTATTGGGTCTTCATCTTCTCTGAAGCCATGCCGATCCTGTCTCTGGCCAGATGATGCACCTCCTCCATCCGTGTCCGGAGGTTCTTGACATATTCCTCAGGCACCAAAGGAGCATCAGGAGGCTGGCTGAACAGTAGATCCGCAGGCAGACGAAGGTCACGTCCGAAGAGCATTTGGGATGGGGAATAGCTAGTAGTCTCGTGAACAGCACTTCTATAGACGAGTAGGAAAAGGGCAGTTTCTTGTCCCAGTCCTGTTGATTGCTGGACACCAGGAGAAAGACTGTTCAGAATGGTCCGATTGAATCTCTCTTCCATGCCATCTGACTGAGGATGTAAAGCCGTAGTTCGAGTTTTGTCGATGCCGAGTATCTCACACAGTCTCCTGCAAACAGCCGAATCGAAGTTTCTTCCTTGATCAGAGAGCAGTTGTAGAGTAACTCCGTATCTTGAAATACAGTTTTGAACTAGAATTTCTGCAACAGTTGGGGCTTCTTGATCGGGAATGGGATAAGCTTCAGGCCATTTAGTGAAGTAGTTCATGAAAACCAGGATGTTGTTGTTGCCATCTAATGACCTAGGAAGGGGGCCTAGGATGTCAAAAGCTATTCGTTCGAAAGGTGCCCCCACATTATACAGCTGCAGTCTTCCTTTAATATGTTTCCCAGGACCTTTACGTGCAGCACAGGGATCACATGTGCGACACTACTTCTCCACGTCATTTCAAACATTATTCCAGTAGAACCGTTCTCGAACTTTTTGTAAAGTCTTCGTAATACCAAAATGACCCCCAGTCGGACTGCCATGGAGTTCCTTAAGGACTGTTGATACTCTTGTCTTTGGGAGTATTAATTGCCATCTGAATGCTTTTCCATCGTCAGACTCCCATTTGCGATACAGAACACCATTTCGTAGATGGAGAGAATCCCAAAGAGCCCAGTAACGCTTCATTGTAGGATGGAAAGGGACGATGTCCTGCCAGCTAGGCTTTCCGCCTGTTGACTCTTTAAATTCAATTATTGGTTTTATTTCAGGATCAGCTAGTTGCTCTTTCCGGACGCTCTCGTCACTCCATGGATCTGATTCTGATGTTGATGGTTTGCAACTTGGCGAACTACAGGATCTACCATGCCAAATTTCTTTTCAACTCTAGAGCAATAATTTCAGTTCTCCGAACATGGTCTTCTCGAAAGAGCATCTGTGTTTCCATGCTCTGATCCTTTTCGGTGGCGAATTTCCATGTCATATTCCTGTAGTCTCTGTATCCATCTGGCTATTTGACTTTCTGGCTTTTTAAAATTCAATAGTCAGGTTAATGAAGCATGATCTGTACGAAGCAGAAACCTTCGACCATAGAGGTAAGGGTGGAAATTCTCAGGAGTTCCTTCCTGGTCACACAATAATTTCTTTCCTGTTTGGACAGACACTTACTGAAATAGGCGATGAAACGCTCCTGTCCATCTATTTCTTGGGACAACACAGCTCCGATGCATTCATGGCTTGCATCCGTATCCAGAATAAATTGCTTTCCAATTTCAGGACAGGCCAGGACGGGAGCAGATGTTAGGGCGTCTTTGAGCTTGTTGAAGACGTTGTCACACTCGTCCGTCCAGATGAATTTCAGTTTCGCTTCGGTCAGCTTATGGAGTGGTCTGGCGATTGTTGAGAAGTTTTTCACGAATTTCCGGTAATACGTACATAAGCCTAAGAAACTTCGGAGCTGGTGAACATCCGTCGGGCAGGTCCAGTGTCTTACAGCCGATATCTTATCCGGGTCTGTTCGAACACCTTCTACCGAAATGATATGCCCAAGATAGGCGACTTCACTCCTGAATAGGTGGCACTTGGACGGGCTTAATTTCTGGTTAGCTTCCTTCAGCTTTTGCAGTATACGTCTAACATTTTGAAGATGTTCTTCAAAAGAACGCCCCATGATGATGATGTCATTGAGGTAAACCAGACAGGCTTCCTAAGAAAGCCCTCTGAGAACTGTTTCCATAAGGCGTTTAAATGTTGCCGGCGCATTACACAAGCCGAAAGGCATAACCTTAAACTGCCATAGCCCCTGTCCTGTGGTGAAAGCTGTCTTCTCTTTATCTTCAGGATGGATTTCTACTTGCCAATACCCACTCTTGAGGTCCAGGGTGGAAAACCAGGTATTGCCGGCAAGTGTATCAAACGTGTCATCTATCCTTGGCAAAGGGTAGCTGTCCTTCTTGGTGACATCATTCAACCGGCGATAATCCACACAAAATCTAGTAGAGCCGTCTTTCTGCCTTACTAAGACGATGGGAGATGCCCAAGGACTTGATGACGGCTCAATTACGTCATTATCTTGCATTTCTTTTATTAGTGTTTGGACTTCTTTTTGTCTAGCGAATGGTAGTCGTCTGGGGTGCTGCCTAATAGGAGGATGCTCTCCTGTATCAATTCGATGTTTTACTAGTTGAGTCCTTCCGAAGTCCTCAGATGTTCGAGAATATAAGTCTTGGAATTCTTTTATCAACTCTTTAGCAGCACACCTCTGTTTTTCATCTAAATCTGTATCCTGCAGCAAATTTTGGACTAGATCGTCTGAAAAAAACGTCCTGACTATTATACTTCCGGTCTATACAAGTGACAGGAGTGCAAGTTGCTAGCACCTCTCCTTTCTGTATAATCTTTGTATTATCACTGATGTTAGCCACTCTCACTGGGATGACTGACTTTGAGAGGTCCACTACCGACGAAGCTACCAACACTCCTGCTCTGGCACAGTCTGTGTCAGGATAATCCATTACACCAAATCGGAATTTTCGGTTATCTGCTACCAAACCGGGTATTACACTTTCAGTCCTAGGCGATAAGGAGATGCCAGTTTTAGTTATTATTTTCTGGCTGGATTCCAGTTTAGCGTGTAGTCCAAAAAGAGTGATGTCTTCAAATTTTGAATTCATTCTACTATTTCTGAAGTCCAGTTTAAAATCGTATTTCCGCAGAAAGTCGAGAATGCAAGGGTCGGTAATTTCTGCTACAAATGCCGTATTTTGGTAGTTTATATTTCCAAAGCGTATAACGAGTTTGACTTTCCCATGAACATAAATCTTATCTCCCGTCACTGTCTGTAAAGTAATGCAGGGAGGCGTCCAGATTATGTTAAATTTTAATTTACGTGCCAGATCTTCTCTTATTATGGTCACATTGGCTCCAGTGTCGACAACCATATTGCATGACATGTCACCAATTTGTCCTATCACGTAAAGTCCATTGTCACCACCACTCATGGATGAAATATGAAATACTTTGAAATGGGGCTGTTGACTATTTCCACCACTTCTAGAAATCCGGCAGTTCCTACGGACGTGTCCGGATGTACAAGTCCAACACCGAATTTCCGTACTTCTGCCATCTTTGCGCTCTTTTAACCTCCGAATTTCTCTTCGCAGATCGTCAATCTGTTTTACGAAATCAGAGTCCGAATCCGCAGCAGAGACAGCTCTGATTGGGTGTCGGTCCTTACGTGTGGCCTGCTGGGCAACCTCTATTTTGTGTGCCAAGACTAAAGCAGATCCTATATCTTTGACATCTGCTAGTCTAAGAGCTTTCTATGTTTTCGGATCCCGCACACTATCGATGAAGTGCTGGAGAGCCAGATCTTGACGTGTCTCAACCGGGCAATCAGAAAATGCTAAATGGGAAAGTCGCTGAATATCGGCAACTAATTCCTGCAGACTTTCACCCGCTTTTTGATAGCGGGACTTTAACTGCAATCGGCTGTATTCTTGAGTGCACTTCTCTCCAAACCTCAGCTCAAGTGCACTCGATAGAGCTTGGAAATCATGTCTTTGCTCCTCCGTAAGAGTCAACGATGTCGGCAGCGTCTCCTCTTAACGAAGCTGCCAAGTGAAACGCTTTGGCTTGAGGATTCCATCCATTAGCTTCCGCTACCATAGTAAACTTTGTTTTGTATACTTGCCAGGATGTTTTTCCGTCGAATGTCGAGAGTTTAATCGTCGCTAGGGAAGGTGTTACTATCACTTTGGATTCCTCATGTTCATGTGAAATCTGCTTCTTCAGGCTTTCAATCTCTTTCCCAAATTCCTGTTCAAATTATTTTCCGCTGCCTTCTCGAACCTTGTCAATACTTTCTTCCATCTTCAAAATATTAATTCCAATGTTTTCTCGAACCTTGTCAATACTTTCTTCCATCTTCAAAATATTAATTCCAATGTTTTCTCGAACCTTGTCAATACTTTCTTCCATCTTCAAAACTTTAGTTTCCACTGAAATTACCTTATTCTCAAATGAAGCCACCTTATCTTCAATTGCATTCATCTTCTCCTGAATGATATTGGAGAATTCCTCTTTAACACTTAAGATGTACTTCTTAAGCTCCTGCTTCATTCTTTCTTGACCGGAACGCATCTCTTTCATCATCTCATCTTGTCCTTGCTTCATCTCAGCGAACCGAGCCAGTAACTGACCATTACCGTTATCAGCCATTTTTGCTTGGGATCTCGTTTTCATCATACACTGTTGACCATTATCCCACTTCTGACACCAAATGTTACGAAATTTCCTGGGTTCGTTTGGATAGTGGGAGTTATATGGTGTGGAGAACACTCAGTCAGCAGGCGGCAGTAAAGTAAAACAACGACGTTTATTTACACGAAGACACACAGGACAGCACAAAGACGACAACTATATACAGCACAGAAGACGATTATCTTCAGCCGAGACGTGCAGCATACAACAGCATACACAGCAGCATACAACAAGACTCTCTACTGCAGACAGTAGCGCACAGCTTAGTTCAGCACTAGCTTGACTCCGTCGCTGCTCTGCTAATCTCTGGAAGGCCATTTCTTTACCGTCGATTCCGACTACGTCAGCCTCGGCCTGGCAGCCTCGGCCACCTACTTTTATAGATCTTATGGGGCGGGGCTAGAAGCCTCTCAACCAATCAGGAACGTTCGAGGCGTATCTCGGTTCCTACTGGACGGATCGTGAAAATTCTCGATGTTTCGGGTATAATCTATTTTGGCGCCAAGTCGCCAAATGGTCGCGAAGTTTGTCGCCATGCTCCTGGACCTCCGACGCGACACACGGACTCCGTCCACTACGGATGTCTGTAAAACATTCTTTCCGATGGTGGAACCAACAATGCTGGGAAGCAGCATTACAGATTCGTAACACAAGGATGTTCAGCTTTTTAAAACATCAAGCTGAAGGAAAGCGTTGAATTAGTTAGTGATTTGCATTATAGATATTTCAGCTTTATGAAACGTCAAATTGAAGAAAAACGTTGAATTAGTGAGTAATTTGCATTATAGTTATGGCCTTTTTATGAAACCTCAAATTGAAGGAAGATGTTGCATTAATTAATCATTTGGATTATAAGAGATTCATGATTTTTATTATAAATGTTGACGTAACGAGGGTTTAGCAATATGTGTCTAAACAGTTGAACTAAATATATACATCATAATTTATTCTTAGAAATTCTTTTGATTATTTTTCTAAAGTAATTTACAGCATTTTTTAAAATTAGAATGAGTTAAGTTCATATTCCTTGCTGTAGATTGTCCTGATATCTATTTCACTTGCTATGTCCATGTTATACAAAATTCTCAAATTTGTTAAACTAGTCTGTATTTATATATAAATAGAATTATTTTCCTTTTGTCAATTGCTGCAAATTGATTGTGTGTGTGTGTGTGTTTTAATATGTTTTGAATTCAACGAAATGCAACAATTTTATCGCTATGTAGTATTTTTGCATTACTTACTGTTAATGTTTATATTCTTGATGATTTAATTGCAAAGATTGAATTAAATTCATAATTCTCTAAAACATAAATTAAGAGGTTTCGAAAGGTAAAGTATAAATAAAAAAACATTAAAAAATTTTTCTATGCAAAAAGTATTTCCAAATTAGGAATAAATTCTTTAATAATTCATTCCGAAATTTAAAAATTGTTTCAAAATGAGGAATAGATTTATTTATTTTTATGTTGATGATTTTCTTATTTTACAAACTGAATTAAATTTTGTAAAATAGAGTTAGAGTTGGAGATATTCTAATATATTCTGCTCATTTAAAACAATTTTAAAGAGGAAATTATTAGAAGTTTAGTTATATTAACGTTCCGTTTTAAAGCAACCCTAGAGCTATTTTGGGACGAACCTCGTAAATTTGAACCGCCGTCAGATGATGAGGACTCCACCTGAATTACACCCCCCCCCCCCCCCCGTGCTCCAAATTTTCTCACCACAGCAACGGGAGGACGTTTGGCCCCGATGAATTTAACTTGCACCAGACCCGCTAACATGGCGGTCCTTCGGTGGAATCGGGTCTCGGACCTGAAACCCTTCAGTTATGTAAGCCGAGACCTTCCCACCAGGTCACCACGACCTGTAATTTTTAGATACGCAACATAGGGTAAAATTTTTTTCCTAATTAATTTATTTACCTTTTATAAATATAATATCTTGATGCTAATAAATACAGAACTAGCTAATAATAATTTTATGACAAAACAAAATAGATAACTAACAAAAATTCTCGTTTTCTATGATTGAAAAAGGTATATTCTTGTAACTACGGGGAAGAGAATTCGAGTTCTAAATGGAATAAAGAAAATTCTTATAAAGTTAAAAACTAATTTTATTGTATATTTTTCATAAAGTTCCTTTTTTCCAATAATCAAGTAGATTTAATACTAACTGCTATTAAAAAAAAATTTATAGAAAAAGAAAAAAAAATTATATTTAAACAAAATGGAGTTCTGTAATGAGCAATTTCTTTATAACATCTTTATATTAAAATAATTATCTCAATAGAAACAAAAAGAATATTTTAACTGTTTCTCTATTATATAAACTTATTAATGTCATTTTATAATTTATTGTTAGGGGTATTTTTATTCTTTTACTCTTTTTCTGTCTCTCCTTCCCCTTGCATTTTGATATTCTACAAGACAAGAGAGAATTTTTAATATTATTTTAATTAATTGATATTAATATATCGCAATATGTTATATAATCTATCTATATCTATACTTATAATAAAGCTCAATGTGTGTGTGTGTGTGTGTGTGTGTTGGCGCTCTACAGACCAGACCGTTTGACATACAGCTACCAAATTTGGTACATGTATACCTTGGAGGTCAGGAATGTGCACCTGGGGTTCCTTTTTTTCGAATTTTTAATTAGAATTTTAATTATTAATTAAAAACTAACTTTCCCGCCAAAAAAATCTTCCATTTTCCCCACCGCCAAGCGAAAAAGGCTTCAGTTTTTTTTTTTTTTTCTCCCAACAGTAATGAGGCTAGGGTTAAAATTTTTCGGCGGATTATTTCAATCGGTTCTGTTTATTTTCTTAATGTTTGATGCATTTACAATTAAACATTGTTAATGAATCGATCTTTCAGATTCATTCTGAAGTACTTTTGAATTAAAATAAAACAGAATAAAGGAAATTAAAAATTTCTAATCCGCATAGCGTTACCCCAACTGGCGTAGAAAAAAAGTCACGCATTTGCGTTACGTAACTGGGGTTGAAAATTCACGCATGCGCTTTGTGTTCTGATTGTTGCCATGACAACGTTATCAATGGATGATTTAAATTATTTTTGGGTTAGTTGCATGCTTTTGTAAGTAAATTGTATTTATGTTAGTTATATATTTTTTGTATATGCTTATAGTTTTAAGTACGTCGTTTTTTAAGTAGTTTTTTTAAAACCTGTTTTCAACCGTTTATTTTAAGCGATTCGTTTTATTTTCTTAGTGTTTGATGCATTTAAATTTAAACATTGTTAATTAATCGATCTGCCAAACTCTTGAGATATTACATAAATTAAAAAAGATATTCTTTAGTGCCCATAAAGTTTAAACGCTGAGTGACTATTTTCAGTAAGCAGATTATAAAAAAAAAAATGCTTTGTTTCAGTAAAAAATATTATTATATTCATTGAAAATTCATTCTTTACACTTTAATTTAAAGCATAAATTCTACGGGTGCTAACAGAAAATGAGAGAGATACATATTACGTTATGACTGAAGGCCTTTATAATATTATGAATGAATTATATGACAATCAAAATTTGAAGTTTTAAAATATTTTGATGAAGAAGCTATTAAAGTAGAAATTGCATAGAATATGTAATTATTAAAATTTTAATGAACATTAAGATTGGCGAACCGGCTGGTCGCCAAAGGCGGCTAGTACTTATATAAAGCTCAATGTGTGTGTGTGTGTGTGTGTGTGTTGGCGCTCTACAGAAAAAACTATTTGACATACAGCTACCAAATTTGGTACATGTATACCTTGGAGGTAGGGAATGTGCACCTGGGGTCCCTTTTTTTGAAATTTTAATTAGAATTTTAACTATTAATTAAAAACTAACTTTCCCGCCAAAAAAAACTTCATTTCCCCATCGCCAAATGAGTAAGGCTTCAGCATTTTTTCCCCACGCTAATGAGGCTTATTCTTAATATTTTTCGGCCGATTATTTCAAATGATTCTGTTTATTTTCTTAATGTTTGATGCATTTAAAATTAAACGTTGCTAATTAATTGATCTTTCAGATTCATTCTGAAGTACTTTTGAATTAAAATAAAACAGAATAAAGGAAATTAAATATTTCTAATCTGCATAGCGTTTCCCCAACTGGCGTAGAAAAATTCACGCATTTGCGTTACCATAACTGGCGTAGAAAAATTCACGCATTTGCGTTACCATAACTGGAGTTGAAAATTCACGCATTTGCGTTACCATAACTGGAGTTGAAAATTCACGCATTTGCGTTACCATAACTGGAGTTGAAAATTCACGCATGCGCATTCTGTTCTGATTGTTTACATCTATTTTCAACGGAAGCGGACTGAATTTAAATTATTTTTAGGTTAGTTGTATGCTTTTGAAATTAAATTGTATTTATGTTAGTTTAAGTTTGTCGTTTTTTAAGTAATTTTTTATTTACCTGTTTTCGATCGATTATTTTAAACGATTCTGTTTATTTTCTTAGTGTTTGATGCATTTAAAATTAAACATTCTTCGTAAATAGGCCTGCTCATAATGAATCTGAAAAAAATTTGTTGACAAATTCTTGAGATATTACATAAATTAAGAAAGATATTCTTTAGTGCCCATAAGGTTTAAATGCTTAGTGACTCTGTTTTCAGTAATCATATTACAAAAAAAAAAAAAAAAAAAAAAAAAATGCTTTGTTTCAGTAAAAAAATATTATTATATTAATTGCAGATTAATCCTTTCCACTTTAATTTAAAGCATAAATTCTACGGGAGCTAACAGAAAATTAGAGAGATACAGATTACGTTATGACTGAAGGGCTTAATAATATTATGAGTGAATTGAAATTCGAAGTTTTAAAATATTTTAATGGAGAAGCTATTAAAGTAGGAATTACATAAAATATTTCATTATTAAAATTTTAACGAGCATTAAGATTGGCGAACCGGCTGGTCGCCAAAGGTGGGTAGTAATTTATATTATTTTAATTAAAATTCAATCTTAAGAGATTGGCGAATCTCTGTTTTATACCTTCCACTATATCATTCTTGAAAATAAATCGGTCTGACACGATAACTCAAACGCAATGGATGAAAACTATCGATTAGATTTTAATTCCGTCAACAGGAAACCTGCCTGTTCAGCCGTTTGCTTATAGACATGATTATTCAAAAATGTAAAGAGCTGGAAAAGTTAAATTTAGCAAATAATTTTATCATTGCAATTGTAGATTTGTAATATATTTCGAACAAATCTATCTTAAGACTGACTATCTGTTTGATAGTGAGTAATGCTCTAATTTTCCCCCCCAAAAAAAGAGGAACAAACGCTCATTTAAATGATTATTGTAATTATACTTCCAATTTTCAACGGCAGCATCGTGATGTTTCGGAGTTCCGTGGTATGGTAAAGTGGTCACGAGCACTCTCCACATCGTAATTTGAAATGACTATTATAATTTGTAAATTTAGGGAAAGATTAAAATTAAATGGAATGCGTTTAGACGAGTGCATAAAGCTCTAACGTCAAGCAATTTGATATACTTATTAAATTAATTTTTTATGATATAATTATTAATTGAAAATAATATTTTGCTTATCTATGAGGGAATAGAGAGTTTAATAGAATAAACTTGTATGCGCCTTTTAGTATGGAGACTGATTGAATTAACTATTTTGATCAGATATTTTTGAGAAAGTCCTGGAAATTTCACGCGTATAGCTAGCTCATCGAAACAGGAATCATTTTGAGAGATTTTGATCCACAGATTGGCAACGCAGTTAGAAAATTCTCTGCCTTTTTACAGATTGAAAATTAACGTATATATTATCAATCGCAGCCCTAGGTCTTTTCTTAGAGTTGGGCACAGCAGGATCATATGCTGGCTACGAGAGCTTGATATTGTGTTCAAAGAACACTTTCTTTTGGGGGAGAGGGGGGGGTGTTGCTTACATCCTGTTGATTTTAGATTACACCCTGTAAGTCAAACATTATCGAATGGATGCATTTTAAACCATCCAACTATGAAATCGGTGATTTATAAATAAACAAATTGAGTAATGTTACAATAGTAAATATAAACATATATGAACCCATAAAGCTAAACAACTGTTCTTCAGATATATACGTCATGTAATCAAAATATAAATACAGATATATGTGGCTTAGGACAAATACACTTATGAATCAGTAAGCTGCCCCCCACCCCCAGACAATCAAACATAAGTCCAAACGCTTATCAACAATCTTATGTCCCTTTTAAGTTGTTTTTATAGAATTTATGGGCTGTGAAAGTGAGAGAAAGTCATGTAATCAAAATATAAATAGAGATATATGAGTCTTAAGGCAAATACACAATGAACCAGTAAGCTTCCCCCCACCCCCAGACAATCAAACATGTCCAAACGCTTATCAACAATCTTATGTCCCTTTTAAGTTGTTTTTATAGAATTTATGGGCTGTCAAAATGAGAGAAGGCAAATTCCCATATCCACTGAAACCTCGGATAACTGATTTAGTGATATTTCCCAGCAAAAGATGATAAATTATGTGTCTTGATTCAGCCTGTTATTGTAAGTAATAATATTTACTTTTGATGACCCTTCTAAAGTTTAATATTTATCAGTCTTACACCGGATATGCGAAATGATGATTGATTGCAAACGATCATTTGCTAATGACCATAGCGCAAACGTCAAATTATTGAGCAGCTGCAACTCCGGGACGGGGTAAAAGGCTTTCTCTTAACTCATATCAAGCAGAAAAGAGAAATGAAATGAATAACTTCAGTTTAGCTGCTGTTTTAAATTCTTCCACCAAAAACAGTAAGAATTTGCAAGTTTTTCAAAATAAACATCGGATGAACATGTTGTTGTACCTTGGTACATTAGAAGGAAGATACATCATGATGTCCTCCAAATTGAACCAGTTTCGGAATTTATCAAAAGAACGACAGTTAAACTCTTCGAAAAATTACCCCAGATTCGTATACTTCAACTGCCAGCATATGATCTTGCTGCGCCTTGCTCTAGGAAAAGATATAGAACTGCAGTCAATAATAATTACATTTATTTTCCATCAGTAAAAAGACGGATAATTTCTAACATCGTTGCCAATCTGATGGATTAAAATTTTTTCGAAATTATTTCTGTTCCGGCTTTGGATAGCTACGATAAGCTAGCATAAAATTTCCTAGATTTTCTCAAAAATAACTAATTGAAACAGTTAAGTAAATCAATCCCCGCTGAAAAGCACAATCAGCGTAAATCCATTAAAATTATCTATTTCCTCATAAATAAATAAAATATTATTTTTCTATTAATTATATCATATCAATTAATAATTTAACAAATTTCATGACCTGAGAGCTTCATTTATCTATTAATAATTATATTTATTATACTTATTATTTATTAATAATTATATCATAACAATTAGTTAAATAATTTTGCCAAATTTCATGACATTAGAGCTTTATACGCACGTTTTAAATTAGTTTAAATTAATTTTAATATTTCCTTCAAACTTACAAATTATAATTGCTATTCCAAATTATGATGTGGAAGTGCGCGTGACCACTTTGTCACAGCGCGGAACTTCAAAACATCACGCCATTACCACTGTTCTTTTAGA